>NC_092866.1:13289747-13343244 GCF_032062135.1 Pyxicephalus adspersus | reverse complement strand
CTATCAAATACTTTGCAAATGAATCCTTGCAATAGATTTAAAAGAGTGGTTGATTGTGCATACACCTGTCAAAGCCAGGATCATTCAGACAAATGTTCTCATTCTTGGATAAGAAAAACACAAAGATGAAATGAGCCATGTTGGCAAAGCTACCCTTGCCACTTGCCAGAGGTTAAGAGGATAAGTGGTAAACCTGATTGTTTTCTGTACCCTATCTGCTGATCGGAAAGCTGTCAATGTGACATCTCATGATTCACCTTAAAGAATGTAACATTTGTAGACTCCCTTATGAACATAGGGTAACACTCTAGGGTAACACTCCTAAGGTAGCACTCTGGCCTTTGCAGCACTGGGTCCCAGGTTTGAATCTCAGCCAGGACATTATCTGCATGAAGTTTCCAGGTTCTCCTGTGTTTGTGTGGGTTTCCTCTGGGTTCTCTGGTTTTCTTCCTGCATTCCAAAAACATGCAGTTAGGTTAATTAGCTTCCCCACAAAATTGAATTGATAATATACATACATACATATGACTATAGTAGGGACATTAGATTGTGAGCTCCTTTAAAGGACAGCTAGTGACATGACTATAGATTTTGTACAGCGCTGTGTAATATGTTGGCACTATATAAATACTATGTAATAATAATAATCCACCTATATATCTAGTCTTTCCTAATTACATGGCATATACAGGTTTACAACATATTACATCATATTCGTTGGTTTATTCATCAGGTTTACATCATATTCTCTGTGCCTTCTGCTCCATTTTTTGAAGTTTTTGTGCAGTTTGCTGTGCCCTTCTAGCAGAATAGCTTTTACCCAATGGTAACATCCTGTCTTGAATAGTGTGCCTGCTTTATTACTGCTCCTGAGGATTCAATAAAGGGATACCCAGATTATTTTTAATCATTAGCTATTAGATGGCTTTCAATCCTGGGCCAGATCCATTCTAGGTTTACTGGATCATCCAGGGTCACCTATGATAGTCTAAATTATTCAGTTTTGAGGAGTGTACCATACTCTTGTAAAGTACTCTGGTCACTTAAAAAACTGTAAAAAAAAGACTTTGTTAAAGATCATTAGGAAATTATTACCAGCACTGACTGTGGCAGCTGTTCTGCCAAACTAATCCCTGCATGATTTGTTCTTTATATCATGTTATTTCATGGTTGCTGAGGATTTGAATTACTTTAAATATTTTAGAAGCTGGTCAAGTCCTTGTCAGAGAATCAGGATGCATTGAATTACTTCTCCTTAAAATGAGGTAAGTTAAAGCAAAGTTCCACTCAGCTACTTGTCTATAGCATAGCCAGATGATATAACCTGATTTAGGAAAAACTGCAACACTTAAAAAAACCTATTTTTTTGTCCTAATGACTATAGTTGTATTGTGTAGAAATGCAAATTTTGGTTTTTGGATGTAGTGTAATCATTAAAATTCACACATAGTTTCAGTTAGTATGTCACATGTCAGCATTACCAAATCACTTTTTTTATTTAAAGTAGTATATATACTCATTTATAAACTTTCTTTATAAAGATTTCTTGACCTGAAAAGAATCTTGGTTTATACCCGGGTCAGACCACTAGATGACATTGTGTCCTCATGTAAAGAGTATAACAAACTTGCTGTCTGAGGCATTATTGAAGTTTGTTACACACTTTACATTAGGGACACATTGCCATCTACTAGTAGCCAACAAGGATGCACAAACAATAATTGAATGATAACTGAATGTATTTACGAGCATTTTAGAAATGTTTTGTGAGGCATCTGTTTATTAATTGTGGTAACTGACAGAGTTGTGCCTGTGCTTGGCTTCCTACATAATGTGGCCCATAATGATAGAATTATTCCACAGGCCTTTGCTCATATAGTGTATACATGAGAATAGTGCCATTTATACTCTAGACAAGTTCACCCAAATTTGGTGCTGATGTTGCTTAGTATTTGGTAAGAAATAATGCTTGTTTTTTTTCTTGCAGCACTACCCTGGCACACAACATGTTGCTATCCGTGGAAAACACTGATCCACACTTCCAGCTGTGGTTGTCTGTGTGCAGCGCCCTGTGTGCCTGTGTTAATAATCCTCAAAATGGTAAGCATTCCCCGTGCCCAGTTTTTTTTCTGCTCCTGACAGGTTAATGAACAGGAATTATTCACCTGTGAAGGGCGATGACAGTACAGCTGACTTTTTAATTTTTGCATGTTTAAACTATGACTGAATAATTTTGTGCTTCTCTTTCAGAAGAGAACCAAAAACTGTGCACTTCAGCATTTCCCCAGGCAGACAAATGGCTGCAGCATGCTGTCCATCCTGAGATAGTCAGACCTGTCTGCTCTCTGATTGGGCTCTCTGTTGCCAACAATCGTAAGTAGACAGAAGTCTAACCTTGCTGCTAGTTTTTAAGTCATGGTATATACTGTGTATCATTTTTTCTATGATTATTTCAATGTTTGAATGCATAATGAATGCATTTGTTTCCAGATTTTCATTGTACAAACCTATTACATAGCTATAGCATATATGGAACCATTCATGCCAGTCTGGGTCTCCTAAATATTCACCCCAAAATATTATTACTAAAGACTTTTCTGTACAGGAAAATGGAACATTTTGAGTTATCCCAGGACAATAAATCTCCAAAAGGAGAAATTTTTTTTTTCCATGACAGCTGTCAAAAGAGATGCTAAAAGGCTGTTACTATTACTTACATCCATTACATTACATTACATGCTGAAATCTTCATTTACTTCCTGTTGTGTTTTTAAGGCAGGAAGTGAAAGAGAATATTCCTAAAAGACTAAAAAACTTGACTAGGGTTTTTCATTTTAATTCTCTATCCAAAACTGAATATGTTTTGGTTTTTTTAATATAGTTCAGAGTAATGTTATCTTTGCAAAAAGTAACTTGTGATTCCAACATGTTCACTAGTTTCCAATCACAAATATACAAATATGTTTGATGCTCAGCACACAGCACGTTCACTGGGACATTTGTCATTTTTATTGATATATTTGTTGCACCAAAAAGGTCATTAATGTGCTCCTCACAAGACATGAGTTCTGCAACACTAAAAACAGGATAAATATACAGGATAGAACATTTGCACCCACAGTGAGGTACCACTAACCACAGATGTTATTTTGTTAACAGTATTTAATGCACAGCAAGAGGCAGGTACAAAGGGTTTTCTGTATATTACATGTTACAGATATTACCAAATGAAGCCAAAACAAGAAGCAAAAAAAGGGGAAAATGTGTTTGTTTGACTTTACCAGTCAGAATCTGAATCAGAATCCAGGATCAGCTTAACTGGAAAAAGAGAAAGCCTGCTTGTTTGCTAGGAGCTATTTTGACACTTAGAGCGTGCTGTTAATAATATAATTATTACTATTATCACTCTGTTGTATAATAGAATCTAAATGTCTAAAAAATAAAAAAGCTCCCTGTTGTTCATAAAAGCAAAACTGTTGAGATCCCTAATTATGACATTTTAAAGGCTTTCATCTAGATTGGGTTGATGAATACAGCGTGGTATCAAGTTCTTTCAGCTTGCGTTTCAGATAAGGTTGAGATGCTTCTAAAGTTTCAATTTTTTAATGAGCTTTTCTGACCTGCATTTTACCTTTTTCTTTCCTTTAGATCACTATTTAGGCAGCTTTCACAGTTATATTGAATTGTACGGAGAGAAAAGCAGTTCCGGTACAAAATAATAATTATTTTAATATTATTACTATTAATAATGATAATAATAATAATTATAACAAAAACCAATATGCCAAACCCTAAAACCAAGTGAGCTGCAAACTAAGTTATCTTCAAAACCAGACACTCAGAGTAATGTGGTGTCTGTGCCTAGCCTGCTTTAAGGAGAACTTATTATTATTTCTTATTACCATATATCTATATAGCGCCAACAACATTTTACAGATTTACAGTCCAGTACAGATTTATAGTCCATAATAATGTCACTTGGAAATAAATATGAAAGCTAGCACTGCTGACTTGTAGACTTTGTAAAGATGACATTTCTATGAATCTGAAGTTGTAATATGGTCATAAAAAGAAAAGAATTAGATATCTAGTTGTCCTACAGTGTCTTTTTGGCCAGCATCTGCCCCAAACAAGAATGGTGTTCTCCAACAAACATTCCTTTTCAGGCAGTTGAGGAGAACACCATCAATCCCAACATTGGGCCTATTTTAATAAAGACTATCATAGGGGAACCTGGCTGATCCAGCAAGCTAGGAATTGATCTGGTTCAGGATTAAAAACAATAGCAAATAATTTTAAGAAATCAATTCCAGGTTTGCTGGATCACCAAGTTTCTCCTCTAATGGTTTATCTCCTCCAGTCTTAGAGAGCTTTAATAAATCAGTCCCGTTGTCTAATCAGTAGAAAAGTAGTATTCAGGTTTGGTTTTCTAAGCTGCCCCGTTGCTTTGTTTCACAAAGCTGTACCTTGGGGGCCACCACATAAACATTATACTGTTACCTGAATAGCTTGTCAGTGTTTATTGACACCTTTAGGGCCTGTGTCAATGTGCTTTTGTTTGCTACAAGGTTGTCTTGCACACTTATACAAGTCTATGGGAATGCAAAATCAATTTGAAGCAGACACGTCAATTAATTTTTAATGATCTTCAAAGCATCTTAAACTGATGGTATTGACATAAGCCCAAAGCCCATCATCAGAGTAAAACCATCATCACAGTCTTTCATTTATTATTTAAACAAACCAGAACAAGTATAGAGATAGTAATATGGGGATTTCAACTAGCATACATATTCAATACCATTGACACACAAGTTAAAGTTATACTAAAGGAGAATGGTATATTGACAGCCCAGGTACCTGACCACTGCAAAACTAGTTAGCAATGAAAGCCACCATATTTCTATAATCACCGTTCCCCTTTAAGATCATTGTACTTATCCTTTAATTGTGGGTTGCTTTTTCCACATGAAAATAAAGTTATTGTTCAAGGCAAAAATGTAGATTCTTAAGAAATTAAAGCTTTCAATGGTGAAAGAGACAACTTCACGACAACTTCAAATGTAGATTCTTAAGAAATTAAAGCTTTCAATGGTGAAAGAGACAACTTCACGTTTTAGACTTTCCTTTTAGTGAAGTTGTCCTTTATGTGAACACCTCTATCTCTCTAAACAAAGCTTGCATCGTGAAACACTTTATCCTCGCTCAATGGTTCTTCACTGTGTGGCTCTGCACAGCAATGCCCAGGCTTTGCCCCCATTCATTTATGTGGACAGTCTGTTCTTTTAGTGTCTCTGTAGCAAAGCATGGATCATCCTTAGAAATATTGGGACTATATAGTGCATTCACAAAGGTAACGGTATTTCATCATTACCATGCATGGTTTTTTATAAAGGTCAACTTCACTAAAAGTAAAGTTTTCCTTATAATTTCAATAAATGAAGGTTGTCTATATACATGAGAGAAACAGTAACATTTAGGTTTCATACTGTCTTTTAAAACATCATTCATCATGACTTTTATTTCACTAGGTACTGTACAGGATTACTTTATTTCTGTCGGCGGGTTGGATACACTGGCCAACATTCTCCTGCAGCTGGTGAATGGTGTGCAAACAAAAAAACTGGGTTGCAACTTAGCTGTTGCAGTATCAAAGACTTTGGATGCTTGCATTGCAGAAAACTGTAAGTGAGCAGAAGGTAGTAACAGATTACCTGTGGGTCTGAGCACTGAAATGTGGGGAAAAGGTAGAACAGGTGCCCAAAGTCACCGGTTAGGTTTTATCTTTAATTTGATGTGAAATGAACGCGTAACAAAGGGGCAACTGCTCTACTTTTTTTTTGCAAATAGATGTGGATAAATCTGCAATGATTATTTTGAATGAAAAGATATCCTGAATTTGATTCATTTAGAAGACTTCTTTACTCATTACAGCATAAGCCCTGCTTAAGAAGTCAATCCTATTAAAGTTTGTGTCAGAGCCAAATAAAATAAAAAAACTTACAGTACATCTTTGCAATACATACACCTTTACCCATGTTTTATTGATTGAACTACAGAACTTCACATGTCCCCCACCTGTTTCCCTCTCTCTCTCCGTGTGCATGTATTGATTTGTTTCACCAGTAAAACAATGCTCTTGCCTTAACTCTGAAAAACCTTCCCACACACTGTGTGTTTAAAGGGCTCTACGGAGATGTAGCATTGAAGAATTGTCTTTGTCAGTAGGAACCAAACTCTCAGCAGCTGCCTGGGCAAGAGTTTTACAAACCTGCTGATATCACAGAAAGTAATAAAATCCTTTCACTAGAGGTACAGGAATGTATAATACAATTTATTATGTTGACATGCGCTAGAAGAGGACAGGTTTGGGTATAATTATGTGTACTGCCTGGACTACATTCTAACTACTATCCTTAATATCATGAGTATCAACTTGAAATACTAAAGTTGATATAACTTTAGTACATTTCTGTAGGTTTTTCAGTTCAAATACTGTGGTATACCCTCCTCTCTCTTGCAATAGATCGCTGGTTTTGAAACAATTAGTTAAAAAAAAGGGTTACCAATAATCCCAAGATAAAATGGGAAAAAGTACTGTAGTCTGTATCTGTTGTAGCAAATAAAAAAAACGGGTGACTTTATTTATTAAATGCACTTACAGCAAACAATTACCTTTACATATGTCATGCTACAATGCTTAGTCATAAGGTCGTATGACTAAGCCTTGTAGCTTGAAAAGGATCAAAGTACTTGTCAGCTATAAGTGCTCTAAATAAATAAAGTTGCTAGGTCTTTTTGCTACCATTATGGATTCCAGTACAAACTCCTATTGATCTGTTGCAGTCCGCAAATTCGTGAAGTAACCATAGACATCACTGAGTGTGGCCTGTTACCCTAGTGGCTATTGTTATTGTTTAATGGATATTTCTTCTGCATTTTATGATTTCTACTCACCTCTGTCCCAATAAAGTGCTAATCAGAGTTCTGCAATGTGACATGTCATTATGTCACTAACTGTGCCTCAATGGAGCTTACAATCTAATGGCCCTACCTCAGTCATTTGTTAATGTTTTTATGTATGGTAATCTTTAATAGAATCTAAGGGGGACGCCAATTATCCTAACTACATGTTTTTAGAATGTGGGAGGTAACCGGAGTACCCGGAGAAAACCCACGCAAACACGGGGAGAACCTGCCAACTCCATGCAGATAGTGTCGTGGCTGAGATTCGAACCTGGGAAAGGCCAGAATGCTAACCTCTGCCTGCGCTACCCATGACATTAATCATAAACTTAGTTTTTCTTAAATCATTTGGAATCCTTGGAGCGATATCTATTACCATATACCATTTACCATTTTAAGTTAATTATTATAAACATTTAATAGATGTGATTTTTTTATGAGTATTAAAACTCTTGTGTCTTTAGCCAGAGCTGTGCATCTTTTGTCGAAGTACAACATCGTATCAAATCTAATCACACTGCTCACCAGCCAAAGTTTGAATCCTGAAGACAAATTCAGCATTGTGCTTACTTTAGCCCACTGCACAGAGGACTGTGGTAAGGATATAAGGATATTTTATTTTGCTGTTTAGAATTTAAAGCCCAAGTCCTGCTTGGGAAAAATTATAAAAAATATTGCTTCTCCCACATCATTCAACCCACTTGAAGTGGCAGCAAGCGTCCAGCCCTCATCATTAATGCCTAACTTGATGAAGCTGTGTTCAGCAGTTAGGATCTTGTCTCTGCCCAGTGTTTTGAGCTGTAAAGGACAGCACCAAAAAAAAGCAAGTTTAGCCTGAAAATTACTGATGCTGGCCAGGCTTTGACTGGCTTGGAAAGCCAACAGTATTAGTCACAAGGCACACAGTTTGTTAAGTTGATTGTTATTATTCTTTTCACGAGGGACTGCAGCCTTTTGTCCTACTGCAGCTTAGTGGCCTGAACTCCATTAAAAGTGGAAGGCCTGTCCACATTTTGTCATCCCTTTGACAAACTTTTCCATTAAAGTAAATGGAATTTTGGGATACGCTTATCCAGAGATGGTTTGCAGGACTACAGAAAAATTTGTACAGCTCTGGGCAGCTGCTTTTCTGAAAAGTATAGTTTATTACTAAAATGCTGGGGGCTAGAAAAGGATAAATGCAATTATATTTTTCCTTTTTACTACCAACTGCCTGACTGTACATTGAAATACTGTCTCCTGAGGTTGCAGAGCAGTATCGCATAAAGCATCTGTAAGAATGTAAACAGCTACAGATCTCTGTGTTTGATACTGTAATGGTTATGTAGGAGCTGGAAGGCAACATGGGTTATCAACATGAGTTCAGGGCAGTAACTGTCACACCTCAGGGGGTCTCTCTATTTTATACAAGGAGTCATTCCCAGACAAAATAAGTAAAATAAAGTACGAAAACCTTCTTAGATCTGACTGCAAGTAAAATTCTTCTTACATCAGACTGCAGAGAAATAAAATTGGGTAAATGTTTAGATTATTTTTTACACCTATTCTTGAATTGTTCGCCTTAAAGTAAAACCAATTTTCTTTAGAAAAAAACAATACCCTCTAGGTAAACTAAATGCATTGAAAACTTTTCTGCTGATTCCTGTTTGCTTCTGTTGTGGAACCATTGAGGTAAGTCCTACCAACATTCTCTAAAACTGATGCCTAAATGAGATGGTTAACTTTCACTGTAACCACTTGATCAATCTGGATGCAAGCGTAGGCCAGGTCTTACCACATACCACAATCTGTTACCAGAGGTGAGGTAAATTGATTTTAGGCTCTGTGCAGATTAATAAGGAAAGCAATTAAAAAGTTACTCTAAAGTGGGATATTAGACTATTTAATTTGTTGTGAAATAAACACGTAGCAAAAGGAGCAACTGCTCTACTTTTCTTCACATAGATTTGGATATCTCTGCACGGATTCATTTTAACAAAAAGATATCCTGGATTTGATTTATCTAGAAGACTTCTTTACTCATTACAGCATAAGCTCTACTAATAAATGTATAGGTTTATATTACTATTTGTGACCCAGATAGGAAGATTCCACCTAACTTCCTGTCTCTCTAACTGCCTTTGACAGAAGTTCCAGAAATAAAGCCAGCTTTGTCACAGTGACAGGAAGTCACATCAAGGGATTATCACCTGAAATCTTTATGTCCTCACAGGAATTATGTATCCAGTAGGGCATCTAATAGAGACCTTAAATCATCCACAAAATGCATGTGATTCACAATATACTGTATCAATCTGAAGAAATGTCTCTCAGAATATTTTTTACTGTGATTCCATGCAGAGCAACACAGTGTTTTGGGGGTGTTTTCGTCCCCTTTGTCAAGACAACAAACAAAACATTCTGAATGTTCATTCTGTTTGTTCTTGCTTGTGTCAATCTGCATGAAAAGTCACAGTAAAAGGTAGTTGGAGAACCACGAGTGCTGACATTCCTTCTATTTAGTAAAGACTTGGCAGGAATCATGTGCCTTATCCTGTCTAATATGTGAAAAAAAAATCAACCTTAATTTAAATTCAATTTAAACTTTTAAAGCCCACTTCCAGGCAACCTTTTTCTAAACCAGCCAGCATGTGTTTACACACAAATCTCTTGCTGCAATAATACCCTATTTTGAGGTGCTGTCCTCCTCAGTAATTCCAATCTGTCATTAGATATCCTCAGTCATCCTGGTTTAAAACCATCCAGTAATATTCAATCCAGAAGACTGAGGCTTCAGGGTGTCACAGACCTGTCTCCTGAGGTGTCAGTATGGAGCCATTCACTCACAGTTTAATAATGCAAACAGCAGTGCTTACTTTTTCATCACTGAGGTCTGTTCAACACTTAAAAAGGGGCAAAGAGAAAAAAGACCTCTTTGTCAAAAAATACAACTGTTGTAGACCTTCCATGTGACAGGGCAAGGCATTGATGGTGGGGGCTGATCTCGGATTTGGGAAGAAGAATTTTCCTCAGTTGTGAAATATTTAGGACTGATTGTCTATACTTTTAAACAGCACTTTCTATAAAGTGCGATTACCTGTACTCATCATTTTTAAAGTAGAATAAGTCGAACTCAAGCAGTGCTTACCTATTCATGTCACACTGGCTGCTGGTAAAGATTATGCAGTTCGTACAAATTATACTATAAAATGTATTGGTTGTACACAGTGTGAAATAACTACTGCTTGATTTGTTTTTATCTTTCCCTCTGCTGTCGCGTTTTATTGACTGGCATGCTGGGCCGCCTAATGAAAACATTGGCCTCTGCTTAGTGCTGGGACAGTGACGCTTACACAGCAGTGGAGCAATGATCAACCAGAAGCACAGAACAATTTATGTGATCTGTTTTTAATGAGCGTCTCATTCAACAGAGCCAAATCAATACGAGCTGGTGAAAAGCAACGGACTTCCCCTCATGATTCAGGTGCTGACTGAGTCACAGGATGATGAGATACACAAAGCCGCCACATTCATCCTTCAGAACTGCAGACGTATTAGTAAGAGTCAGTCGTTTTACAATAAGCATGAATTCTTACAAACATCTGCTGCATTTTTGTGTTTTATGATCAGGGTAACAATAGCATCCCTTTGGGTTTTAGTTGTTAGCAGAAAACAAGTAGCTGTTCTAAATTAATTCTTACAAGGAGAATACACTTCAGGGGAACCTGTTAGAAGTTCAAAACTCACATCAGCAATGCTAGTTTTGTCAATTCGTGTGTAAGGCTACGTACACATGTCAGATAATTCTCGTCCGATAATTGCCTCAGGGCTGATATCAGACGAGAATCTGGCGAGTGTACAACGCTTGTCATCCGTTGTTCCGAATACAGCCCTCTGGATCCACGGATGGCGAACGATGGTAATGGAAGTGAAAGGGAGAGAGCACAGTGGGTGCCGCTTTGTCATTCTCCTTCCTCCCCTTTCTATCAAGTATAACGGTGCTGTATGTACAGCTCTAATTCATGCATTGTGCAGTCTTTTGTCGTGAAAGATCCTTTCCAATGACAATTATTGAACTTGCGTAAGCAGTGTCTAAAAAATGCTTAAATACTTAAAATTGCTTG
The DNA here is from genome assembly GCF_032062135.1 of Pyxicephalus adspersus. Classification (NCBI taxonomy): domain Eukaryota; kingdom Metazoa; phylum Chordata; class Amphibia; order Anura; family Pyxicephalidae; genus Pyxicephalus; species Pyxicephalus adspersus. The sequence continues at coordinate 13,332,175 of NC_092866.1, read as the reverse complement.
TATTATGACCTGGGGGTACTTTAGTCCTGGGCACCTTGCAATGTAGATCTCATTTTCTTCTTCACCTTGGAGATATGATCCACATATCAGAAACTAATTACATTTTAACACTTAAAGTTCACTTAAATAATAAAAATCGTAATTTCAATTAATTTATTAATTGCTAAACAAAACTATTGATAGCTACAGAGAGAGTAAAATAAGCAATCCTTCAAACTGTACAACTAATAAAGGGGTGAAGAGGTAAAGTATCTCCTGCCATGAGAAATCAAATAGGAGAAGCTGTCTGTAAAGTTTTAACTTTTACTCGTGATGGAACTCTAGATTTTGAATGGGTGTGTTGAATTGGCACTCTAACTTCCACCGTTTTTATTGTTCATGGTTTGAGATTATTTCACCTATATATTGTTGATGAGGTAATTGATAGGAATTATAATAACCTAATGATAATTGTTTATTATGCCCATTGAATTGATGTTGCTTTCATCTTGCTATCAACACAGCTGGAATGTTGTCTCTCAGTCTCGATGAGTATTCCCTGAATGTAAAACAGGATATAAATTGGAACAAACCTGAAAACTGTAATGATGAATTCTGGGAAAATGCAAAAGAAATTTATCAAAGAATAGAACATCTACAGCAGCATCTTGATGAGGTAAGTGAACCTGTAGAAGTGACCATAAACATCCCTAGGTAGATGCTCAGTATAATTCTCAGTCAAGTTTTGGAACATTTGTACCTGCTTTGGGTGGCAGGTGTTTCTGTTCCAAACACTTGATCTAGAAAACTTCTTGCAAACTAGTTTAAAAATCACTTTTTGATCTGACTGTTCCTTCCTTCTCTCTAACTGCCAGGAGCGTTCTGTTTTTATGTCATATTAGGCTTTGGGGAATCTATTGCTTTCAGTCATCTAGGCCTTCTCATTTTGTAAAGTGCACTGGAAATGTGACAAATGAAATCTAAATGATAGCTTTAAAGAGCAAATTAACTTTGGAAGCTGTGACCAAAATGTAAGACTTGTCCCTGGTATTGTTTGTGGTCTCATTGCAGCTAACCTTTTACCCATTACCGATTTACAATGACTTGTTCTGCACGTGTCTCTGTGGAGGATGCTATCTGAAGACTGGTGGTAGCATATTTAGGCAGGATGATTTCTCACAGCTGCTCTCAGGTGACTGATAATTTAAATACTGCTGAGGTAACAGAAAAAAACAGCACAAAAGGTTTAGAATGCACAGACCCACAGATGGTCCTCAGGTAGTTTTTTCTATAGGAAAACAGCACGCAACACATGAGTAACCATACAAGATCAGAGGAATTAGTGTCTTACGTCTTAAGCTGTGTAGGCATATTTTTTTTTGCGCGCTCTGTTATTCACTTGTATTGCGGTCGTTCAGCGTTCGGATCCATAAAAGACATCAGACAGCCGAGGTGCACATGTCAGATTCTTATCTGATACTAGGCCTGAAATGATAATGTAACCTTAGAATGCAGTTATACAGCTGTATGGTTTACCTTTAGGGAGGCATTCAAGACAAAAGATATTTTTGCTTAAGCACACTTTTTCCTGGATGTTTTAAACCCTAAGAATCTTAATTTCAGGACCTTGTGGGTCAATTGTGAAGCAGCACTATGGCCCTCCAGTAGTTACACATTTGATGCTGCCAGTAAAGTCAACAAAATGCAGTTTCCTGTGATGGCAAATATGCTGCACTGCTCCTGAATTCAGCATTATCATCCCCATGCAGGTGGTCTCCACGTAAACTGGAGTTGGCATGGCTCAGAATTGTCACTACTAATTCACAAGCCAATAGTATGGCAATCAGCAACTGGTCACATCTAGCCCTATCCGCTGCTTTCTAGGTTGACAGTTCTGCATCTGATGCTGAAATGCCTCCCACTGTGAGCTGCAGTATCTGGGAGGGAAAATTTGTTGGATACAAATAAAGGTGGGTTAAATATGGGAGAATCATGAATATTCTGTGTTTACTTACTAAGTACTGCGTTAGATTTCCATGTAGGAGTCTTTGTACTTTATTGCTTTTCTCCGTGTTTATTTATGTTGACACTGCATAATGTTCTCTTTTTCCTTCTTTCAGGATATTGCAGACATCAAAGAGACAGAAGGAAGTAGGGAGAGGAGTCTTAATCAGAAGTGTGGAGTGAACACAGCCAGTGCAAAGTTTAAGTTACCAGTTTTAAACAGCCATTTAAAGAAACAGAGTAGTGGTGCTAATCTAGCTTGCTCTAATAGAACATTAAAGCAAAGTAACAACCTACCAGGGAAGCTTTTGAATAACTTTTCGTATGCTGGAAATACAAACCATAGAGACAGTGCACCTAAGGTAGGTTATGGTTACAATTATTGTTTTTATATTTAAATGTAATTGAATGAGAAAATGTTATATGTTATATTTGTCTCATACATTTCAATAAAGCAAACCACAGGGTAATCCTAAAGATTATTATTGAACCTCCATACTATATTGCAGTTAAGCAGTACATCAAGTTCCAGCATTTGCATGAATGTGAGTTGTCAGTGAAAAAGTGCGCTGACACACTGATCAGGTCATCCCTCTGATCTCCCCCTCTGTAAGCTTTTTCACTTTTACATTATGCAGAGCCTAATTGACCCATGCTGCCACTTATTCCTATTCTAGTGTGGATAAAGGTTTGCAGGTCAAAATGCTAACATTGAGATACGTCTGTCAGATGGCATAACCAGCTTGTGTACTTCTATATCTGAAAGTAAAATTAACACTGCTATTCATTATTTCTTATTTATAGGTGTGATTACACGGCTGGCCCACACATACATTTTGCTTCCTGGGATGAAAGTGTGGGGGCTGTTTATGTCTTTGTTCTATAGTGATGCTAGAAAATTACTTGAGAAAAGGTCTGTGTTAGCACTGTAATAGGGTTTGGCTAATGGTAAAGAATAAAATTGCAGCCTAAGAATAACACCTTCTCCAACCAGCTCTGGGACTAAAGCTGCGTACACACTTGCAATTTTTGTCGTTGGAAAGGATCTTTCACGATCCTTTCCAATGACAAGGGAGTGCACGATGCATGAACGGTGCTGTACATACAGCACCGTTCATGCTCCATGGAGAGGGGAGGGGGAGAGCGACGGAGCGGCACCCTGCTGCGCGCTCTCCCCTTCCCTTTCATTAGGATCGGCTGTCGTCCATCGTCCGTGGATCCGGCAGGTCGGTCGTCTGGACGATGGACGACACCGACTGTACACACGGCAGATTTTCGCCCGATAATTGGCCGATGCCGATTATCGGGCGATACAAATCTGACGTGTGTACGTAGCTTTACACCAGTTTATTGCTGCTGTCCTAGCAGAATGAACATCTTTTCTTGGCCCCGCTGATTTAGGACAACCTATTTTTTTTCTGGAAATCAATCTCCTTGTAGATGGAGAAAGTCTATAAGCTTTCTTGCAACTACCTGGCACAGTTTGCCGGGGTGAGCCTGCAGGTCCTTCAGATGGCTTTTCAAACTGCAGGCAGTCCCCCATTTTTGGCTTGATAGTAGAAAGAGGCAGTATGGGTTATACCAAGGCTGGCTTAGTTTTCTTCTAAGCCAGTGTCCATGTCTTTTTCAGGAAGCAGTATAACCAATGGTTTAGCAGTTTGTGTGTCCCTTTATTGAATCCAGGAAATTTTACAGTGTGTGCTAACATATGGCCTCCATGGTGAAATAAATTTGGACTGGCTCTGGTTTAAAAAAAAAACTAATATTCCAGATAAAAGATCTGTCTGCGTATAACAATTCTTAATATGATTACACACAGGTAGATGTTTTGCTCAAAGAAAGCAATGGTAAGACATCTTATTACAAGTTACACTGCTTCCTTCCTCCAAGTTCAGCAACAGGTGTTAGTGGCTCATGTGCAAAAAAAGGCTGCATTTCTTTTCTCTACAGAAACAAAAAGAATTATCAGCTGTTGGCTTCAAAGAGGATTTGCAGCAGCTGGAAATCCCTTTATTTGATTAGGATCGGGAATGCTGCTTAACCCACCTTTACATGGCCTAATTGTTGCAGGCAGTGCTTGAAATTAATGCTTAGCTTGCTTTCATCATAAGGGCACTCGTAGACTGGCTGCAGAGACTACTGAAAGATTAATTTGGATGGATTACTGCTCTTATAAAAAAAAGATGGATGTGCTGAGTGCTTTATAACATGTAACCTATTGATTGTTAATTTCTCCTTCACAAGAGTGGATATTGAACTGAAGTCTAACCCATCATGAATACATTTTACAATTTTGGCTTGTTTACATGTATGTTGTATATATTGTCTTGAAACTTTGACTCATACTTTCATGTATTCCTACATAAGATATGTATTACCTATTATTTGAATGTCTAAGCAGAAATGTAGATTTGTCCTTTCTGCACACTACTACTATAAACAGTGGTTACTTTTATATATATATATAAAAATATAATACAAAATATAATATTATTATAATTATTGCACAGTATTTTTATAGAATGAACATATTACCCAGCGCTTTCCAGAGACCATAGTCATGTCACTAGCTGTCCCACATCTAATGTAATCTCATCCAATATCCCTACCATAGTCTTATTCCCCAATTTTAAGGGGAAAGCAATTAACTTAACTGCATATTTTTGGAATGTGGGAAGAAACCGGAGTACCTGGAGAAAACCCACACAAACATGCGGAGAACCTGCAAACTCCATGAAGATAGCGTCCTGGCTGAGATTTGAGCCTGGGCCTAGTGCTGCAAAGGCCAGTGTGCTAACCTCTGAGCCACTGTGCTGCCCACGAAACAGTGGCTTCCCTGTTTTGCTGTGGGTTTGCTCTCTGCTTGAACAAGCATTGCCATTCTACTTCCTATTCCCCCCTGGATATTCCCGTCATGTATACTTTACTGAGTTTTTCATATGTACCTAAACTTCTACAGTGTTCATGATAGTCATGTCATATGCAGGGCCCTTTTCACCTCTTCTTCAGGTACTTGATGATTCTAAATTATAGAGATAGTGGTGCTGATGTAATGTTGTCAGCTCTGCTCTCTGCATTATTGCAGAGAGTGTATCCAGGATGTCAGGATGGGTCCATGACACCATGCACTTACTGTATGTCCTCAGTCTTTCCCACAGTGCCATTCCACCTGGAAGACATTTTGGCAGATGTCTTCTGAAGAAGAAGCACTATGGGAAACAGCACCATAGAGAAGCTAAGTATAGCAATCTAAACTGCTGACCCTCTTGCTTTATCTCTGTGTGTATATATGTATATATATATATAGATATATATATATATATTTTTTTTTTTATTATTATTATTTATTTATTTATTTAGTATATATTACATATACACAACATGCATGAGTACACTGTATGTATTTTAGTTGCTTTGCAGTTTTTCAGCATTTTCTTTACGATTACATAATCTTATTATTCATATTTAGGAAAAAGCAAAGCAACAAATCTTTCAAAACACAGCCGCAAAGCATAAATCTACAGCTTCAGCATCAGGTCTCTCTAATAAAAGTGACAGTGACAGCTATACAGCTGTACGGGAATTGCAGACGGGCCCAATGTGCGGAAAGAAGAGCTGCAGGTCAGTCTCCTCCAGAAAGGATCTGTCTTCAAAGCACACTTTTACTCAAACTGCTGAACATCGCATGACAGAAAACTCACAAGACATTTTCCTCCAGCCACGGGGTGGGCTTCTGCAGGAAGGAAAGCAAACTAGTCCTCATGGGTATTCTGTCTGTAATTCAAGGTACAAATAGCTGCATATCACTTATTATTATATTTTAATATAAATCACTTCTTTGAAATACGAATAAACATAATTTCCATTCTGTGTAGAAAAAGTTTTTTCATCATAACTGCATGTGATGGTGTTATCAAACTTCTGATGTATATATATTGCATACATATATAGATATAAATTCTTTGTGCAATGTAGACACAACAATGCATATGGTATATATGTACTGGGTCTCTTTTCTTGATATATTGAGCCCGATTTATTCAAGCTCTCCAAGGCTGGAGAGAATACACTTTCAACAACGAATCTGGGTAATCCAGCAAACCTGCAATGGATCTGGTCCAGAATATAAAACATTTGCTACCGTTTCCCCGATTATAAGGCACTGTCTTATATTTTTTGAAATGCCAAAATATGTCCTAGGTCTTATTTTCAGGGGATGTCTTATTTTTCCATGAAGAAGACTACAGTACACATTTATTGTTGAAAGTCACTCATGATCACTCATGTTCCATTGATTGTCCCCTTCTGATCACTCATGTTCCATTGATTGTCCCCTTCTGATCACTCATGTGCCGTTCATATTCCCCTTCTGATCACTCTATGCCATTGACTGTCCCCTTCTGATCACTCTATGCCATTGATTGTCCCCTTCTGATCACTCTATGCAATGATTGTCCCCTTCTGATCACTCTATGCCATTGATTGTCCCCTTCTGTTCACTTACCGGTAATTAAGTGTAGGGATCTCCGTTAGGGCAGGTAACTCCGTTAGGGCAGGGATCAGCAGCGTGCTTCCTGGTTCAGAATCGCGGGGGCGCGTGTGCCGGCTTTTTACTTTCAGTTTGGCTCTGCACTGCAGCCAGGAGGAGACACGCGCTGCAGCCAGCATCAAGGAGACACACACAGGATCGGATATCGGGGGATGTCTTATTCACGGGTGAGTGTCTTATTTTAAATATTTTTTCAAAAATCGGGGGTGGCTTATTTAATGGGGATGACTTAAAATCGGGGAAACATGGTAGCAAATGACTTTGAAGAAATCCATTCCAGGTTTGCTGGATCACCCAGCCTCACTGATGTATCCCCTCCAGCCTTGGAGAGCTTTAATAAATCAGGCCTATTGTTTGTCAGTACATGTTTAATAGCTGTGATTGATTTTGATGATAAATGCCTATGTCTGTGTGGGTAAATTTGTATACAAAGAATGACTACAAAGCGCAACACTATTTTTTAGATTGATTTTCATCATTGGAGATTGGATGCTTCCTATCTATCTTGAGAGAATTGTATAAAAATGCCATAAAGAAAGTAATAGATAGGCATAACAGCCATGTCTGATATAGGGATTCTGCATTGCCGTAGTATGTTAGGCGAAGCCTTCAATAATCCAGGTTCTACAAGGCAGTAATCCATGTCTAACAATATGTCTGCTGGATCTTTTATAGGGCCAACTCAACAAGAAAATCATCTTCAATTAGCAGAGCAACTAATATAGGTGAAACTGGCTACTACAAACACTTTTTATTGTGTGGAATACAAAAATAAAATAAATAAGGTTTATTTTGTATATATATTGTTGAAAGTTTCTGTTAAGGTATTAGGACAAATATAAACTTTACCTAATAATTTATTTTGAGTAAATTACAGAACTTCTTTGTAGCCATGCAAGGAAAAAATGCTGGCCCTGAGCTGTGACCTAAAGCCTAGGGAAATAGGCTTTGTGAATGTTTCATGTTATTACAGGCTGTGAAGCATTAGTTGTTTTTATTCTGTCTTCTATTACCTAGAGAATTGTTTGAAAAAAGCCTATCTTTCGAGACAATCTGTCATATTCCAAACCATTAAACTCCATGTATAAACTTCAGCAGGTACCTAGATGTATTTGCCTATACCAGTGTTTCTTAACATTTTAATATGGAGGAATAATTTAAGATCTTCAGGGAAACCTGCTATAATTTGTATATTCAGAGCTCACAGTGCATTAAAGTGGGGGTCAGTGGGAAAAATGCTTCCTACATTTCTGACCAGTGGAAGAATGTCACCCTTACAGATAGCCAAAATGAAAATTGGTGTGTGTTAAACTGAGCTATGAGTTACAAACTGCCCTTTGCTTAAAGCTGAACTAAACAGAAAAGTAAAAAAAAAATCACACTTACCTTTAATTCCAGAGATCCCTTGATGGCGCTGGACCTTTACTCGATTGGGTCCCGTGCTGTCCTGGAATTCTTCTTCGTTCCGGTGCAGAGGAAGCACCGGGTGCCGCCTTCCACCATCTTCTTCTTCTATCTTCTGGCTATGTCACCTGATCTCGCACTGCGCATGTGCGAGATTGAATGACGTAGACTGCTGCAAAGACAAAGAAAAAGGCATGCGCAGAAGGAGCAGCCAAGAGCCTCCTTGGATTTGTGACATAGGTATCTTGGAAGGCTCTGCGCACCCGTTTAGAATTGGGAGGTGCTTCACCCTTGTTTTAAAAAAAATTTGCAATTAAAAAAAAGAAGAATATTTTTACCTTATATAATGGGGTTGTTTACCCTTTTATGTAAATAGAAGCTTTGAGTTTAGGTCCGCTTTAGGGAACCCCTAGCATCCTCTGGAGGAACCCAGGTTGAGAAACACTGGCCAATACCTTCAGCAGCTATTCATACTGTATTTTTACATCTAAATATCAGGTTGTTCTGACAAGACTACAGCACTTCCAGATATTGTCAAAGTTTTTACCTGACTTCTGTTTTATATTTAGATCCTATGATTTTATGCACAGACATAATCGACAGAGAGATCAGCAGCTTTCTTGACTCTCAAATTCCACAGGCCCAAGAGCGGTGTTCAGGTAATAACAGCTGTGATGACTGATATCAGAAGGTATTAGGAAGATAGTATATAACGATTATGATAAACAAGGTATCGGGGCTCATTTTTTGAATGGGATGAATTAGCAATGCTGTGTTTAAGAACATTTTTAGGGAAGGGTTACAATAAACATATTATTTTTATTATTATTAATAATATTAATAATAATAATAATAATAATATTATTTTTAATAAAAAGTATTTACATAGTGCCAACATATTACGCAGCGCTGTACATTAAATAGGGGTTGCAAATAACAGACAGACACAGACAGTGACACAGGAGGTGGAGAAGACCCTAAGAGATGTAATTGTTGTCTGCCTCAGCTGCAGTGGTCATGGGGACAGCATGTAGGGGAAATTTACTCTAACATGGACACAGACTGTAATTAAATCCTTTCACCCTCCCCTGCTATACAACAAGAATTTATATCACTGTCTTTTTCTCACTAGAGAACTGTTTGTGACCAGTGGTACAATAGGTGAAGGAAACACTCTAAATGTTACACAAAAACTGACAAAGACACACATATAAGCAAAATGACAGTGCCATTGTAAAGCCCCTACCCCAATTATATTTACCCTAAAGTGTTTATTGCAGCCAGAGCTGAAATTCAAAGTGTTGCAACGGATGATAGCAAGAATGTCATTTGGCTGCTAGGTCCAAGCACTGTTCCTATATTTGCAGAGGCGACGGGTATCGTTTGTGGCTATGACAGAGGCTACTGGAGATTGCTGGTAAGAAGAGAATGACTGGTGCTGGGTACAAAGACAGTGTTACTTTGCTTTGTATTGGCAGTGACAGTGTCTCTTTAAACCTTGTACATACTTTACTGTATTTGTAAAACTTTTCTCCACTTCAAGCATATATTGTGATAAAAAAGTGACTTTCTGTCAGTAAGAAAGAACACGCCACCACGATTCCAGAACAGTCATGACTGAGCATAATAAAGAGCCCTGTGTCCCCATAGATGATTGATGTGTGTGCAGAATATTGTGTCATGATCCTGTCTGTTTTGCAGGCTGCCAAGTGACAGCACCCTCTATGAATAGCAGGAACTGCAGCAACATCTTGCAGAAATGTCCCTACTTATGTGATCGCCACAGAGTGATTTTTCAGATGGAAGAACGGCATAAAGATGAACTAAGGAAATTACTGCACGTTGCCAGATTCCCCACACTTCATAATAGTAAAGACAATTTTATATTTGTACATGATAAAATATGCCTTTAATGTAGCACTAAATCAAAAATACAATCTTATTTTCGAGAGAGAACTTGAATTGATATGATTCATAAATGTTTTTAGGGAAAACATTACATTTGTGACTTTAGAAGCATATTCCTTCAGGCAAAGCTGACATCCTGTATAATAATTCCAGTAGGGGCTATACCAGTCACTGTTTCCATAGCGTTTTGCCAGTCTGAAATGAGTGATGATATGAAATGTATCTGCAACGAGCTTTATTTTGCCCTTCCTCTCATACTGCCTACCTGGGGTGATGATGCTTACTTACTGTACTGAAGGAGCAACATTGTCACCATAGGACTGCACTATAGATTACCTTCCCTGTCTTCTTTTCTATAGCAGTGATGGTAGTGGTGGGGGCCTAAAGTCCATAGAGAAGTAGAAATGATGGTAACATATCAAAAAACAGGCAGAAAGTTTTCAATGGTATTTAAAAGACCAAATAAAAGAAGTTGAAATAGTGAACACTTTCATAAAATGTGAAAGTAACAATAAGCAGCAATAAGAGCACCCCTTGTTTTAATATTTTCTTGTTGGGTGTTCATAGATTTGTGCACTGCCCAAACGACGGGTAGTACTTGGCGACTGGTCCAGCTGTCAGTCGCATGCTCCTAGTGTATTTTCATTACTTTAGGCAGCTTAAAGAAATATCTGAGGAGTAAAAGAAAGGTAAGTTATCTACTGCTGGTAAGGTGAGGATTTCTAAATAGTGTCCCCTTGTAAAGAAAATAAATCATGCTTGCCTGTCTTGCCACCTGTGTTACTGATATTTAACCTATGAGGAATACCCACTGCAAAAAAACCCTTCAGTATCTATAAGGTGTGGCAGATGCATGAACCCCGGGAGAGCACTTTGATGTTACCTGCCATCCACTTAATCACTATTGTGTTCTGTAGAGGCTTTCAAACAGAACCACATAGGACAGAGCAGAAACAAACTTTTACTATTCCTTAAAGTGTGGGATGCTGAATGGCAAAAGTAACTAGATCATGAATGGGTAAGCACAGGTGTGCTTTAAGATGCCCATTAAAACCCAAAACCAGTGTGACCCTTGGGTGAGTGTTAGACTGTTCAAGGCTATTACAAGAAGGTGAAAACAATTACCTAAATGGGTAAAGCACTGCTGTGCTTTGGGAACTATCGAAGCCCAGAGTGACCACTGGGTGAATATTAGATTGTTTTAACGCTACAACAAGGGGGTGAAAATGATTACTTTCATCAATTATAAGCTTTTTTTCCTCAAAACCAGAATTTTTTCAGCTTGTTGGAAACAGTTTGTGTGGGAGAGCCATTTCCCCTTCTTATTAAAAGAAGGCAGGGACAAACTGAGCATACATGTGCTGCCAGGACATATACATGATAGCAGTTCTTGGCTTGAACTATAATAAACAACCACTGCTCAGAAAGATAGTGGCCTGTCTATTAACAAACAGATACAGCAGACTAAAAGAAATAAAAACGTAATAACTTAGTGATAGTGCCCTAAATAGGCCTTCATGTTCCTAAAAACACACAGGTGGGTTGATCGCACCCCCCCCCCCCCCACTCCAAATTTAGCCTCTAGCATTTTAGGGGTGTTAGATTGTGGGACAGATAGCAACATGACTAAGTATTATGTACAGTGCTGCATATTTTGGTAGCTCAATATACAAAATAAGGTTTTTATGTGTTTCCAGAAGTTGTTTAAGGATAGCTGCTGTACTTCATCTACAAACTTCTCACTGGTCCTGGCAGTTCATGCATATTGATAGCAGGGAGGATATAAAGGTCCAGCAATATGCGGTCAGGGACTCGTGTAAATACGCACCTGTAGTTATCAATCATTGCAGGCAGTTACTATGGTGACTAGCAAATGCTAGAAGGAAAAAGGTCTAGACACCCCAGCAGGAGCAAGCAGAGCCAAATACATCTTATTCAACAGAACAAAAAGCATTTTGTGGTCATTGTAGCTGCATAATATTCCGTTATGCCAGTTGAGTTTTAAATCCTCTGCATCATTTTGTCTTCCTGACCCTGCGATAAGGAGGCACTGATGGGAACCATTTATGGAGCCAGTGAAGAGAAATGTAATGATACTGTATATTCACATTTCTATTATTTAAACAGACATGTACACCAACCTAAAATATGCTGTTTAACAAGTGCAAACATTTAATACTGTGTTACATTACCATACCGCAACAAAACAAATTTTTTTTTCACTAGCTGAACTTTGGCTGCTTTAACTATACATGACATTGTTCTTATTGTCTACAGCCAGACAAAACTGAAAGGTCCCCCAAAAGTAATTTTGTAATCATCTTACTTTCTTTATATCCTAGTTACTAACAGCAAGATCTCATTGCAATAGTTCCCATCCATCTGGGGGACTGGTTGGTTCTGTCCACATTTATGTTTCCTAGCTTGTCCTGTTCGAAAAATAACTAAAAATACAGCAGGGATGGTGGGAATGCTTCAGAGTATCCACAGTAGGTGAGCAGATCCATATTCTGAGTGAGTGGATCTCCTCATTAGAGACCACAAGATAAATAGGAAACTGGCAGGTCGTTTTACTGGAAATAGAGACATGGACTATTGCAATCATGCTGTTAGAGTAACCAAGCCATACAGAAAGTAAGATGATGATTAAAATATTACTTTTAGGTGGCCTCTCAGTTTTGTCTGGCTGTTCTATGTGGCCAAGGGGAGCAATGTCACATAAAGCCAAAGCAGCCAATCAAAGTAAAAAAAAAAACTTATTTGGTTGCTTTGGGTTACTGTAACTGCTACCAAAAACATTAAGGACAAATTCACATGTGTGTACTTTTTCATCATTTATTTTGATGCGCCTTGCACTAGGGCAGCCAGCCTTTACATAAGAGAATCGTACCTGCATTTCATATTTCGCCAGCATGGCACTCCTCAACATTCACCTGTGCATTGTGTTGAACTGTGGTGCAGGAGCATTTGTATATGCTACATGCATGTGTTGGGATCAATGAGTGATAAATAAATTGTGATATGCATGCATTACCAAACAGTACATGCTTACTTGCCTTTTTAAGATTCTAACCTAAAAGAAGTATAATTTTTGGGTGGTCTGTCCCTTATATTGTGTGTGACACTCAAGGACATTTGTATTTAGAGAATTAATTAGCCTACAATTGTTGGCCTTCTTCTAAAATTCCATTTGTATGGCTGTTTCTGATTTCGTAGGTCTAGAGCATACATGTTACAATTTTCAGACAATTTTTACACAAGCTCTATTTGATAGCTAATTTGATGCAGTAATAGCAAAAATAATTAAATATTTCTAGATTACAGAAATACAATAACATCAGCTTGAGTTTGTATGATGCAGGTTTGTTGCTGACACCTATAAGAACAGGGGAACAAGAGACTCAGCACTCTCGCCCACATGGTAAGTATTGTGCCAAAATACAGTACATTTCCTTACATGGCTGGCAGTAGGATTATATATCCCCTACAAAAAGTTATTAAAAGATCAGTTTGCATCTAAACTGAATGCGTAATATAACTGCAATGGTGTTCTAAAGAAGAATCCAATCTGCAGCAGAAGAAAATTAAAGTTTAAACTAGAACTGTGGCTATGGACATTAAATTATTTTAAATTTTCACACATTTGTAACAAGCATTATAAAAGTTTTAAGGTCCTATTCACACTCCCCTTTGGTGCAATGCTGTGCAGTTTAATGGAATAGCACTAACACAAATCATTCATTCTGTCATTCAGCCTAACTTACCTTACTGATGGATGTATGTTGCAATGGTAAAATAAACAAATAAATAATAAATAGAAATTTAGTTTTTCCCCCAGGAGTCACAGGCACAAAGCATAAAGGGGAAAGACCCCCAACAGGATCACAGATAGCAATGTACGAGGGGGTGCTGTGAAGTTCCTGGCTTTGCCCCCTTCCAGATGAAATAGAAAAATGAGTGTGGGGTCATATGACAACCTAACATCTTAGTATGTAACTGTGCAAATATCAGGTCTTTGTGATTCTTAAAACTGTTTTTTTTTCTTTTAGTGAGAAGCTGTGATGGCAGAGGCACAAGCAAGTTTCACATTGCTGGAGTTATGGACCGTCTTGAAGTTTTTGTTTCTCCAGGGAAAGGAAAGACACTTCTCCCCCAGTGTTTGTGACATCTCAGTGTGTATGTCCTTTGCTGACTTTCCCTGGAGAAACAAAAACTTCATGATGGGCCCCTAACTCAAACAACCTGAAACTTGCTTGTGCCTCTGCCATCACAGCTTCTCACTAAAAGAAAAAACAGTTTTAAGAATTGCAAAGACCTGGTATTTGCACAGTTACATACTAAGATATTAGGTTGTCATATGTCCCCACACTCTTTTTTCTATTTCATCTGGAAGGGGGCAAAGCCAGGAACTTCTCAGCACTCCCTGGTATCTGCTAGAGTTTGAAACTGGAGTTTGTTTTTAATATTAATAATATTTACTAATATACTGAAAATAACAAAATACAAAATTACTAAACAATCAAACCCAAAATATTTCTTCATTAGCATATAATAATGTACAGCTTGAATGTCTGTGTTACAGGTATTTTGCTGACACCTTTAAGAAGGAGAATACAAGAGGAGGACCAATATTCTGATAATACAGAGTGTTTTCCACAAAGTTAGTATTACTATTATTAGTTCTCTAAAATTTCCACCAAATACATTTAAAGTTGCTTGTTTAGGTGAACATAAACATAGGGGCACTTTCTTTATCCAGATTTCACCATGGGTGTTTTGTATGCAAATACAAAAGGCTTGTTGCAAGAAGACATAGGCTTAAGCAAGGCTGTGCATCACAAACACTGTTCATTTGTGTATCACCACCTAATGAACAGGAGATACATTTAGTGCAAAATTCACATGAAACTATGGATACAGAGTGGCAGGCATTTGAAATAATATATAAATCTATTCTTTTCTTCTAGAAGTCTAAAGCTTGGTCACACCCCAACCAAACCACTGCATTTGTCACATTAATGTACTAATAACGAGGAATAGGGGGGTAGGAAGGCGTTTGGCAAAATTAAATTATTCAGAAAAAATTGGGATCTTCAGCTGAATCTACTACCCATATTGATGTGGTCCTTGAATGTCTTTCCCTAGGATTTCTTTTTTGTATTGTTTCCCAGTTTGTCACAAAAAACAAAACAAAAAACATTTAAAAACATTTAACCAGAAGCCCTTACTTCTCTTAAATAGGTCAGTTTTCTAGGGACCATTTTCTCTCCTATTTATAACTTTTTTGCTTAGGCCCACTTTAATATGTGAGTATACCTAGGCATTCCTATACCTACGGCCGCTTTATTTTAGTACACACGTGCAATAATTGTCGTTGGAAAGGATTTCACAATGCTTTCCAATTACTAACGACTGCACGATGCATGAACGAGTGCTGTACATACAGCACCATTCTGCTCTATGGAGAGGGGAAAGGGGGAGCCTGCCTTCAATTCCATTATGATCGTTTGTTGTCCACCGTCCGTGGATCCACCAGGATGGTCTGGTGAACAATGAACAACGGGCACTGTACAAACGCAGGATTCTAGTCCGATATCAGCCTGGGACGATTATTGGGTGAAAACCATTGTACGTTTCTACGTAGCCTTAAGCTGCGTACACACCTGCAATTTTTCTCGTTGGAAAGGATCTTTCACGATCCTTTCCAACGAGAAAAGACTGCACGATGCATGAACGATGCTGTACATACAGCACCGTTCATGCTCTATGGAGAGGGGAGGGGGAGAGCGACGGAGCGGCACCCTGCTGCGCGCTCTCCCCTTCCCTTTCATTAGGATCGGTCGTCGTCCATCGTCCATGGATCCGCCAGGACGGTCGTCGGACGATGGACGACGACCGACTGTACACACGGCAGATTTTCGCCCGATAATTGTCCGATACCGATTATCGGGCGAGAAAAATTTGCCGTGTGTACGCAGCTTTAGGCACTGCTGCCTTTGGATCATAGTCTCAGCAGGTTTAAAGCAAAACTTTGTAAAGTCACTATGATGCTCATTGTCTTTCCTTGCCTGAGTCTTTGACTAAGATAAAGCCCTGCTTGCATGTTAAGTGAGTAAAGGGGAAAAGATCAGCCCACTTAGACCACATAAACAAAACCATGTGGAATGATTACAATATAGGGGGAGCCTTTGCAGTGCTAGGTCCCAGATTTGATGGTTGGCCAGGACACTGTCTGCATGGAGTTTGCAGGTTCTCCCTGTGTTTGTGTGGGTTTCCTCCCACATTCCAAAACATGCAGTGCTCATACTACTGTCCATCTCCCAAGAACTCTTTTATTTACCCCCCATGCTGGACTAGTGGTTTATGTCCCACTCTCTGTTGAATCCTGTCCAATGGGTACCTTTATAAGTGAACAAATCACTGACAGGTCAATTGTTCTAAACATAGTACAATGGTTAAATACTAAAACAAAGTTTTAAATGTTTTCAAAAATGTGAATTGCCTCTATCCATTACTTTGCCTATCTTCTCCTACTGTGTGTAAATTGCTAAAGTTGCTTTTTTCCCACAGTCATTGCAACTCTAGATAAGCAGTAGAAATAATTAAACAGTTTGCTGTAAAGCTGCCAAGATTAAAATCAATAGCCACTGGATACTAATGAGAAAGCTCTGCTGTTGTATTAATGGGCATCTTTTTTTCAGTAATAAAATCTGATTTAGACTTGGAACAATCGAAAGGTTCACCTGGAAATAAGCAGGAAATCATTAATAATAAGCTCCAGTCTCCAAGAGTTCAGGTACAGTGATCCATTTATGCTCAATCTATAATTTTATTGACATGCATTACAAAAAAGCAGGGCTATGGATATTTGGGGAATGAGGTGGTTTGGGTTAAGAACTTCTCTGAAACTATTGCTTTGTGTTGATAAGTTGCATTTGCACAATGTGTGTAACATTACACTTAGCTTTCCAGCCCCATTTTTAGATCTATAAATACTTAGCATTTCTCACTATCTTACTTCCATACTGATGTCCTTCATCTGGGTGTAAGACATTTCAGAAATAAACACAAGCCGAGGTAACAGCAAGGCGAGGTAAATGTCAGGTCTAAGTTTAAAGTGAAAAAAACAAACTAAATCTCCACCTTTAAAGCATGTTTAAACCCCAAACTAAAATGTAATATACTATTATTATTAATATTATTATTAATAATAATATTAATAATAAAAAACAGGATTTATATAGCACCAGCGTATTAGGCAGGGCTCTACTTTAAATAGGGGTTTCAAATGACAGATAGATACAGTAAAACAGGAGGATAAGAGGACCCTGGCCCGAGGAGCTTACAATACAATCTAGGAGGTGGGGGAAGTATCACACAATCGGAAGGGTCCTTGGATGCAGCTTACTGGTCCTTGGATATGGTTATTACATTGGTCTTCTTTTTTAAGGCTTTTTTCTGTTTACCTGATTATCCTACCAGTAAGACCATTTCTGTCCCAGGGTCACATCGCTTATTCACATCATTGGGCCTGATATATTAAAGCTGTGCAGGACCGGAGAGGATGGACTCTCATCAGGGAAGGGGAGTGATTCAGCAAACCTGGAATGGATCTGGTCAGGGACTGGAATTTTCTAGTGCATCCAGGTTCTCCCATGATATTCTAGCCTCCTCTCCAGTCTTAAAAAGCTATAAAAAATCATGCTCACTGTATCTATTGAGAAGGAGCGGTGTCATCATAATTTGGACACTTCCCCTCCACTCATCTCCTTTACAAATGAGGATACCTTAAAAAGCGGATAACACAGTTTAGGATGTCAGTTCCATGTACAGGAAGTTATAAGTATGCTCAGTTTCCAACAGGTTGTTTTTTTTACATTTGCAGAAAAACTAATGCAGTCCTTCCATCTAAGGACCAGTGAGCTTCAATGTATGACATTTTTGTTTTTTAGTATAGATATTGCTTATTCTTAACCTAAATACAACTCCTGAAGGATAACCTCTTAAATGTCCTCTTTCACAACTATTGTCCAATCAGCAAGTTAAGGCTGCCTAGCGAAGAAATTTGTGGCCAGTGATCTTTATTTGCCATTTGAGACACAATACTTTACGAACAAAAATACAAATCCTTTTGGCAAGTTAAATAATCCCTATAAATTATTACAATTGTATATTTAGCGGTGTCTGGATTTCAAACCACCTTGGTAAGCCAAGAAAAAAAATTGTGGATATCAAACTGCATAAAAGATTAAATGATAAAGAAAAACTAACTCAAAAAAAATAAACAAAAAAATATGATTTAAAAAAAAAAATAAACCTAAAATATGGTCTACCTTTAAATTTTCTTCTTCATGTCTTCGTTTCTGAGCAGGGTACATATATTTTCTTTTTTTTTTAACCTGTTTTTAGATTTGTTTATATGTAATATAACCTAAATATTAACACATTTTGATATATATTATATATGGACATCAAGCACAAACTTCTACATTCTTTGTGTTCTTCAGCACAGCCCTGCGTTGTGACCTTACATCAGTTTAAGCTCCTAGTTAATTTTCCACCAAATAATCATAGAAGCACTTGTATTAAGTAGCGGTATGGCCATATTTGTTTAAGTGGATGTTCATTGCATTCTGTAACTGAATTGAGTAGAGAACATGGCCCTAGTAGTGCGGTCTGGCAAAAGTGCCTGGATCTTATATTTCTGCTTTATATTCAGCCATTTACCTAGAGTTTAGCTTTAAAATATTCCCACCAAACTCATGCAGCTAACCAGGTTAAATCCTCATAGAATTGACCTGAATAGGAATCTGCACATCATCAGCACTGAATAAATATGGTTAATTGTTATGTGAATGATTACTGTTTATTTGTATTGTTTTGTAAAGCATAATGTGATCAATGCCTTTTCCAAGTTTCAATGAACATTTTTGGATATTATACACACAGAATATCAAAAACCTCAGCCAGGTCAATTCCAAAAGAGTAGCACGTAAGGATTTCACTCAGAAGGAGATTACAGATCTGCTGGACGGAGTGAGAAGATTTGGACACCACTGGAATTCTATTTTGTGGTCCTATCCGTTTCAGAAAGGGAGAAGTAACGTTGATTTGGCCAAGAAATACAAACAACTGCAGATACAGCAAGGACATGAAAAGTAATGACTAATTCTAATATAAAAAATGCTCAGTTTGCCTGTCATGCTGGGGTTAGGTCTCACTGCAAGGATCTCAGATAACAAGAGAGAATGGTCTTTGTCTATGTGTCCTCAGCTAGATGGAATTCTGTTTTGTGTGATTTTTCTTTTTTCCCATAGAATGTGGTATTATAAATACAGTATGTTCTTTTTATTTTGTTTTGCACTACAGCCTAGTGGTACTATGTTCTTCATATATTACTATGAAGAATTCTTATGCATAAGAGAATTGAAATGTATTAGCTGCCCTTCAACACTGCTTAAACATTAAAAAAAAAAAAAACAACAGAGGTATTACCTGACACAAGAATAGATTAAACCCTTTGCTGATGCCCGTGACACCCAATCACATGCCTGCTTTATTTTCCCTAAGTCAGTTTTCTGTTTTCACTTACAGATCACTTCCACAACCAATATACATGCAAGTGGATGGAGCAATCATACATCCAAATAAAGACACTTCTATAATGTTTATTACAGCAACATTTAAAGCTCAAAAATATAATCTTCATCTAACCAATGTTTTTTTCCTATACCTTTAATACAAAATATGTTCATCCATGTCTGTCATACTTGGAAACATACATAAAAGATTGAAGTAAAATAAAAAAAAAAATGTTGGGGCACTGATTCTCACTAGAAAAACAGCCAGGAATCTGTGGAATTGCAGTACTTGAACAGTGGCCCTATACGAATACTTTACAGAGTACGTCAGTGATGGAAGGAATGTCTACATTACTTCATACATCTATGGTAGGTAACCTAGAAACAGTATATACATTTACCTATTTTACTAGATTTGCCCAGTACTATAAGAATGTGCCCTTGAAGGCCAGTCTATCTAAAAGTGATTATTCATAGACTGTAAAAACCTAGAAAGTTAGCCCTTTCTCAGACTCTTGCTTAGGTTGCCTTTGAATAATAGAGCTCAGTTTGTGTTGATTGTCCCAGACATTATGCTATAGGGTAACAGAGCTTACCTTTACAGACATTTTTGTACAATGGGAACATAGAA
Organism: Pyxicephalus adspersus; assembly: GCF_032062135.1. NCBI lineage: Eukaryota > Metazoa > Chordata > Amphibia > Anura > Pyxicephalidae > Pyxicephalus > Pyxicephalus adspersus. The sequence goes on along the minus strand of NC_092866.1, from coordinate 13,312,119 downwards.
TGAGCTTTATGGTGTGGAACATGATTATGTTTCTTTGCAAGCATTACCCTGATATATGGCACTATGAAGTTTCCCAGTGGTGATTTTAGAAGTATGGTTATATTGCAGAATAGAATGAGTAACAGTCTATTAACATTAGTCATCCAAATCATTTTCTCTGGGTTATGCCAAAGCCACTGACTGTATTTTACCTGGGAAGTCATTTAGTGGAAGTAGCAATGGTTTTACAGAACAAGGGCTGATTTGTACAGCCTCAATGACAGCTGTTACCTACAGCACACATGATTCAGCTTAAAAAATAAAAAAATCTTGTCAAGAATGCAACCTGAACTAAAATGTGTCCTTGTGTAGATTGATGCAGGCTTTGTTCATGACTGAATAAATGAGAACAAGTTGTGCATTCTTTTTTCAAGGATGCAGCCCCATCTAGTTGAAAAACATACCTGAATAAGTTCTTGAACAACTAAAGCTAAAAAAAAAAAAAATTCACATCATGGAATTGGAAAGGAAAAAAATTAATTCCCTGCTGAATTTTAGTACCGCACCTGAACACGTGATAGTCCCTCTTCAATTCTTCACTCGTGGTTATTGAACTGTGACCATTGCAAATCCTCTTTTCTTTTTATGTACTTGAAAGGGATATAGGTTAAGTCACAAATCTGGCTCTGCACACCTAAAACAGATCAGTTGCATAGAAAGTAATAAAACCATTACAATAGCAAGTCCATCACAGAACAATTTTTGAGGAAGTCCCCAATAGCAGCATCCATATTTCTCTAAACAGACTTCCACTACAACTAATCCTGTCCAACAACTAATTGTGTCAGGGACATTGGTGCTGTCCTTTTGAAAATACCAGTTGGTTAACTGTTATACTGACCCACAGGTTCCATTAATTCTGTGGCAAGAGACCAATATTAGGTATTCATGGCAGGAGAGTCTGAAAGCCTTTGTATTCTTGTTTTGGCTCTGTGAGTAGAAGAATCTAAGGCTGTGTACACATGTTCAATATTTGTCATTGGAAAGGCCCTTACATGATACAGCACCGTACTTTCCAATAGAGAGGGGCGAACGATGGAGCTGCACCCCCACTATGCTCTCCACCCTTCACTTCCATCACAATCGTTTGTGGATCCACCAGGAGGGATCCATGAATGATGAACACTGTATCGCCCCGAGGCAATTACCGGACAAGAATCATCTGACGTGCATATCTAGCCTAAGTAAGAGCTAACCTAAAGGCAATTAGCACTTTCAGAAGCAGAGAACAGCAGTGTTAGCCTTCAAATTGTATAGCATGGGGTGCCTCAGTATACTTGCAAGAATGCCATAAAACCTTTTAGTGTTCTACTATTAACCCAAAAACCCCTCTGTGGTAAGGAGATAAGTAGGCATACCCAACCACATAATTTAGTGCCTTTGCAAAAGCAGCATTTTGAGAACAAGAGGATAGTCATTACTGGTCAAAGAGCATAAAACATTATGTAAAACTTATCCAAAAGCAGCCAAAATGTGATATGTCTAACTGGAGCATAGGTGGAAATAAACTGTTTCATGCTGGGATCCAAACTGTTCAGTGATTTGAAATGAATTACCACAATTGCTAAAATAATAAAAAGAAAATATATGGGGTGGGAGAAGTTTTTCTCTCTAAAAGAAATACAAAAAGGGAAACCAAGATTCAAGACAATATATGCCTTTTTGTATTTAAATATTGTTAGCATGAATTTTAGCTACCTAAAATATTTTCATTATCCAACCATAGCAGCCCCCCCCATCTTTGCAAGACTTGCAGAATGTCAGGTGAAAAGTGATCCATCTAGAATCTGCACCAATCAATTTTTTTCTTTCTTGAAATGTTTATTAACCACTGAAGCAGACACCTTTAGGGCTCATTTACACATAAGTGACAGGAATGTGTACGTATATTTGTGCCGACAGCACACAAGGGGGGGGTTGGAGGGGGGAGAGAGAAAGAGGAGAAAAAAAACAGACATAAAAAGCAAATCATATGTGCTTCTATTAAAATCAATGAGAATTTCAGTGCATGTTACCACCCATGCTTTATTTTGGGCAACACAGTGGGCCCAATTTAATAAAGCTCTCTGGAGAAGACACTATCATGGGACGCCCTGGGTGATCCAACAAAAATTGAGCGAACACCATTTAAACAATAGTAAATTTGTGTACCTGTGTTAATGCATTATTGAAAAAGGTGTAAATAAGTGCTAAATGTGCGAGAAAAAAAAAAAAAGTTAAATAAGACACTGTTGGCTAAAATTATTTTAATCCTGACTGGGTTTTATAAGACTGTATATATTAGAGTGGCTACAGAAAACTAACCATCCCCAAAACCCATAGACAATGCATAGACCTAACTAAAAGGCTAATCTGACTTCAAGGATCATAGCAGTGTGCCAGTTTATTGAGTGATATGTCAAATTGGATAAACATATGTGCCCAAATTAAAGGAGGATAACCACCCACTAAAATAAATACCAGGTTAAAGATAGAGGGGAAAAAAAATCTGTGTTTTCTATGACTTTTTTCTATAACAGCATAGCCCAATTTAGACATATATAGGATTCCCAATTGCCCAATTTGAACAGAAAAAGGATTTTCTCTCCCCATTATTACCCACCAAGGATGATCACACAACACATCAGCCTCAAACAAATCATGATGCAACATAAACTTAAATATGACATTTTATTTGTGGAAAACATTGTGGTTCATGCGTTTAAGACATTTTTTAACATTGGGTTAAGCTCACAACAATTTGTTTCATAGGCGTTGGTCACTTTTCTCACATTTGGCTTTTTGGAACTTTAATATGTCCAATGAAAAGATAGAAAACATTGATATCTATAAATACCTTCTTGGGAAGTTGCATAAATTATATATTAATTTGGCAGATTCCGATCATGTCAGTCACTATTAAAAGATTTGGTCAGGGTGCAAATTTTTTTTTTTTTTAAATGTTGCTTTCAAACTTTTTAAAACTTTCATGAAGGATTTGGTCACAGACAATGTAGACAGTTCAGATTGTGGATGCTTTGCAATATTTTACCTTTTGAACCAGGACAAATATCTATGCTTTTATTCATTGCATACTTCAATTTCATGACTTTCACTCTGCCCGTTCATTTCATGAAGGTCTGTGTCGCAGTTGTCTTCTAGATGAACCTTAATTTCTTCCTTGATAGGCAAACCATTTCCGACTCCATGTTTTTCTAAAATCTCCGGAGCGGGAGGATCGCTTTCATTCTTTACTTCGGCAGAGGCGTCATGGTTTTCAGTTTTGTCCTCTGAATTGCAGTGTTGAGATGCATCATGTATTTCTTCACTATCTTGTGCAGTAGTATGATCATTTTCATCCTTTGATGTCACCAGGACATCACTATCTTCCTTCACAGTCTGACTTTCCTGCTGGGCTAAGCTATTGTTCTCCTCCACAGCTATGTTTTGTTCTTTTTCTTCTACCTTCACCTCTGTTGAAATAGGATGGGCCTGTACATGGTCATCTTCAGCAGAGTTCTCCGAAGGTCCGTTTTGCATATTAGGAGCCTCATGTTGCTCTGGAATCTCCGACTTTGTAGAAGCAACTTCAGTAGCGGGTGCCTGAATTGTGACTGCATTGTCACCCTGATCACTGCACCCTAATGATTCCTGGTTCTCAGTATCGGGAGTTTCATCAGGCACTTCAGTTGATTTTGGTGGCAATGGTTCAGAAGTTAATTCTTGCTCTTGCTTATTTTCATTTATTGTTTCAGATGCAGGGCAAGGCACCGGTTCTGGGTCTTTCTCTGGAATAACCTCCTGCTCTGGAAGAACAGCAGGCTGTTCAGGTGTCTCAAGTTTTGCTTCCTGCAATGGTTCAACAACTGGTGTGGGAACCAGTGCAGGCTCTGCTTCCAAGACTGGTTCAGGCTCTTTTAATGCAGGCTCCACTGGTTCAGGTAATGCCGAGTTTACTGGCTCTGAAGTGGCTTCAGAGTTAGACAATACAGAATCCACCTGTTCTGGTAAAGCATCCGCCTTAGGTTTTTCTGCCTCTGTTAACTGGACAGGTTTTACTACCTCTGGTTCTACTACTTTTGGTTCAGTGACAGGCTCCGATACTACAGGCTCTGCAACTGGTTCCGACACAGGCTCTACAGGCACACTCTCAGGGGCTGATAGCTCCACTTTCTCAGGCACTTTATCCTGCTTTTCGGGCTCTACAACAGACTCCTTAGCCTGTGTAAGAACTTCTACAGCTTTTTCAGTGACATGGTCTTGTGTCTTCACAGGTGCAGGTTTCTCAGTTTGTTCTGCTTCTGCCTTTGTTACTGGTTCCGGCTCCGGTTTGACGTCATTCGGTACAGGGGTAGACTGCTTGGTCTCACATGAAGGAGACTGTTTACAGTCCGAACTTTCCTTCTCTGGTTTGGATTCCTGAGTTGGTTTATCTGCAGCAACTGACGGCGTATTCTTCACTTCACATTCTGTTTTAGTTTTGTCCTCAGATGTACTTACAACTTCATTTTCTTTCTCACATGCCTGCTCTGGGGCAGCCTTTTTACCCTCATCTTGTTCTTTTGTACCTTGTGGTTGGTCCTTCTCTTCTACTTTCTCCTGTTCTGTATTAGGTTGGATCTCTGGCTTTTGGTCTTGGTTTGACTCATCTTTGGTTGTTTCACCAGTCGTAACCTCCTCACCAGATTTTTCTTTCTGTTCCTCATTTACACCATTGTTCTGAGATTGGTCATTGGGAGCTTTGTCTCCCTTTGGTTCTGCTGCATCTTTTTGTCCCTCTTGATTTTCAGTCTCTTTTTGTTCTACTTCAGTCGTCTCCGTCGACTCTCCATCTTTACCAGCGCCAAGGCAATATCCCTTCTTCTTCTTACTGAGCTTTGCTCCCATTGTTATTTACTGCAAGTAAAAAAAAGGAAGTAAATGCAAGATAGTATTTTTATCTCCAATAAATTAACCTTTTCTTATTCAAGGTAAAATAAAGCCCATTACTGTAGATAGCTGGCACTAAAAGCAATCTTGGCATATGCTTACTGATGGATAGGCTTGCCAAATGCAACTCTCAAGGTGCTGTAGAGGACGAGGATGTAAGTCCCATAACTGGAAGTCTTAGTCCCACCCCCTCACTCAGTGTTACTTTCTTTAATGAGCTATAAATTTTGACAGATGGCCAGCTTTCCTCTTCTTGCAAGGCAAGAAGCTGTTGCACTGGGACTTCTTGGCTTAAGCTAGGCAGCATTTGGGACAAGCCCAGTAAAACCTTTCCTTATATTTATCTAGCTTCTATTACTCTGCACAATAAAAAAAAAATAGAATAAAAAGATGTTTCTGCATCTACTCAAGTCATACTGTACAGTATACATATGCAATCAAAAAAATATGTAGCATATATAACGTTATAAAGGTTCATAACTGAACATTCACTGGCCCAGAAAATGTGACATTAAAAACATGTTATTGATAAATCACTAATAAAAAGTTTGCTTTCCTTAAGCCACAGTAGAACTAAAATTGTTACTAAATAGTTATGCAAGAATGGCCTGCAATATCTCGTTCCGCTAGTGATATTTCAGCTCAATGCATTTAACATGAATTTTGGTTTGCATTTGACCACAAGGTGAAACAAACTAGTTACCAATAGACTCTTCTCCGTAATAATTCAGACAATGTAACTGGGCAATCAAAGCTGCGTGATGCCCGTCCCCCCAGATGCTTATGTAAAATATCTATGCTATCCATATCTGAACTCGATGTGCAGCACCAGCTGAATGTATTTTTATTTTTTATGCTGTATATTTGCAAATTTAAAGGACATAAACCTTAATTAAACTCAAATCAACTTTCTTTAATTTATAAGCAAAGGATGCAGTTATCCCTAATGTTGCACCTACCTAGCACTAAGCCTTTTGTCCTACAATTTGTCCATATCCTTATTTCTTTTCCATACTGGCTTAAATCTCTTTTTTGCAAAGTGATGGGTTTGGTTTAATGCCCCTGCTGAGCAACATATGTTCACCTTTCTTCTTTTCCCAGCTGCTCCAGTCAGACAATGGGAATGAGAATAGAGTTCAGTTTGTGTATTATAGATATATATATATATATCAGGTACCTCATGGTATGGAGGGGCTTGAGATTCCTGCCCCATCTCATGTTACAACACTGGTACTTGGCCCAGTCACATGGCAAGGGAAGTAGGGGTAAAATAGCCATCAGTCCAATGTAAAGTCACTTGACATTTACACAGGGCTTAATATTTTAGATTATGGATGTGGAGAAGGATATTAGGGGAAACAAACGATAAAGTGCATATGTGTTGCTGGGCGAGGGTGGCATTTAGGAAAATCTATTACTCTACATGATCAAATCACAGGTAATCAAAGGAACCCTTTACCTAGAAAGCATGAAGGTAACCACTTTCTGGACTTTCTCAGTACTTTCTCAACCTTCAGTACTTTCTCAGTAACTGAGCCGGGAGAAGTATGCAGATCCATTCTAAATTTGCTATGGCTCTCCAAATCTGCATGCCTATAAGATAGTGAAACCAGTGACAGCCTCTATTTCCTTAAAAGAAGAAATATTAAACCCCCTATTCCTGGAAATTAGTATAGACAAGTAAAGTTTCTAAATATGCAATGACCATTGCTGCTGCCTGGGTTGTGGAAGATCCCCTGAAATCTGCAGGCTGAACTTCGGAATTGTGATCTATGTTCTCCTCAACTTACAGGTTTCTCTTGTTGACCTTTACATTATAGAATACAGAAGAGACCAGCAATGCTTAGAGTGGAGGGGGGCTTTGGAGATGAACTGTCATGGAGTGTCCATTTCCCAGCAGATATCAAAGGATCATTTTTTTAAGCATTTGAAGATGAATTTCTGTACAAGGTCTATAGCTACAGAGGGTATTGGCTTGTTTTAGTACGCTTTAACTGCCTTTTGCGATTACACTTTACAACTTTAGCACTTAAATGTTAACCTGGGCCCAAACTATGCACACTCAACTAGCCTATTCTTTGTTGCATATAGTACACTTAATCTTCATTTAGTGTAACCCATCCCAGTTATAGAAGGAAGTCAAAGACTGAACTGCAGGATCATGAAACCTAGCTTAGCAAAGTGTAACCTTTAAGAATACAGAATTGTATAGGTGGTTTTCGGCCTTATCAAGTAACCTGGAACTTTCAATCTAAGGAACAGTGGCTATTCCAGAAAGCTTTATCTAATGTATTGCTTGCCTTTGCCTTTTTACTATAACCTCCTTTCTTTTTCTTACTAGATAACACTATTGGGCTTCTTCCATTTTCGCAACATATGGGATCTCCCTATGCTACCAGTGTTAATGCTTTTTTGGAAAGGTATGTCACCATGACCACACATAAGGCACAGCTGTCCATTAAAGGATGACTCCATTGATGCATGGCATGCATGAAAGGAAATAAGACTTAAAAATGTGCATTGTTTCTATCAGGTAATTATCAATCACACTGAATTTATGTTTACAACCAGACTCCTAAAGATGTTTGCCAGATAGTGCTGGAACAACCTTTGTAGATTAAAAATCTCCAACCAAGTGGAGAAAAATAAAGTAAAAAGAGGGCCAATCAATTTTCCTGCTACACCAATGTGGTAACTGGGGCTTTTTTATTTTTGGAACATCCCGTTATCAATGGCAAATCAAGTGTACCTTCCCAATTTTCTACATATGTGGGCAAGTACAAGCGTTCCTTTTACATAACCTTGAGCTAGAAATCACCGTCATGCTTTCTGCTTGACACTGATGAAATTTGTATGGGTGTCAAAACACTAATGCATGTCACACAGAATACATGTGATCTCCGCAACCCCAACCTAAAAGAAAATAAGTGTATCCACTCATGACCTTGTGTTCATTAATGACACTTTTGAGGTTTAAACTCCGCCAAGTTAAAAATCTGAGCTAAAATGTACACGTCTGCTTCTGAGCCACATTATCACATCTTACATTTCAAGCAAATATTTGGCAAGAACTAACATTCCAAATAGTTTCTTTTTTTTCCTCTTTATGTTTCTTTGTTTCCTTTCAGCAGACAATCCTAATGCTGTTTTGTTCTGACAGGAATTAGTTCAATATCACTTTGTTACAAATTAGATTTTTCAGTTAACTGAACCTCTCCTATCACAAATAAAAGGTCAGCTCCGCTAAATGTTTATGGCCAAACTACACCGATGTTGTTCCGTAGTTGGTATTGCGTGTCGTATAACAGAGGCGTGTGTCAGTGTAGTTCAGCAAAGAGAAATATATAGACTGAAATCAAAGATCTCTCTTCACCTTCAAATCTCTCCACAGCTCTTGTCCCACTTACCTTTCTGATCGGATAGAAAAACACCCCCTAGCTGCTCTGTTTGCTCCCCCAATGACTTCCTCACTCATAACCTCATCACACGCACGGCTGCAAGATCTTTCTTGAGCTGCCCTGACTCTCTGGAATTGTCTTCCTCGTTCTAATTGGCTTGCTCCCACTTTCTGCTCATTTAAAAGAGCACTTAAAATCCATCTTTTCAAACTTGCCTACCCATCTTGTATCTTTTAAAACCTTCACTACTTCCCACCATTACAAATCCCCCTCCTATTGTGTGATACTTCCCCCACCTCACTGTCTGTATTTGTCATTAAGGTTGGCAGTATATAAATCCTGTTTAATAATAATATTAATCTCTCCAAAACCCCACTGGCTTCTGTAACCACTACTTTGAGTCACTGATCCATAACAAGTATGCAGATCAGGTATTCAACTTCACTCCCACTCGGCAGGCTTGTCTCAGGTAAGCAGCTCAACAATGACCAAAGCCAGCCACAGACAGGTAGTTTGCTTTCCAAATCAGCCTACATATTTCACCCTCTAAAATTTTTTATGGAGGTCCACATGGTTTGTTACAAGTTGCATACCATACTAGTTTTTCACACCAGATACCCCAGTACCAAGTCAGCCATGACAGTTCTCATATTGCTATACTGCCAGGACCCAGATATATGGTCAGTAGATGCTATATATGAATTTAGACTTGCCTATAAAGCTTAGGTTTGGCCCTGCTGGCTCCATATTAATCGCTCGTCACATATTTTAAATGACCAACAGAAACATATGGATTTCAGCTTCTTAGATCTTAAAAACCACTGATAGTTTGTACACGTGTTTATACCCCCTGGCTTGTACCAGATGTATAATAAACCTGCAGACCCATTGATTATTCAGTGCTCTTCCAAACTGAAATGAACAGGTTTTGGATATCTGGCATTTGGAATTTGATTCTGTAACCCATACTAAAAGCCAAGAAAGAACCAAGGAAGCTTGATTAGGAAAACGGAAGACCTAGACCTGAAGAATTGTAGCTGTTGGCCAAGGCAGCCAATCTATTTCATTTGCTAGAAGAGACATTTTGGTCTGACATGTTTATGTCAGACCAGGGCTGTTATCAATATTGGCCAGATTCCTAGCTTTACCTGAAAATTAAAATCCATTAAGTCCTGAATATTAGCTATAGATTTGCTCCAGATACTACAAGTTATTACCCAAGGCCTGGCTGCTATGGCCAACAGCTATGCAATTGCTCTCAGTGTTCTGAAATCAGAGCTATCTTCTATAAGGGCCTGTGTACACGGGGGTCATTTAGGTGCATTTGAATCCCATGTCACAGGTCAGCAGATGCTTTTTTACATCAATGATGTGGAGAATGCTTTTGATCTGCATTTCATTTTTTTTAAGCAGTGCAGCTTATTGGAAACATGTTCACAAATAAAAGAAGGTTGGCATGCATTTGTCTACATCACTTATGTGACCAAGCCCCAATTTGACAAAGGATTGGTTTAAATCCTGTTTTCTTAAGTCGCCTTAGGATCAGCCAACCACATTTTTTGTTGATAACTCTACAGACATTTTATTTTCTTGTTCAAAATGTGATCATTACAGACTTTGAGGTATGCAATTTCATGCAAGCCAAAGCAAACCCATCACAGGCCCATTGTTTGGTGTATTGTCTTTGTTTTATAAAAATGATCTCCAGATCCTGCATCACAATGATGATCTAATAGGCATTGAACTGCAGCATCTTTAAAAAAGAACACAATAGTTAAAAATCAATACTCTTTTTTCACATAGTCCAAGTAATGCTGCTTTTGGCTCTGGTTCACTTTATTTGTCTCAGTTTTCACAGCTGATAAAAGGCTCCTGGCATGAACAGCTCATTTAACCTAATGGGTGCCACAAAAAAATCCAATAAAGGAGTTCAGGGCCCTCAGCATAGCATAAGGTTATATCCATGAAACAATAGACACAGGGACACCCTATGGCACATGTTCTATAGGCAGCCATCATTAACCCTTTCCCTTTTGGGGCGGGGACCAGCGGAAGCTGAAGGGTAATGCTCCATTATGTACCAGCAGATGGGGGAGATCAAATGTACCAGATGCAAATTGATTTAATTACAATTATTGTAATGTGGGGGAGTTAATAGTAGGATTGGTAGTATTTTATCACGCAAAGCTAACATCTGCTTTCCAACTTACAATAAGAGCTGGGGGAAAAAAAGAATCACTTATAGATAATGGTTCATCAAAATCTTATTGCTTGACAGATCCAGAGAAAAAAAAAGGCCATTTTCATCTGATCTTCAGCTCCTCTTAACCCCTTGTCTGCTGCAAATTAACAGCATTCATTACAGGTACCTGGCACACCATGCACATGATTCAGCTTTGCAAAATGCCTGTCGTTTGTCCAAAGAGCAAACACTCTAATATATTTTTCTTGCTTTTTTTTTAATTCATTTATTGTGTTTAAATAATTATTCTATATACCCATTTATGCTTTAGATATTTACATATTAACCCATGCCATAGTTATATTTGCTTAATCAGAAATATTAGCTGTGGAGTAATCGGATCACCTTTTAGATACAATGTTTCAAATTGCAACCAAACATAAAAATCCTTTATTTATAATGTTAACACTTCTGGTCAGCTTTATAACGTATGGGGTAATCTTATCATAATCACATTAGAATCATAGGATGATATATGCAGGATTCTGAATATAGTCAATGGATTGGCACATTCACCAGCATTGTGTGTGTTAGATTTCCTCAACACACGCCTTCAAAGTAGCAATCATACTGCAAGAAAATTATGCATGCTATACATAGGGACACCATATAAATTATTACTATGGTCATGGTCCTGAATAATAATGTATGCCACAATCCACTGATTTATACCATTAGAATGACAATGTAAGTGCCAATCTCCCAGCCTTTTAAATGCAATCCTATATAAAAGCAAGAATCCTGCACACTGATATCCTATATAGTATAAAACATCAAAAACCCAAGAAAAGTGGAACATATTTTAAAAATAAGATAGAAGTGGTGAAAGGTGTGGACTATTCGGTGAATTCCCTACCTGTACCGATGAGCTTTGGGAATAGGCAAAGCAGGGGGGTGTTGGCTTTGCTTTTATATGGCTAATCTACAGCTGGTACCAATTAAACAATAGAATGTACATTAAAGGTGCAAAACTATCCAATGCAATGTTGCACAGGGGTGCCAAATAATAAAAACATATTTATTATTTAAATATTGTCATTTGAGATATATATATATATATATATATATATATATATATACATACACACACACATATACATATACATACATACACACACATATACACACACACACATTTTACACATACATATACACACACCCATATACACACACCCACACATATACATACCAGTATTGATTGTGCCTTGTTTCCAAATACAGTATGCAAATATTTCCCCTTTGTAAAAGAAAAACTTTAAATACTTCTTCCTAATCAGCCTAAGCAATTCTCACTACTGATTTTTGAGCTGTGTGGTTTTTGGTGCAGTGAGCTTTGCAGCAGTGTCAAAGAAAAAAAAAAAAAAAAGACAGCAAAGTCCAGAGAACAAAGGAGCCAGCTAAAGCACTGTCTTCCCTGCGCTCAGCATCTCCCACTATGCACACAACATGCTGAAAGCCAGCTAAGCTCACAGCCAGGAACACACACATAAGCTAAATCCCAGCAAACACAGCCAGCCAAGGGTGGCATTGCACATACCTTGCAATCTGCAGCCAAGCTGGGAGTCAGAGATGCAGCAGAACCACCAGTGGTTGGGGTAGGAGTAAGAGCAAGATGGAGAGTGACAGATGCTCCCTTCTCAGAGGTACAATCTGGTGCTCCCCATCCCCCCTCCTCCTAGCCTTTTACATTCACTCCCCTCCCTGCATCTGCTGTATTGAAGACCTCAAAAGCATGACTCTACCCTTTTTCTAGGTCTAGTCCATTTAAAGAGCCAACTGTTCACATCTCTAGAATGAGGGTCTTCAGCATTTTTCTGCTGTAATATGCAATTTCCTTTATTTGGATACAAATCTATTTCCTTTCTTTCATGTGACTTTTTATTATTGCTGTAAACTTCCTCTGTTGGGGGTAATGGTAACCTTTATCTCACATGACTGGTTAACAGATATGAAAGGGTTAACATGACACAGCAAGACCAATGGCTCATCAAGCCAGCAATTCTTTTGTTTTAACTCTAGGATGACCTGCTATGTATTTTAGGAAGAATTTTCATATGTCTGTCATCATGTGAATAAGCAAATTAATAAACTTTCATGTTTTTAAGAACTTTATGCCTTTGAGACTTATGTTAGGCCAAGCCTGTCTAATTTTAATCCTTAATAAACATTCTGGGTGATCGACTAGCCTAATGATATTGGCAACAGGTCCCATTGGAAGCTTGGTTTTTAATGGTCTCCTATAGACCAGGGCTTTAACACACCCAAACTACTGCTGTGCACCCAGGAGTAGAAAATCAGACCGCAGGTAACCAGATTGGCTTCCAACCTCTCCCACCAAAAAGAAACTCATGGTCGGCAGCTCCTGGGTGCAAAGCAGACTGCTGTTATGTACCCAGAATCAGCAAACTGCACCACAGGTAAATGAGTTTGCATGAAGTCATGGCTGCAGTTCTTTCTCCAGAAAAGGAAAAGCAACCAAATACCCAAAATGCGCCATGATCCGCCGCAGCCTCGTGCACAAAATAATTCCCAACCACTCTTGACTTACTTGAATGGGAGACTGTGGTTGAGCCTGCAGCAGAAGGCTGTGGCTCACCGCCGGTCTGAAATAGCCCTAAGAGACATGCTATGAATGTTAAACCAATAAGGATGGCTGGATATTTAATTTATTTAAAATTGAAGTAAAACCTAACTGAATGGCATTTTCTCTGCTTAAGCTGTGTATCATAAAAAATGGCATTTTTAAATTAAATAATAGTTTTACCCTTTATTTTATATTCTTTGTTGCATCCTGTGCTGCTGATCTCCTGCAGCCATCTATTGACTATATGCACTTCAGTTATGGCTGTGTTATATTTCTCATCTCCAATAAAAGTCTGAGACATGGTGACAACACAGGAGCTCAGTTGGGGAACAGGGACGGGACAATGTCATCCCATAACAGGTGGTGCCTGAAAAAAGAACGCATGGCAGGGTCAAAGATATTATTTAAATGAAAGCTGCAGGTTTGAAAAGACCAAATATTACTTTTACATGTTAAATATTGCTCAAGATTGATTAGGATTACATGAAGCAAAGGGAGTGATCTGCCAATTATCATAAGGCTGACACACTAAGAAGACCCATGGCCATCTTTCCTTAAAATTGGCTGTAATACTATAGAGACCTCCAGCAATTTTTCCTTGCAAAAAAATGACTGAAGAGATCCCCTCCTCCCTGGCATTCAGAAGTGAGCAGTTGGACGCTTATGCTGCCTAAGTGAACATTGGCAGGAAATTAAGTACTCAATCTAAAATGTTCATCCACGTCAGTCAGTGTCCTTTGCTTAGCCAAAAGTGTGCTTGGCGAAAAGTCAGTGTGCTTGGCAAAAAGTGTCCTCCAGGGTTAAAAAGAGGTCTAAAATGGCTCCATCCGTCGACTTGGTACTTCCAGGTACGTAAAGAATGCAAATTTCTACCTCAAATGTGACCGTCCTGCTGCAAGGTGATTTGCCACTTATAGCCAGGGATCTTAGCCTTGTGTAAACTCTAGGTTATGACTTTCAGCTTTCACTGAGCTTCTTCTCTTCCCTAGGATGCAGTGGCTGGGGACTGGAAAAGGTTAGTATATATTGCTGTATGTCCTACCATTAAAGTGCACCTGTTGCTCCTTGGGCAAAACACAGGTGTACTTTAAAGTAGATCTACCTCTAAGAGATGATGAGTGCTGCCATTGCTGAACTCATTCTAAACAATGCTAAATGCCTGAATGTGAAGCAGATCTTTTGGTTTCAGTAGTTTTACTCATCAGAAACAAGCATGCAGATAACTGTGTACCAATTAGCTGAACATCTGAGCTGCTTCCTCATTCTGGGTCACTGATCAAGAATGTAGGAAGTTCAGGAGATCAGAACACCAACCAGGCAAGCTGCATTGTTTAGAATCAGGTTAGCAATGGCAGCTAGCATGATCTTTTGGTGAAAGTCCCACTTTAAGTTCCAGAGATATATAACAATATTTTTGTGGTTTACGTCTTCTTCATCTACAAGAAGCACATCATATCCCGGTGCCATGACCTTGGCTTGCTCTCCAGGCTCTAGAGTCCTCTGTGCCAAAATGCTACAGTGCTACAGTGGACCATTATCAGATCTAAAGAGTCGTTCTTCATTCATGAAGTGCCATTGCAGCAGAATACAATGACGTGTCTGCCTAGGTGCTATTGCTCCACCATGACATGAGCTTGGTTGTGCCATGTACCAAGTTGCCCTATAGAGCCAAGGTGACTCTCAGAAGAAGGTATCTGGTGGTTTACGTCATCTCTCCATCAATCTCTTGAGCATTCAACACTTTTAGGGATGCTTCATGCCTGCTTTTTCTTTCAATACCATCATCCCATCCTCCTAACCCTACATCACTACTGTGTTCTGCAGTATCATAGGAGCTGAAGGATAGACCATGGGGCTTGGCTTGGGGACACAGCATCCAACATTGAATCAATCAAGACTTTTTTTTATTTTTTTTCACTGTATTCTGAATCAAATATCTATGAACAGTCACAGGCTGGGAACCTATTGGTGACCGAATTGTATTGCTTATCTACCGGAGAAAAAAGTGAGGTCACTGACCTGACTATGGTGTCTGGCAAGGTTGTCTATATGACAAATAGAAATCCCTTGGCAGCCAAAGATTGCCTAGGTATAGATTTCAATGATTTTTATATGTTTGCCTGATGTTCAGCTTTACCGTGACATGCGTTTTTGAAGGTCCTCATACATTTGAAAGGCAAAATGCTGGACAATGCTTCCATCAGGACTTGTTTCCAAGGCAATGGCTTACTGAAAACCTTTTTTCTTATCTCATGCATTTTGCCTTTGCTGTAAAATGGAGGTAAGTGTAAAAGCGATGTAAAAAAAACAATCCTTCTTTGTCCAAATGTAAATTAATCATATAGAATATACATACAAAAATGTGCCATCCCTGAAAATGCCCCAACCCCCTAAGAGCCTAACGCCAAAAAAACAGGACGTGGCCTTCTCATATAGCCCTACAGCGCCTCATGCTGGCAATTCTGGTGTAAAATTAATTTATTCAACCATAACCACATTTCTTACTCAGACATTCCAAAGGCCGGTGACTGGGCATGCAGTAACTCATATCAATGAGTCAGATTTCAGATGACTGGAGCCAGATTGGTGGAAGATGATAATATATGCTTATTTTTATAAATTCAGATATGAGTAGAATATAATATGCGTGTCATGACTGTACTGTAAGTTAACCCTAATGCAACTTCTGTGCAAGTTTGATGTATTATACAGTTTGCGCATCTTTCACTGTACAAAAGCGGTATCATCCCCAGCCTTAGGCTGTGCATACATGTCAAATCATTGTGTACGTCTCAGGTGAAAATCTAAAATGTGTACAGCAATCTCCCGATGTCACCAGGAAGGATTGATGAACAACCTATTGCGAAAGACCATTGTTCACTTTTATGGAGAAGAGCACAATGGGGTGCCCATGCTCATCCTTCCTCTCCTATTTCCATTAGAACAGAATAGTGCTGTGTGTACAGTGCTCCTTCGTTCATCTGTCACTGAAACGACCATGAAAGTTTGTTTGAACTACAGTGATCTTACGTGTGTACATAACCTAAGGCTGCATACACAATTTAGACTTTTGTCGTTGGAAAGGATCTTTCACAATCCTTTCCATTGACAAAAGACTGAAAGGTGCATGAACGAGTGCTGTACATAAGCGGCACCCCGCTGCACTTCCTCCGCTTCACTTGCATTATGGTCCTTTGTGGATCCCCAGGATGATTCCATAAACGATGCTGGCCGGCCACTGTACACACGCTGGAATCACGTCTGATACCAGCCCTGAAGCGATAATCGGATGAGAATAATTTGACATGTGTACCTAGCCTAAGCCGGTTGAATGCACAGTGAAAAAGCAGCAGTTAATTAGGTTATTTCTTTGCTCACTCCTCCATGTCCTATCAGCATATTCTTTTCAAATTAATGATCTCTTAATGGATGGTAATTTCTGCCCTTCTATCTATCTGGAATTTAGAATTAAGTATGCATCAGCATGTGTAGACTTCGGTCTGCTAAGGATCATCAGTAGCAATGGATGAGGGTGGTGCTGTTGTTTACAAGGGGACTGCAAACAGCAGAGACATGACCATCTGGTGGGGTGTCATTTTTAATGAACATTCCATAAAAGGCTGATAGGTTCCCTTTAATCCCTGGATCAGGATAACCTATACTGCTCATGAGTCAGGGATAGGTCAGATCACAAGCTAGAGTATGTCCCTTCCTGGCAGGGCAATGTGCGGTCACAAGGAAATGTTGACTGTCTTTATTCATGACAATCACCAGTCCTAGCTGAGTCTGTGTTATGTAATCTGGACTGTACAGAGATACCGCAGGCCATCTTCCCTGTGAAAATCCTTTTGGTGAATGGTAATGACAACCCCAGTGACTGGCTTGCAGACTTTCTGCCTAAAACCCACAAGCTGGCTCTGTATATCTGTGTACATGTGCCCAGATCTTAGGAATTTAAATATTTATTCTACTGCGTAAAGGCTGTTTATACCACAGACTATGCAGAGGTGTTTATATTAGATGCAGATCTCTTCTTTGCTAGCTAATTGCAAGTTTTGTCAGCCCTTCAGGCGGCGAGAGGTTACATGAAGGTCCATAAATTGTCCTTATTTCACAAGCTACAAGTTGTCCCTGTGTTAGGAGACAACCATATTAATTATCTTCCAGGAAAAGGACCGCCTAGCTGTCATCTTATTCTACATTTATAATAAATTATCCTGGTGGATGTATTAAAAAAATGTCCCTCCAGAATCACTAAAATCGGTAAGTCTTGTAACCACCATTCCAGCTTTTTCCAAGTTTGCTTTTAGGGTGCAACAAGGGGAACAAGGCTAACTCAAGCCGTGCACTCCAGAACTGGCCACATTAAATTGAGGATTTCTGCAAGCAGTCATTTTTTTCTTGCATCCTATTTGCATTTATAGTATTTGGTAGATGATCATGGGCAGCAATGGACTTCAATGACTGACCGTGCAGTGCTACAATTGCCAATGTTCATCCGTGTCATTAACATGGCAACATATGATTACCTAATGATCACTATTCTGCTTAGTAAGGAGCAGCCCAGAGTTATTGCTAAACAATATGTGATTAGAAAGGGGATTTAAATTGTTTCTATTAGGGAACCAAAGACTGGCCAGAATTGTAGGCTGTAATACAACCATGAATTTGGGATACCACTGGTACCTACAATGGCATTCTGTTCCTGTGTGTTCCATGGCTGCAGGTAAAGTCTGATTTTCATGGAAGTACTTGTATTTTTATAGAGAAGTAACTGGAGATGTTAAGCAAGCTTTGTTTTAAACTCGTCCTTATGATACACTGGTCAACAAACATTTTCTTGCCAAATCATTTTAGGTTATGTTTGATGCACAGATTCCAAATATGGTATTGCTAGATTTTCTCAAGTTTTTAAAATATTGACCTCAATAAAAACCTCATTGAAAACTAATGAAACATGAAGCAAAATTAAACTAGATATGCCAACGTATACAAAATTACATTTTTGAAATACTTAATGCCAGTATATTCTATATTCAGTATATTTACAGAACTAATCACAAAGAAGTCATTGAAAAACTCTGTTTGTATGATTTCCTTTTATGTTGATGATCAGGACAATCACGTTGAAGGCTCCAGCAGTAGTCTGCCATCATGTGTCTATCCCATCTGCCCTGATATCTTTCTTCCATCACCTTTATATCTTGATGGAACCTCTCCCCTTGTTTCTCACTGAAATCGCCAAGGTTTTCTGGAAATTTTTGCAAATGGCTATGGAAATAGTGTACCTTTATGCTCATAGTAGCACCCAAATTTTTAAAGCTTAAGAGCAAGTTTTATAGAGTTTTCATTTTTTTGTGCTTTATGGTTACCCAAGAAGTTCTTTACAACCATGACATAGCTGTGCCAGGCAGAAGCTTCAGTATCGGTCATGAAATTTGAATCATTTATCATTTTCTGAGTCTGGGGTCCATCAAAGATTCCTGCTTTTAATTTTTTAGTACTCAATCCAGGGAAGAATCTATAAATGTATTTGAAGCAATCACAGTCCTGGTTCAGAGCTCTAACAAATTGCTTCATTAATCACAACTTTAGGTGTAGTGGAGGGAGAATGATTTTTTCTTTGTCAACCATTGGCCCATTAATGATGCTCGCTGCACCTTTTTTCATGTTTTCCCTTGGAGGTCATGTCACTTTTTTCCAGTGATCCTGCTTTGCTCTACTATCCCACAAGCAGATGAAACATGGGTACTTTGTGTATCCACTTTGCAGTCCAAGTAGGAAGTTCACCATTTTTAAATCAACACATATAGACCATTGTAAGACCATTTGATATTTTAATATTCTTCTATAGGTTTTGTTGAGTGACCAATTGGAATTGATGCATAGCAGTTGCCATTATGCGGTAAAACAGATTTCAAACTTCGAGTGGAACTGTTTTCGAAAAGCCGCCAGTCTTCTGCTCGGTATTCTGGTCCTCCAATATGGGCTAGTAGTCCAGGGATGTTACAACAGTACACAAAGTCTCCATCTGCACTGAAATATGGCAGGAGTGTCACCTCTCTTGTCCTATAAACCGTTATTTTAACTTCCGGTCTCAGACAATTCTTTACTTTTAGCTTGGATGGTAAAAGTTCAGATGCTTGTTTTGACAGACGTAGGTCACGTATTAAATCATTGAGCTCTTCTTGGGAGAACTGCTGGTTTGATGAAAGACTTCCTTCATATTCACTTCCACTGCTAACTCCTGGACTACACTCCAAACCCTGTATATCCTCCATGTCGGATACAGGAATATCAGGGAATGTACTGAACACTGGTATGGGAACATCAGCACCATGCTGCACAGGTCGTCTTGCTGATTCCAAATCAAGGAACTCCCACTTGTTTTTCTTGTAACGATTAAAACCCTTTACATTCACAGCACAACAATAACAAATATTTTGATGATTTTTGGGCTCACGCCATACCATAGGTATGTTAAATTTCAATGACTACCTGTGTAAGGGGGCTCTTCAACTACATATTGTCAATCTAGGGGGGCCATTTTCCCAATGATCACCATTGTAGGGGGGCACTCATCCCACTGACCACAGGTGTAAACAGGCCTTAATTGCTTTGACAGTCAATGTAAGTGGCCCTTCATCCAATGACTCACTAGTGTAAGGGGACTTGTCTTCCACTAACCACTAATGTAAAGGGGTCCTTGCTGCGCTCACAGCCAATGTAAGGGGCCCTTCTTCTAATAGCCTTCAACATAAGGACCCTTTCCCACTGACCACCAGTATAAGGAAAACCCTTTCCCACAACATGCCAATGTAAAGGAAGGAAGGCCATTCTCCAAAACATCCCCAGTGTATGGGTCCCCTTTCACACTCATTGTCTGTATAAGGGCCACTTCTTCTACTGACCAGTTTTCTAATGATGCCCTTCCCCACTACCCACGAATGTAAAATGCTCTTTTTTAACTGACCACCATTGTTAAGGGTCGTTACAGTTTTCACAGATCTGTGCTGGGTATTAGATAGGTTTTTATTTATCATATATTACAGCTACAACTTACTGAGTACACTAATGTTCTATGATCTGTAGATAGGAGGTTTTCCAAGAACCCAAAACATTGATTTAAGGGTTCCTATATGGTGCAAATGTTGAGAAGACTTCAGGAATACAAAATATACTCAGAACAGATCTCAGATCTCCTCCATCTCTCACTGAATACAATAAGCCTGATTTTTTAAAGCCGGGATAGAGGATACACTTTTATCAGTGAAGCTGGGTGATCCAGCAAACCTGGAATGGATCTGTTCCAGAATTCAGAACATTTGTTAGCAGATACCAAATTACTTTTAATAAATCCATTCCAGGTTTGCTGGATCACCCAGCTTCACTGCTGAAAGTGTATCCTCTCCAGCCTTGGGAAGCTTTAACTAATCAGGCCCTATATATCATTTCCATTCTTCTTGCTCATATCTCCTGCTAGATTCCCATCCTTCACTCACTGTGTCTGGGGGAGGCCACTGATGGCATTTTCTCATGGGAGGTTTGCTTTAATGTTGATCTGTATACTACAGTATAAATGTGTTTATATGTCCTACACTTTGCTATGTATTTTTCACCTATTAAGAGCTACAAACATGTTTGTGTCCTATGTATTTAACAAATTCTGATTTGAATAATTTTTCTTAGGAAGCACCGGTGATTTATTCATATGTGATCTATTCATTACAATGTAAGCTCAGCTAATTTGTTATATTTCCCAGGAGGATGGTCTCTGAATATTGGTCCTGATTAATCCTGCAGCACGCTGATATAGTCATTCTATCCCAAGAGAGACAGCGCCACCTGAAGGCTGATAGTGGCTATTGCAGTCATGATCCTCTATTACAATTCAGCTTTTTCTTGGCATTACAGTTTTGGTGAAAACAAGAATAAGCACAGGTACTTCATGAATGAAATGTCAAATTCCTTATCTGGTTTAGGGATCGTAACTACACACATATCTTTTTTAGCGATTCTTTGCCTAAAAATGTCCATATAAGTGGCAAACTGGTAAAACCACTAAAAGGTCAATTCAATTTTTTTTTAATAAATCAGAAACAATTGAAATTGTAATAAAGCTGAAATTGTAATCAAGCTGCCATTGCAGTATTTTTTCACCATTTTTATTTTGTTTCATTTCAATCACTTAGTAAACTGTAATAAGGTTGTCAATGCATTGCCCAGTTTTGACTTTAGAATTGAATAAATTCTGATGGGCAGATAAACTTGTGAATGGTAAATTGGCAAAAATATTTTTCTTGTATTTACATTTCTCAGAAATGGATAAAATAATGGCAAAATATTCCCTGTGTTATACCAGCCTAAGGGCCATTTTGGACCCACAGTGAGCTGCAACGTTCTGCCTCAAGTGCAAGTGCAGTTCTCAAGTGCTCAAGTGCAGTTTTAACCACTCCAATTCAAGTGAATGGGAGTGGTTGAGAACCATTTTGTACAGTGAGGGAAAGAAGTATTTGATCCCCTGCTGATTTTGTACGTTTGCCCTCTGACAAAGAAATGACCAGTCTATAATTGTAATGGTAAGGGGACAGGACACCTTCACCGCATCGAAGGGACAATGCACCATGGCTGCAGCTGCGTGATAATGTGATTACCGGCTGTGCAGTTTATTGCTCCTAAGTGTAGTTTGCAGTGCACCACAAGTGGAAAAGGGGTCCTAGAGCCTTTGTGTCAGCCATGCTGCTTCACCGAGCTTTTTGCATTTGTTCCCTAAGGCATAATTGCACTTACGCTTAGCCCCACTACGAGATTTGGCTGGTGGTCACTTTTTTCTGCCAGCCCCTTTCCTTTGTCCAGGGAGCTGTTTGGAGATACGATTAGGTACAATTGTGAAAATAAAGCGGGCCTGTCAGCCATTGATTTCTTCAATGTGTTGGTTAGAGCAGTGGTTTAGTATATACAATCCCAGCTTTACTATAGTAATGCAATTTGACTTTTTTACTAAATGGCAATTTTCATTAAAATAATATTTGGTGATCCTGCCATGAAGTTCTATGTTCAGGCACTTCTTGTCATAAGGCAAAACTCCCAACTTTCTGATCTACCGTGTTTCCCTGAAAATAAGACCTACCCCGAAAGTATGACCTAGCACTATTTTGTAAACCTGCCCTAATATAAGACCTACCCCGAAAATAAGACCTA
>NC_092866.1:13259621-13288635 GCF_032062135.1 Pyxicephalus adspersus | reverse complement strand
TACAAGTCATGCAAACTGCCCCCTCCCCCCATGATCGTATCTAGGCATTGTCTGTATGTTGGATGTCCTTAACTCGGGGCCTACTTATATATTGTAAATGAAATATCCCTAAACCTCCACCACCCTATAAACTAACCTACACTCCCTTTTCATTGCTTACCAGATCCAGACAAAGAGTCTGATGATTATTCACATCTTGCGCCAACCAGCACAATGCAGCCCCATTCACTTCCATAGGGTTCCTCTACCTTGTTGGAAAACAGCCCATACAAGTCAATGGGGCTGTACGGTGCAGTGGGGCAGGATGTAACCAATCGGTGGACTGAATCATGGTAAGTAATAAAATGTGAAGGGGGGTTGGTTTAGTCTAGGGGATTGGGTGAATGGATATGTTTTCAGAAAAGGGGAAATCGGCGAACCATTTCAATGGCTTATAAGGTGACACATCTTGTTCTTGCTCTACTTTGATCCTATGCTGACACCAAAAGCTGACTATAAGTGTTATTTTCATATATTATTTAGGTATGGCCCACTGTCGTCACCATCAGTCAACCTTCCCCCATACAGTCCTAGCTAGAATATATCACAGTGGCTCAGGGGTTAGCTCTCTTGCCTATGCAGTGCTGGGTCCCAGGTTTGAATCTCAGCCAGGATACTATCTGCATGGAGTTTGTAGGTTCTCCCTGTGTTTGTGTGTGTTTCCTCCCACATTCTGGAAAATGCCATTAAGTTAATGAGATAAGACTATGGTAGGTACATTAGATTGTGAGCCCCTTTGAGGGACAGCTAGTGACATGACTATGGACTTTGTACAGCGCTGTGTAATATGTTGGTGCTTTATAAATACTGTGTAAAAATAATTTAGGCAGGATTCCCCTCAAAGTTGTACTGATCAGATCACATCTATTGTCCTATTGCTTGGCTATCTATTGATGATTAGAGGGACCAGCTGGAGAGTTAGATGTATTTTAGGTGGAGCTACACTTTAACTCTTTCCTAAAGAAAGTGTTCTGATAAATTAGAGCATAATATATGTTTACATTTTTATTATTTATTTTGTCCCAATTTCTACCCAAGTTGTTTCTTTGGGTAGTGTAAAAAAATATTTTATGAATCAACAACAAAAAGGTTAAAATAATGACCTCATTAAGTGATAGAATTACATCTTACCATGCACTGCCACCTCATGGCCAGCAGATGTCAGTGTGAGCACAGGGCGTCTCCTCTATCCATGAGCTCACTCCACCTCAAGACCCAGACACTTTAGCTGACTTCATTAGTGCTTGTTTAAAAAAGTAGGAATATTTGTGACTGTGAACTCTATTACAACAAAGAACGGAACATGAATGGAACATTTTAGATTCCATATCGTAATTGTATGTGATAATAGGGAAGGCTGCTAGGTTTTTGTTTTCCGGCATATTTTATGACAGCCTTTAGGCGGGGTCCTCGGGTTGCGCCGGGTGATGTCATTCTTTGTGGTGGCCGCAGTGGCAAGATGGCGGCGGAGAGGAAGCTGCTGGATGCTGAGGCAGCGGGAGCCGGGGGAGAAGAGGACGAGGGGCAGAGCCTGTGGTGAGGAGGGACCCCGGGCAGAAGAGGGCTGGAGGACATTGGAGACACTTGGACATTTCTGTCAGGCTGCCTGTCACTGTATACAAGGAGAGGACATCCCCCACCCTGACAGGAGAGGGCTCTGAGGGTCAGAGGGGCGCTTCTGACAAGTACACCTCCCAGCATGCATTGCTCTGATCAGAGTATGCTGGGACTAGTAGTTCCACAAAAGTTGATGTTCTCTGGTTACTTTAACATATTGACATGAATCAGTGCAAACTGTATTAGTCCATACTGTCAGTATGGACAGAAACGATGTGCAGTAACCCATAGCAACCGGTGTCCCTAATTAACTAGCCTATGCTAATGTTACAAATTGCTCTGCTTTATTGAGTAAGTCACGTGCGATGACATCTGTATGAACCTGACACGTTTTGAATGATACAAGCCATGGTGAATGTTGTAGTTCCACAGAAACTAGTGATGTGTAGTCATCTATTTATAATTATCTTTAATATGATAAAATGCAGGGTTAGAGTTATTGGAGAGCTTAAAGAGAGGCATTTCATGGAGAAAATGCAGCTAGGAGCTCTCTCCAGTGCTGCCCACCTGGCCAAAAGCATTGCCATTGTGATTTTTGTCACTTCTGAGATTGATCAGTCCTTCTTGATTTTTGTAACCTTCTCTAAATACTCAGGTTCCCCATAGCAGATCTGCTTCACTCGAAGTATTAACACCGAGGGATCAGAATGACAGCCAGGATGTCATAGCAAAGTCATGAATGACAGCTACAGTGTCAGACATGGCCAGCAGGGGGCCTCTGTCCAGAATTGACCTGGCCCCCAATACAAGCATGCCCCCGCTTTTCCTGCCATCTTAACTTGGAGCTCCAATGGGAACCCCTGTTGGCTGATGAGGGCCCCAGCAGCATCTCCCGATGTCCGCCCCTGTTAATATTAATAAACAGTATTTGTTTAGCGCCAACACAACACGCAGCGCTGTACATTAAATAGGGGTTGCAAATCACAGACAGACAGTGACACAGGAGGAGGAGAAGACCCTGCCCAGAAGAGCTTACAATCTAATACGGGGGGAAATATCACACAATACGAAGGGAGATATGTGCATGGAATACTTATATTGTAATCAATTCCTGTTTATTATTTGATATGTGAAATACTTGTATTACTTTTTTTTATCCTGTTTCTGCATCTCAGTGCTGCTGATCTTTGCCAGCATTCTTAGTATTATTAATAAACATGATTTATATAGCTCCAACATATTACGCAGCACAGTACAATAAATATAGGTAAACGACAGACAGTGACACAGGAGGAGGAGAGAACCCTGCCCCCAAAAGCTTACAATCTAAGCCACTTCCTTTCTACACACAGCAGCTTCATGACATTGTTGGGTCAGCTTCCTCTCAGTGACAATGAAGTATGGCTGCTCAATAAGCTTTGGCAAGGACAAGGAGACAACACAGGGGAGCAGTTACTCTAGATTGTATGCTCTTCTGGGCAGGGTCCTCTCTTTCTGTGTCACTATCTGTCATTTGCAATCCCTATTTAATGTACAGCGCTGTGTAATATGTTGGCGCGATATATACAGTTAGGTCCATAAATATTTGGACAGTCAACTTTTTTCTAATTTTGGTTCTGTACATTACCACAATTAATTTTAAATGAAACAACTCAGATGCAGCTGAACTTTATTTCAGTGGGTTGAACAAAAAGATTGCATAAAAATGTGAGGAACTAAAGGTTTTTGTTTTTTTTTTGTTTTTTTTTACACAATCCCTTCATTTCAGGGGCTCAAAAGTAATTGGGACAAATAAAAATCTGAAGATAAAATGTTCCTTTCGAATACATGGTTGGAAACTCTTTGCTGGCAATGACAGCCTGTAGTCCTGAACTCATGGACATCACCAGATGCTGGGTTTCCTCCTTTTTAATGCTCTGCCAGGCCTTTACTGCAGCAGCTTTCAGTTGCGGTTTGTTTGTGGGCCTTTCTGTCCGAAGTTTAGTCTTCAACAAGTGAAATGCATGCTCAATGGGGTTCAGATCAGGTGACTGACTTAGCCATTTAAGAATATTCTACTTCTTTACTTTAATAAACTCTTGGGTTGCCTTGGCTGTATGTTTTGGGTCATTGTCTATCTGTATTATGAAACGTCTCCCAATCAATGTGACTGCATTTAGCTGGGTTTGAGCAGACAGTATGTCTCTGAACACCTCAGAATTCATTCGGCTGCTTCTGTGTCACATCATGGATAAACACTAGTGTCCCAGTGCCATGGCAGCCATGCACCCCCAAGCTATCGCCATGTTTTACAGATGATGTGCTATGCTTTGGATCATGAGCTGTTCCACGCCTTCTCCATACTTTTTTCTTGCCATCATTCTGGTAAAGGTTGATCTTGGTTTCATCAGTCCAAAGAATATTTTTCCAGAATTGTACTGGAAGTCCAATCTAGCCTTTCTATTCTTGAGGCTTATGAGTGGCTTGCACCTTGCGTGCACCCTCTGTATTTATTTTCATGCAGTCTTCTCTTTATGGTAGACTTGGATATCGATACACCTACCTCCTGGAGAGTGTTGGTCACTTGGTTGGCTGTTGTGAAGGAGTTTCTCTTCACCATGAAAATGATTCCGTGATCATCCACCACTGTTGTCTTCCGTGGACGTCCAGGTCTTTTGGCGTTGCCGAGTTCACCAATGCTTTGTTTCATTCTCATGATTACCAAACTGTAGATTTTGCCACTCCTAATATTGTAGCAATTTCTCAGATGGGTTTTTTCTGTTTTTGCAGCTTAAGGATGGCTTGTTTCACCTGCATGGAGAGCTCCTATGCCTGCATGTTGTCTGTTCACAGCAAAATCTTCCACATACAAGCACCCCCAATCCACTCCAGGCCTTTTATCTGCTTGATGGATAATGACATAACGAAGGAATTCCCCACACCAGCCCATGAAATAGCCTTTCAGTCAGTTGTCTGATTACTTTTGAGCCCCTGAAATGATGTTAATAAAAGGCTTTAGTTCCTCACATTTTTATGCAATCTTTTTTATGCACTGAATTAAAGCTGAAAGTCTGCAGTTCAACGGCATCTGAGTTGTTTCATTTAAAATTAATTGTGGTAATGTACAGAACCAAAATTAGAAAAAAGTTGTCTTTGTCCAAATATTTATGGACCTAACTGTATTTATAGCTGGATTTTTACTCCAATAATAAGTAAAGTTTGTCCTTTGCCGGCACTAACGCCATTGTGCTGGTTGCAAGTCATGCTGGGAATTGTATTTTCACAATAGCGAGAGAGCTGTAGGATGGTTTTTGCTGCTATAATGATGAATGTTGCAGGAAGGGTATAATGCTGAGCTGTTCTGGTGGGTGATCCTAACACACAGCGTGTCCTCTTAAGGTTTTTCTGTGCTGCACTTTCTCCTTTTTACTCATCTTAGGTACATTATCTCCAATACATTTTCTGCTTGTAAATTATTTACATCCTTGCTTTAATTGGATGCCTTCCTTCTCCCTAATTTATTGTGTGTTCTGGACTTCTGTAATAGAAGGGCTGATATATCTACTTTTCCTAGAGAAAATACTGCATTGAGCTCCCTCCAGTGCTGCCACCTTAACCAAAATCCGAAATATAGTTAATAAGTGTGAGCTCTTGGTGAAGTATTTCAGCCTGATTGATGCTCTCATTTATCTATTTTAGTGTGACTGTTAACATTTGTGTGTAGATCTGCTCACGTCAAGCTTAAAACCTTCAGGTAATTTAAAGTGACCCTTTTCCTAATTGGTTCAAACTAAACCAAGTCTACATCTGGTTTGCATCTGGTGCCCGGAGTTAGCTGATTCCCTAGCTGGTGCAGGTTTGTGGAATGCCTATACCCCTATGCATGGTGTGATCCCAGTCATTAGATCATACGCCAGCCACTATACCAGCCATACTCACCTGTCCCCATTATCTTCTTTCCTACAATCTTTGGTCATCTTCATTGGCCAGGCTGGGATTACATACCTCACATGCAGAAGTTGGGATTGCCGGAATCCCCGGAGTGATCAGGCGGGTAAGGGGGATTATTGCAGAAGAGACATTGCCTGTTCCTTTTCTGCAATGATGACTGGCCTGATTGTGGATTCTTAAAAATGGAACCTAAATACCAGCTAAGTTTCTGTCTCCAGTTTTGAGTGAGGAAGAGCCCAAAATAATTATAATTCTCTGTGAGCCATTGAAAGGATTTTCCCCCATTTCCTGTGTTAGTAATAGGGGGATGCTGTTGTCAATGAAACCTGAAGACACAGTAGGCAATAAACCATTGCTAAAAGGTCATTGCTATAATTGTGATGGGTTAACAATAGTATAATATTTCAGACAAACTTCACTTTTTATCAGGATAAATTCATCCCTGAGCTCTCCTTTTTAATGTATGAGCTGTCCTGTAATGCTGCATGTTTATTGGTGTTTCATGAGCAATTACAAAAGCTTTGTCTGTAATCCCTCCCTGCCTTGAGGAATACCACACCCTGGCGTGTCAAGCTGAGCTAATCCTTATTTTTTTTTTTTGGTGTCAGAGTATTTCTTAACTTTTCCTCTTGCACTTATATTTTGTGTATTTTGCACCGTAGTAGCTGTCACTTTACAGTACTGACATATTGAATTTTGTTTCTCATTTCTTCTTTTGCTCTCCTTGGAAGTTTATGTATGATTTGTATGTTCCACCACATTCCAGATTTCCTCACCCGCAAGAATTGTTTTGTTAGTGTAATTTCCTCCTTTCTGCTTGAATTCATTTCAGTAAACTTGATTTGGATGTGTGAAGTGAGGACCTGTCATACTTATGTTGTTTCTGTAGTAGGCACAACTGTTCCCTTTCACTGTGTTCCTTTGATTGTGCAGAGCACTTCAAGCAGGAACCCTGTTTTGGATTGACCATCAACAAACAAGCAGTTTGCTTTCATATTTGTATTCAGCTTGCATTTGGGGTTGGTTTTATATAAAATGAGAATGAGAGAATCAGTTGCTGAACCTGCCCCACACACACGTCTGTATGTTGCTTTAACACCTGTGCATTGTACTAGGGCAGACACTTCTTTTTATTTTTACGACTCTGTGAATTACAATGCACAAAATATGTTGTGGTGCATTGCATGTGCATTGTTCTGAGGTGCAATTATAATGGTAAAGTAATAGGCGTTATATTAATGTGTGAATTTCTGTGAAACCTTGCACTGGAAATTAAAACATTTTATATAATAAACATTAAGAACATAGCACATTAGCCATGTATTTGCTTTATACAGTGCTGCTTTTTCTGGCTTGATCTTGGTGTTGGGGTCCCTCTTGAGAGCAGCCTTTCTTTACTTTTTAACATGGGGGAACCTTTTAAAAAACTTTTTATGACGTCAGAGAGCTCCTTCTATATTTATATCCACAGTTTACAGTATATTAGCTTAGGGATCAGTAGAAAGAATGTCTCTTAAATTGCTGGCCATTGGGAAGAATGTCATCCTTACGAATGGCCAAAAAGATAATTTGGGGAAGTCACTTAAACTGACCTGATTGTCACAAAATTCCCCCCCCACAACCTCTGGTGTTTGGGAAACACTGATATAGAAGTTAAAAGTCACTTAAGCTGCGTACACACTTGCAATTTTTGTCGTTGGAAAGGATCTTTCACGATCCTTTCCAACGACAAGGGGCTGCAAGATGCATGAATGATGCTGTACATACAGCACCGATCATGCTCTATGGAGAGGGGAGGGGGAGAGCGACGAAGCGGCACCCTGCTGCGCGCTCTCCCCTTCCCTTCCCTTTCATTACGATCGGCTGTCGTCCATCGTCCGTGGATCCGGCAGGTCGGTCGTCCGGACGATGGACGACACCGACTGTACACACAGAAGATTTTCGCCCGATAATTGGCCGATGCCGATTATCGGGCGATAAAAATCTGCCGTGTGTACGTAGCTTCAGGCTTTTCTGTAGTCTGCTAATGTGTATCAGATTTACTTACTAGGTAATATTTTATTTTCCAAGAAGCAGTATGCATGCTTACTAATTCATGATGACATGAATTTCTGTTATCTCTGAAGGAAGGATTCTTCTAGGCGCTATCTAAAGGTTTTTGTAAATTAGTCTAAATAGATCAAAAATTAAATTACTATGTGATACACACAAAAAAAAAAAAAAAAAAAAACTTTGCGTCCTAATTGAAGCAAATTTCCCATTTGTGCCTCATGTTCCCTCTCCAATTTTGCAGTGTGAGGATTTTAGGGCTGGTAATCCAAAAAGTGGATGTTGCTAGGTGCTGACGGCTGACTATAATGCTTCAGGTGTAATTACCAGACAATACGAATAGTCATAGCCCCTGCAGCATCTTCTCTTCACATGGTACAGGCCTGACCTGCACGATGGTGACAAAGGTTCTCTGTATTCGGGATCAGTGCTGCAGCATTGATACCTCATCGCCCCAAGCTGCATATAAAGTGAAATCAACTGGCAGGATCAATAAGTATTTGTCAGGCTTTGCAGGGGGACTAAGAAAAAAAATTAAGCAGTTCAGTGCATATTTAATAGGATAAATAAAATCCTACCAGACTCTTGTATGTAATATTACCATTTGGTAAATCTCAGGGCACAGTTGTGTTTTACATGATAATAAGACTTGTTTCTGTTCTTCTAGGACTTCAATTCTTAGCGATGTTTCAACCAGAGCAAGTACTAAATTACCGTCCGGGAAAAATATCCTGGTTTTTGGTGAGTAGTGCAAGCGAACATTAAAAATGTATTTAAAGGGTAACAGTAGGCTGTTTTAGTATATTGCTCTTAAATAAATAAATAAAGAAAGGTCAAAATATATTTCTGGCGTAATATTATGATGCAGGAACTTTTCTGGCTCCATGTGACAGTGTTGGACCAATCACCAAGTACAAGCGCTGTCAATTGGAACGAGAAGAGTGGCTCCGACGTAATGATATCTGTCTCGGGGTTTTGTATAATCGTGCATCCTTTGACAGTAGGATGAAGGTATGTAAACCACAGGCTGAAGAATAAATGGGAAAATTTACATGATTGCCCTTCTGCCTAAAGTGGACTTCTGGCTCTGGACCGATGAGGAAACTGAATACTTCATTTAAATTTAGAGCGGGAAGAAGAGATCTGTGTTCTTACAATTAAATGAAAAATATTACAGTTTATAAAAAAAATCACCAGTCATGATCTTCTCCAGTAATAGAATTCTACCCAGAATGGCTTCACACTGACGCGTTGATCATCATTTTATCTCGGCTTTACTGGAGAGTAATCGGCTCCTTCTTCTGGATAGCAGAAAGCTGGTACATCGGTTCTGTGGATCTTTGCTATAAAATTGGAAATTCATAAAATCATGCAGAAAGCTTTTTTTTTTTTTTTTTTCTCCTGGCCTGTATACATGTTTTCCAGTGTCATTAGTTTCTAGTCAACACAGAATGAAATTCTTAAGATGGTTCCATGGTGACGGCATTTCTGATTTATTTTCTGCTTTTGTCTCCATGCAGGGGAGGATGGCTCAGGAAAGACCACGCTTGTGGCTAAACTACAAGGGACTGAGCACAACAAGAAAGGAAGAGGCCTTGAATATTTGTATCTAAGCATTCACGATGAGGACAGAGATGGTGAGTAACTTCTCTGAATTCAAAGTGCATTGTCAGCTTTGATTTATAAAGCACCAACAAATTCTTCAGTTCCCCATGACGTGCATAAGTCATTCATATTACTTTCAAACCTCAGAGACTTGGAAATCTGTTGCATTAATTAAAACATATTCATTGTATATATAAATGCTCTCAGGACTGCTAATTTAGCAAATTTTTAAAGCGTACCTAAACTCAGAATTTGCACATTACATAAAAGGGTAGACATTCCTTTTATTTAAAGTAAAAATTCTGTTTGTGTTTTTTTTTTTTTTTTAAAGTGCAGAACCTTTTAAAAAAAAAAAAAGTGCAGCATTGCCCCCTTTATTCTTGCCTAGGCGATCAAGGATGAATGGGAGCGCAGGGCCTCCCGGGATACCTACATCACGCATTCTGGGGGGCTTTTGGCTGCTCCTTATGTGCATGCCTGAGCATCTCGGTCATGCGCAGAAAAAGCCCTTTAATCAAAAGGGAAAAATATGCCGATCTCACGCATGCGCAGTGAGATTGGCAAGTTTTTTTCCCAATCTAAGTCACCCGATCTCATGCCTGCATCGAGTGACGTAGGAAGAAGAACACGGAAGAAGAGAGGAGAAGATGGCAGTGCCTAGTGCTCCTCCCTTTGTGCCGCCCCGAAGACGGATAGCGGGACCCAATAGAAGAAACCTCCTGACGGATAGACTGCTCTGCAGGATTAAAGGTAAGTGTGATTTTTTTTTTTTTTTTTTTATTTTGTTTTGAGTAGTTTTTAGTTTACTTCCTCTTTAACTGCCATACTGCCCATGGAAACCAATTGTATTAGTTTCATTTTTAACCTGTAGGAAAATTTATAAAGGGTGTTTAATATAGACAACACCTAACTTGTATTGTCTTGGATGTTTGCTTCCGTTCCTTACATGAAGTTTTAATAAAAGTGGAAGTGGTACTTCCCGCTTAAAAAGACAGAGGGGAAAGGACCTGTTTTGCTTGCAGGCGACTTCATTTTTCCACGTATTTACCATTTGTCTTTCTGCCTTGTGTCCTTGTTGAGATGGCAAGGATGGTAAAGAAGCACAGCATTTTTTTTTATGTTCTGCTCCACCTAATAACTGGTGGGGGGAAGTGCCTTAGATGATCTACACTAGAGATATACAAAGTTTGGGATAAAGGAAGTGTGCTGCTTTTCATGAGGAAATTGTTAAAATATGATTTCTTTTTTTAGGATAATTCTAAATAAAATTAAACTTTGAAAGTGTAGTTTATTTAAAGGTAAGCTCCTTGCAGATCTAGGAGTAGCACTTACTAATACAGTTATGTATTCAGTTACTAAATGTTCAAATAAATGCAATCAGTGATTTTACCTGAATATGTCTTAGCTTGTAATTCCCTGTAGAGCAGAGGTCTCCAACCCCCAGCCGTCTGACAGATGGGCCGCAGCTCTGGCCGGTGCACCCATCCGGATGAGAAGGACCCCGCTTAAGGAGGCACACCGGCCAGAGCTGCGGACCACGTCTCCCAAAGACATTGCATGGTCAGGGCGGTGGGCAGGTTTTGTCTTTGGACTGATCTGAGCCAGCGATGGGCGGGTTCTGGTATCATGACATCACAGTTTCTTCCCCTTTAAGTGAACCGTGGCTCCCCGCGCATGCGTGGTTAGGAGTCCGAGCATTTAGTAGTCTACGACCTGCACAAGGTTGGGGACCACTGCTGCAGAGTGAAACTTGAGGTAGGAGAGCAGCCCATGTGTTTTAATGAAGTACTTCCTTTTTCCTGGAGTTTAGCTGTAATATTGTGTAAAATGGACTGTTGTTTTAAATAATTTTCTAGCAGGCACACATAAGGCGTCTATACTACTTTTTACTACTAATACTAGACAACTTTTAGCTTCAAGACTGTTTATTTCCTTACAGGGCACCCTCCAGTGCTTACCTAGGAAGATATTTTTCATGTTGCTCTTTAGTTTTCTTAATAAATTATACAACTTTAAGCACACACTGAAATTTGCAATCGGATTTAGTGTTGGGCCTGGTATGATCAACTTTTTATTACTTCCTCGGCAATGTCCTTTGAGTTGTGTGTATTTTGCCTGGTTGGGTATCAATCTAAAGTCTATGTCTCCTGTAGAGTGCTTTGGCTGGTTCTGTGGTGATTACAGCTGCTGGGTAGGTTTAGCTTTATCTGATTGCTGTTGTTCCCTGTGGATAAGTCAGCATTCTCCATGGATGTTTATATTCATCTGAGCTGCACAGTCTCCTTGTTCCCCTTTCCTGTTTACTGACCTGTCCAGGATAGAGGGGGGCAACCCGAATGAATGTTGGACTATGACTGATAAACATAAGATGTTGCAAGGCAGCAGACATGGAAAATATCTCAAATGGCTTACTGACATTTTTATCTGGAAATCAATAAAGTGTAAGGAGGCAAGCAATTTTAAACTAATATATTGCCCAAGCTATCAAATCTCATGGAAAAATGAAATGGTCAATGTAAACTGTTTTATATAAAAAAACATGTTGTGAAAATAAACATGGGAGGTGTCAATGCCAGCTTGTCTGTTTACTGCAAGGTTTTTGCTTGGTGTCACTGACTTGAAATAAGTATGTATAAGATGAAGGGAAATTTTCGTTCCTGGTCGGAGACCCACGAATGGTAAAAAGGAGAAACTCTGGAGCATGCACTGGTAAAATCATGTCTTCAGTTGCTTCTCCTGATAAAGTTCCTTTAAAGCTTCATCCCCTTATAGATGACACATTATCAGCTTAGGTGGGGCTTGAAGGGCTAAGCTAGTTCAAACAACTCTCTTTGAGCCACACCATGAGTAAGCTGAGGCCTTTGTGCTTTGCTTCTGAACTCTGTTGGAAGATTCAGAAGTGGTAAAAGCTGCAGACAGGTGACATTTAACGCCTTTGGTCATCCTGTGTCCCTGCTGTCAGTGAGGGTAAATCGCCTGTTACCAGTATAATTAAGGGATGATCAGTAGCCCATATATTGTGTTGTAATTGGTTTTGATCTGTTAACGTTTTTGTTCTCTGCTTGTAGACAGACATTTGCATAATCTAACAGCAATGGACCCTATTTTAGTAAACCAGACTATTTGCAGCTTGCAGCACGTGGCTCTGTGCCTTTCTCCAGCAAATTGCCAGCTATTTACGGCACCCGACGGTGCCAAGCAGCAGCTGCGTGACAAATTACGGGTGATATTGTCCAAAAACAATGAGCTTTTAGCGTGGCATCTAGCACATGCCAGGCTGTTGAATTCCGTGTAAACATGAGAGTAGCTATACATGAAATCTGCTTTGCCATTTCTGGGATGCTGAGAAGAATAGTTACAGAAACAGATTTTAAAAACTATAGCAGTCTTTTCTTCCCAAATGTTTCTTTTGTTATTCTTTCTTTGAACTTATTGTGCACATTTTATGATTCCCATTGTGTGTATGAGGTAAACTTTGTTAAGCTGTTTCTTTTCGTGCAGGGCTAATTTTATCATGCAGACATCCATGTTGTCCGGCCAATTGTGAAATGCAGGAGAATAGGGGTTAAGTGTTTTTAGGGAGGTTTAGTGTTAACGGCTTTTAGGGTTGGACTGGTGAAATTATGAGGAACACATTTTTATCTATTTTTTAGGTTGTCAGGCAACTGGCATTTTAAAAAGAGAGATTGTCACAGGTAGCCTCTATGTGTTTTTAATTAAACAGTCATAAGAGTATAGAAGTTAGGATTGCTGTGGAGACCTTGGCCTCTTTACTTGGGACCTAAAGTGAACTTGTTCTGTACTCTTGTAGCACAAAGCAACACATTGCCTTTTATTCGCCCCTTCCTCTTCAGCATATATTTGTCCTTCTTGCTAACATAAAGCAAAAATCTGTCAAGTTATGAGTTGCTGGCATCATAGCTTACATGTGATATTATTGATTGGACGTTTCATATAGATGAATCATATTCTTTCATACCTGGAAATACAGGGTATATTTTCTTCCACCATTGGCACTTTAATCAAAGAGTGCTGCAAAGTAAACAGAATGTTGAGGCCTCCATAACAAAGTGAAACTTTTCAGATAAGGGTTATTAGTGGGCACGTTCTCCTGGATATATAATAGAATTGAAACAGTCCACGTTCTGCATTTGTGACCTTGAACATGTCTTTAAAAAGTGTAATCAAAGCTCCCAATCTGCATTCTTTTTCTGAGTCATTTATTTTGAATGTAATAGGGCCTCAAAAAAATTTAATATATTTTAGCTAAAACTGTTCATTTATAAATATGTTGACGATAAGCTGGAATTCTTCTTTAATGATGTTTTCAAATAATGTAAACCTGTTAGAGAACAATGAAGCCTGCCATTGCACACTTATCTTTAGTAGCTAAATTGACATTATCTGTTTGCTTCTGCCTATAGATCACACACGATGCAATGTGTGGATATTGGACGGGGACTTGTACCACAAAGGCCTTTTAAAATTTGCTGTATCAACGGACACAATCCGAGACACACTGGCGGTGTTTGTGGCAGACATGTCCAGGCCCTGGACTATAATGGAATCATTGTTGAAGTGGGCCAGTGTCTTACGAGAACACATAGACAAGCTGAAGATCTCACCAGAGGAGATGAGAGACTTGGAGCAAAAGAGTAAGTGTCCTAATACTATATGTGCAGAGCGTGTAAGGTTCCTTCATAAAAAAATGTTTTTTTTTTTAATTTTTTAGCAATTATTCTTTAAAAATAAATTGCATTCTTCTTTTTAGCATCACTATCCTTGAAAGCTTTTGCACCATAAACTTGGGAAAAGTTGTTTAGAAAAAAATCTTTAGTCGCCTTTGCTTCCTGGCATCTGTAGCCTAGGAGTGGTAAACGTTGGTTACAGATGTGTCCGGGTTTGCCAGTGCATACTTTACACAGATGTTTTCTGCTGAGACGGACAATACTTGGCAGTCAGAATGCTATGAATGGTATGGAGAGTAAACTCCCTACTGTCCCACACTGAAAGGACATGTTCAGAATAATATCAGAAGGCTGCCGAAATTTTCCAGTTTGGTGGCTGGTCTGATTCCAGAGCCTGAAAAAAAGCAGTCCAGAAGTGGTCAGCTTGGAAAACTATTTAAAGAGAAAGCAGAACTTACTCTTTGCCAGCAAATATTTTAATTGATTATAGCATTGTAGTAATTTTGACATGCCCTACACATATTTTGTAGGTGTCGGAAATGGCTTTTTAAATGATCTGCTAAAGGCAGAAGTGGGTAGAAGAGAAAAATGCAGAAAGGATATCGTCTGCCACATTCTGCAATAAGGACGGGCTTGATTGTGTATTCTTAAAAAGTGGAACTTAAGTTAAAAATAAATGGCACCCCAGCACAGTTCTGCAATGCACCTCCAAAGCATCAATGTTATATTTTACCACAACATACAATAACGTACTAACATCGTGTTTTAGTGTGTTGTGGCACAAAGGCACTTGTCCATCTTGCACTGCATTGTTAAACGCTGTCAGCCCATTCAAATGAGTGGGCTGTTTTCTCCCCAGAGTATGTACACAATCCTGAACATTAAAGCGCTTTGAAACCATACTTTGATGACCTAGCTGTAGGCACCATAGTAAAAAATAATCTTTAAAGTTCACAACAGAAGTATTGAAGTCTCAGCTTCTCCTTTTATTCTTTCTAGCAGGAGAAGCTTGGGCAGACTGCTGGCTCTTCCAATGTTAACAAACAGCAGGTGCTGCAAGCTGTTAAAAACTGAAATATAACTTTAAAGTCTCTGTTGTGATTTGTGAGGATGGCTTGCTCTGAGGGCTTGTTCTTTTACTGTTTGTTAAAGTTGAAATTTGTGCTAAATAAATAATGTCTTGGTATAAGAGCCAAGTGTATCCAGTCTTGAATCTTGTTTCCTTTTGAGTATTTTCCCCAAATCTGTGCAGTAATCCAGCAGGAGCACAAAGTCTGTTATACAGACTGGTCTCTTCTGCTCCTTTATTGTGCAGGGTGACTGGTCTTGTATTCCCCCACTCACTAGGTATCTGTAGTCAGTCTGGAGTGAAGACTTTCTGGATCCCATTCTTAACTTTGCTCTTTGCACCAGCTATGTACTAGTATTGACATTACAGCTACTTGTACAAGGTAGTATCTAGAATATCTATAATAGATATATGTGCTCAGAATTCCACTTTTAGAATGTTTTAATACATTAATGCCCTTAGTTTAGGCTTGGCTGTATTTTAACAGTTGTTTGAATATTAGCCACGGAAGCAGCGTGTTATGCCAAAAACATGGCTGAGCTATAGGATTGCATTGTGACAAGGAACTGTAAAGTACAATAGTCATACCGTGCTGCGATGCAGGAAGCAGAGATAGGGTATGTAATGAGCTGATTGTAGCTAGCAGGCTTTAATGTGAATCATCCCTTTTCTGTCACATTAATTGGTCTAAAGGATTTGATTGATTGCATTAGGTTGTGATGTGTAAGGTTAGTTTTAAACTTCAGATTGTTCTTTATGTCCCTATAGAGTCTCTAGCCTCCTTCACATTGGACCTTGAAATCTGCTCAAATTGAATTGTTAGACCCCATCAAGCACAAGGCCTGTTTTTATCATTCAGCTACTAGAATTCAGGGCTTCACACCTTTTATTCCTTAAATAAACTTTAGCAAACAAAAAAAAATAATAATTATTTATAAATATACATATAGATATATATTTTTTTTTTTTTTACCATGTGAATGGGTGGACATTAAGACAACGAGCTGTACCGATTGTTTAATACTGTTCTGTTTGGCATGTTGTACAGACATTAACCTATGGAGAAATCATGCCTTGTATTTATTCCTGATAGGGCTTCCTTGAGACTTTGTCATCATTTATCTAATGTACAAGTTTATCAGGCTGAAGTATTTTGCACACTGTTGGAATCTGCTGTTTCCTTCCTCCATCTTGTTACACTGCTGGCGAAGGTTTTCTATTTTCAGCAGTAAATTATTTGATGAAGGGGTCTGCTCTTTGGTGTAGTCCAGGTTTTTTATTCTAAGTGCTCCCTATACCTGGCATTCTTTCTCATAGTTCTAAAGTATGAATAGATCATAACTCCTTACAAAGTAATATATATTTGCATGACCGTGCTATGAGAATGTGCAAACATATTTCCATTTATTGTACACTGCTGCATATTATGTTGGTGCCTTACAAATAAAAATTAATAACAGACTCGAGCAGTGCAAAATGGCTTCCACTGCCAATTAGAGCCAACCTGCCATTGCTGGCCATATTCTATGAGTTCTACTTGCCTGTCTTGTATTATAAACCTTTTTATCAATACATTTGGCTTCTTCAGTGATGCTTTTTTTTGGAAAATCTATGTTGTGCTGCCCTTCTTTCATTTTAGAGATTGCTGTCAGTGAGAATTATAATCAAACTGAGAACAGAATGTCTGGAAGCTACCCAAGTTATCCTCATGATTTATAAGCTTAAAAATCGCATACCTACCCAGTTTTTTCCCCAGACATTTTGCAAAGAAGCTGTAGGTGGGTAGTGGCCCCTGCATCATGACCCAGATTTTTAGTAACCACTCAAAAACTGTTGAGTGTTTACCGCAAATTGGCAGGTGGTACACCTAGCTAAAGAAGGCAGGGGAGACCACCTTTACCAAAGCCACCATATAGCTCGTGTGCCCCCACTAAATCCAAAGCTGAAAAGAGAGATTCTCAAAGCAATCACAATAATTAGTTTAAATTAATTAAATTTAATTAAGTTTTACTTTTGAACTGAATTGTTTTCCCTCCTTGCTGTAGTTGTGCTTCCATGTAGCTGTGCATCTAATCAGATTCAAAGTAAAACTAAATCCCAAGATACTCACCTGTCCCTGTTTCATCGCAGAGAGCTGCTATCTTTATTTTTTTCCCCTTGTGACGTTCAGGCATCTTGATTGGCCGAGTATGATACCCGAGCGGTAGTTTATTCAGTCCCGGCAAGCACAGGGAAAGCTGGGATTTGCTGGGTATCCTGACAACCAAAGCTGGGCTGCACATGCAAAAAAAATAGATATTCTGTTCAACATTCTGTTTTCTTTACACTACTTGTATTCACCTAATTGGTATTGGAATTTGACTTGTTGATATCCTACGCATTATACTGTTTTCTTATGTCTGTGGCCTGGCCGGCTCTAAAATATGTCCAGCAGCATTTGTAACACTCAGGGCTGCCGTTGCTGGATGTGGGAAAATAAACATTAAGGTGTTATTCTTGCTGCGGTTTATTCCAAACATACAAGTATTTGTTGAAATATGAGCATGCATAAAAACCAGAGTTCTCAGCAAATATTGATAGAGTAGAATAGGTCAACACCTATCTGGTCTATATTACCATAGCTTCCTTGTCTGTGGTATTGCCGGGGTTGTTGTGCAAACTTTTCATACAGCATTCCAGTGACATAATATAGAGCCGGTGCCCGGCACACGATCGCTGTGTGTTTATTTACAATGCTAGACAACGTTGATAAATAGACATTTTCTCTCCCATGTTTTTTTATTTTCAGACGAGATTCTGTATCAAGAAATACAATACCTCTGACTTGTGACCCAAAGGGGCTCTACGTCTGCAAATGCTGCCAATGATGAAACGCATTTATCAGTTGTAATAGCTGTGTAAAATACAGCAAAGAAATAGACTGGTGTGTTACAGAGGAGTTAGTTTTACCTGTTATATTGAGAAGAAAACAAGAAATCCAACATATGTCATAGGCAAGAAGTTGTCAGTCCAGTTTTTTTGAAAGGGGTTTATGAGGATCAAATGAAGTGCTGTTAATAAAGAAAAATCAAGGGATTATTATTTATTTTGTGATAGTCATTAAAAGCAAGACAGTGCCAATAGTACCTTTTGGAATGAATGGTTGTTACACACCAAAGTTGGGCGGACTGCATTAAATCTGTGATCTCTTAAGGAGCTCCTCTGCCACCCAATATTCCTAAATGTGATAGGTCGAGTGTCCCTGATGGGTGTTGTGGTTTCACTGAACCATCTTTACCTACTGTACCCTCTTTCGGCATATCTTGCCCGTTTTACCCAGTACTGTAGCAGGTATACCCTAAAGCACCTGGAATATGCAGGACATTTTGATGGGGCAATGGTCTGTGCTGTCATTATACACTGGCTATTAGAATTGTGAAAAGTAGGGATTGCTCACTGACAGGAGAGTTTATACTGTTGCCCAGCCTGAATTTTAGTAGTAATTATATAGCGAGAGAAGAAGAGGCAGGCTTTTCCTGGCAATGTTTTTATATAAGTGTTGATGTGTTTATTAATGTGTACAAAGTATAAAAGTAAAACAAGCAATAATATATATATATAGTCTATTGTACTAGATCTTTACTCTAGACATAGTATTTCTGCTCCCACCATACAAGTGATTTACATTTTGTGTGCACAAATATAAATAGCATCAAGAAAATATACTCAAGAAATTATAGTGTCTCTGTTTTTCCCGAGGCATTTTGCCCAAAATGGCTTCCTTAGGGGACAGCGAGAGTTGGATTAGAGTAGCTATTAGAATTGTTTAGGCTGCAGGAGGTGACAGGTAAACGTTTTCCCAACCAGGAAGTCCTGGAGCTTTGCTAGCATTAGGATGAGGGAGCTTAGGCTTGTGTAGGATGCACTTTATATCTTCAGCAAGTTCATTTGTATTTTTTAATGTAGATGTAAACTGGATAACTACATTTCCATATTGGATTTACCATGTTATTGTCATTGCAAAAGTCTCTTTAAATACTGAGATAATAGGTTTCGGTGTCAGATGAATGAATGAGCTCTGTACACACAATGCCGTTCTGTTCAGTGGAGAGGTCAGGGGAAGAAGGAGCAAGCCACATCCCATTGTGCTTTCATTCTTAAGAGTGGTCAGTGGTGATTTCTGATCAGCTGTTCATCAACCTGCCATTGTGTATTGATGAACATCAGGGGACCCCTGTACACATGTCAGATTTTTGCTCAAGACGAGCTGACTGTTTATCTATGCCTTTTATGCAGCTAGCTCTGTAGGGCAACACTCCCAGTGCAAACTTGTCTTTAAAAGCTACATTTGTTTTTTTTTTCAGATAAATATGCCCCATTACATAAATATAAACCAGGACCTTGTACATTTTGCTTTGGTGATAACAACTTGATGGTTTCAAACTATAATCAAACGTGAAAGGGGACACACTGCTCTTTCTGAAGGGATCTCTGCATACAGGACTCTATGAATGTTCTCATTGTATGAGTATGCTAATTGCACAAACACTCTCCCTCATTTACAAAGGACTAGAATAAAGAAACTACACCAATGGTCAAACAACTTCTCAGTTAAACCAGTTTTAGGTTTAATTCTTTCACATGAAATGAATTTGTTTGTTTTCTATGGGTAACAAATTTCACTTAGCAGTGTTAATGTCGTAATAGGAGTTATTTTGCATTACAAAGATGTATGTATTATATGGCTTATTATTCTTGTGCCCACTTACATTGAAATAACTATATTGAAGCAATTTAACATGTTGGTGCTGCTTGTGTCAGTTGATCACAACTTGTGAATTCTGATCTTCGGTATAAAAAAAAGTTAGAGCACTTATAATAGCACTTATATAGATGGAATGAACCTTCCTCTCCCCAGAGACCCCCAAACTCCTTATACACACTCTTATCTCTCGTCTGGACTACTGTAACCTCACTGGTATTCCACTAACCCGACTCTCTGCTCTACAATCTATTATGAATGCTGCAGCCAGACTCATCCATCCTTCCCTCTGCTCCTCTTCCGCTGCATCTCTTTGTAGTTCTCTTCATTGGATTCCATTTCACCTTAGAATCAAATTGAAGCTCCTGTGCTTTGCTTTAAAAACGCTCCACAGTTTTTGTCCCACTTACCTTTCTGATCTGATAGAAAAATACCCCCCAGCCGCTCTCTTTGCTCTTCCAATGATTTGTACTGACTTCCTCACTCATAACCTCATCACACACACCGCTCTAGGACTTTTTTTTTTTTAGAGATGCCCCGACTCTCTGGAATGGTCTTTCCCATCCTATTCAGCTTGCTCCTACTTTCTGCTCCTTTAAAACAGCGCTCAAAACCCATCTTTTCAAACTCACCTTCCTGTCTTTCTTTGTCTCCTAAACCCTTACTACTCACCCAACATTCCATATCCCCTCTCATATTGTGTGCTGCTTCCCTCACCTCCTAAATTGTAAAATCTTCAGGGCAGGGTTCTCTCCTCCTCCTTTGTCACTGTCTGTATCTGTCTGTCATTTGAAACCCCTATTTAATGTACAGCGCTGCGTAATATGCTGGGGCTATATAAATCCTCAGTGTACCACCCAGCTGTTTTTGGGTGGCTGCTGAAGAGTTGGGTCACAATACAGGGGCTTCACACCCAGCTTAAAAAAATCTGGATTGAACACTAAATACTGTTGATTATTATTATTAATAATAATAATAATAATAAAATTAACCCTCATTTTACTGTTGGAAGAATGCAAGTTGGTCATTTGATTGCTGCCTTCTACCTATAATAAACATGAAACTTTATTTCTTCATGATTATAAGTTTACTAATACAGTTTTGCTATTTTTTTCCTTTCCAGTTGTGAAGGACTTCCAGGAATATGTAGAACCAGAAGACACGTCGTCAGGTTCCCCACAGAGAAGAGTGCCTACAACATTAGCTCCGGAGGATGAGAATGTTATCCTTCCACTTGGGGACAATGTTCTAACCCACAACCTTGGCATTCCTGTGCTTGTTGTTTGCACAAAGGTAAGTTTTTTTTTTTGTTTTCTTTATGCATATACATTGCATGGGCAAGACAAACACAGATTAGGAAAGTATGTTTTACTTTGTATCTAATGGTATCTAATTTCAAGCTGACCTGCTAAAACAATGTGAGCTGCCATTTCTAAATTTGTTATAAAATGTACTACTTGCCTGGGCCTTGTTACTACATAAAAAGAGGTTTGTATTGCTGCTTATATCCCCTTGGGAAGATTCCTTTTTTCATCTCTACTATCCTTATTGGAGGCGCTCTCGATTACCCTTTGTGCTGGTAGCAGAAGGATAGAAGAGTTAATCCCTCTCTAGCCCCCCTGACTTTCTATTTATGTCCGTATTTTTATGTCAAAAGCCGTACATTGTTTTGCGTGGAAATTTGTTGTTTATTATTTTAGGCCTTTAATTCTAAGGAATAACTTCCAGGTATGATAAAGTTTGAAACATAAATTATAATTTAATAAATAATAAAATTTATAAATAAAATTAACTTTTTTAAAAACAATTAAATTTGTCCAAACAATGGGAACATTATTAGATCTTTTGGATTTATTTTTTATAACTTTATCACTGTGATCAATGTTTTAAAAGCAGATTACAATGTAATGCAATCTGCTTTTTAATTTCCCAGCGCTTCCCGCATCACATCGATCAAACTGAGGATGTGATGCAGAAGCCGGCCAGGGATTACACAGGCCGCCACTGGATGGAAGGGAGCAGGTAGAATTTTTTTTGTCCTACCCCAAGTTTGGTTCGGGGTTACCACTTTTGGCATGTAAAATTCACTCAGAGCCACACTGCAGAATACCGCCAAGGCAGCTTGTTAAAAGGGCATCTAAAACCAAAGTATATATAATATATGGCAGCATAACAGTCATTGAATGATTTTTTTTCTTTCCTGTTTGCAGAGAAGTATTCTGCTTGTGTTCTATTTGATTTGCAGATTATGTAGTATTTTGCTGCCTAGAGTAATCGGCCATGAATCTCATTCCAGAAGACTTCATTATTAGACATTAGAACAGGTGCTGACTGTCACTTTGTCTCGTTATGTCTTAGTGTGACGCGGTCAGTGTGCTGGAAAAGGAACATGACTACAGAGACGAGCACTTCGACTTCATCCAGTCTCACATCC
Source organism: Pyxicephalus adspersus (assembly GCF_032062135.1). Classification (NCBI taxonomy): domain Eukaryota; kingdom Metazoa; phylum Chordata; class Amphibia; order Anura; family Pyxicephalidae; genus Pyxicephalus; species Pyxicephalus adspersus. The sequence continues at coordinate 13,266,523 of NC_092866.1, read as the reverse complement.
GGAGGTTCTGCCTACAGTGTATCCTTTCACAACATTTCTGATGGCAGTTGAAGAGTGGAAAGAATGGAAATCCACAGGAACTGTATTGTGTTCAGTTATATAAAAATGCTTTAATTAAAATGTACAACAGAATGTGGTACTGATTATCTGCTTTGAGATGGAATTTTTTGCTCTTTTCTGGGGTGAAAAAAGCTCTTTCTGTTTTTCTCCCCCTCCTTCCCTTCATAATTACGCTTCAGCATACACAAAGAAGGAATGATGGAGAAATTTTGAATGGCCTCCCCAACGCAATCCAGTATTTTGGCCATGTAGGGTGAAGCAACAACCTGATGTTACTAATTCCTTAGCAGGTGCACATAGTAACCTTCACCCACTTCCACATTTGGATACCAGTTTTGGGGGAAAAAAAAGAAAAAAGATACTTCTGAATGTTGAGAAGTTTTTTTTTCTACTTCCTTACACACGACAGGGCTGGTGAATAGCTGTTTAGGGATGGTCCTGAGCCCTGCATAGATTGCTGCCAAGTAAAGTCATTTTGCATGATTTAACAGGTCTGACTAGTCAACTCAAATGTCAAGCTTGATGGTAAGGATTCAAAAATGGGGATTAAATCACCTTACCCCTACTGCTACATGTCCAGTATTTGCTGTGTCTTGGCAGCCCATTCTGACATCATTATTGCAAAAATGTTCAGTCATTTATATATTTTGTGCACTTTCCCTTCATGCTTAGATGTATGCACTTTCTGCCCTCCTCACGTATGTTTACTCATCCTTAACGCATCTTACAGATGGTGCTGCCTTAATTTATACTTCTGTCAAAGAAGAGAAAAACCTGGATTTATTGTACAAGTACATTGTCCATAAAATGTATGGTTTTCACTTCAATACTCCTGCCTTGGTGGTGGAAAAGGATGCTGTGTTTATGTAAGTGATTTTTATGTTGCCTCTACTCTTATGATTCATCACCCTTTTTTGGGGTTGTTAGATTAAAGTTATTTAATTTGAACTTTCTAAAATATGTGTTAGTATAGCAAAATATTCATTATACAATGGAGGAAATGAATTGCATTTCAGTACTGTTTTTACTACACTTATGAGTTAGCACAAAAAAAGAAAAATTATCAAATTTGGTTTTACAGTAAGGCCGTTTTTAAAGCATACTCAAAAAAATATTTGTGAAACTTGTTTACTGTGCCACATTCCTCTGTAAAGTGTAGACTGGAACATAAACTGAACTGTGAACCTGGGACTTTCAGGAGAGTAGGCATGCCTTAGGGAAAGCTCCATCTTCAATGGTACAAGACCCAGCACTTTGCTGTGTGTTAAGGGTGTGAATTGCTTTATGGCTAGGATGATATCTTTTTTTACTACTTTGAATTTGGTACACTGTTATGTTTGCCAATACAGTCAGTTCCAAGTTTAAAGTTAGATGTCGTCTGTATGGAAGTGAAAGTTTGTTTTTTACTGGCTTCTAATAAGATCCTAATATTCTTTCTTTTTTGTGATGTCATCTTTAGTCCAGCTGGCTGGGACAATGAGAAAAAAATAGGAATTCTGCATGAAAATTTTGCTAGCATCAAACCTGAAGATGCCTTTGAAGACTTTATTGTAAAACCACCTGTTAGAAAGGTATGTGATTGCTTTATGTAAATGAAGTGGTTGAAGTCTTTATAGTGAAAAGATGCACTAAAGGTTTTGTTGGCTCTGTCATATGAGAACCTCTAAACATGCTGCTTGCCTGGCTCAATGTAAGAGTTTCTCAGTGACTCCGATGTTGGGATAAGGAAGCAGTTATACCTTGCTATTAGATTATTGATATATTGCATTTTTCGATAAAGGGAGTAAGTCTAAAAAACCTAACCTGTATGTGTCTTCTCTCACCAGCTGGTCCATGATAAGGAGGTGGCAGCAGAAGATGAGCAGGTCTTTCTAATGAAACAACAGGTATATTATTTCTCTTTTTATCATATTTTTTGAGTAATGAATTTGTCAGTTTTTTGTAAGCGCTAATGGGTAAAATATTAAGCAGGGTAACAGAAACATTTAACTCTTTTGTTTTATATTAAAACATGATTATATAGAAGTGTATGCCTTTTAAACATAATTAAATCTTAATTAAATGTGTTCATTAAAACATGATTAAAAACTGCACAGATATTTGTTATGTGGTTTAAAAAGTTTAACAATGACACTTTCTACCTCTGTATACATTTTTTTTTCTGACGCCAATATAAACTTATAATGTGGGTTAGGGGAAATGAAAATCAATGGTAAAAAAGAGATGATATTGTCATATATTGTACATGTCAGAAGTTTTTATAGGTGTTTATTGTATTATTTAATAAACCTGCAATCTTTTCTGTGTATGATAGAACACTTTCTAATTCAAGACTTCATATAAACTTTTTTATAAAACTAATTTTGTTTCAACAGTCTTATTTGTCAAAGCAGCCCGCCACTCCAACAAGAGCCTCGGTGAGTATCATAAAATAAACAGAACTAGGTTCTCTTTACTTTGTTGCTTAGCGTCAAAGTGGCCTGCAAATACCCATGTCTGTCTTTAGAGCAAGGGTGTGGGGAGGATTCTTGGCCCAGGATGTGTTCATAAGGTTTTGACTTAAACAAATCTCATTCAACCGATACTTAAGCATCAGAGGTGAGAAATCTTCCACTGTCCTACTGTTGTTGCTCTGTCAATTGGCCAAACCCATACTGCTGACTTTCTATTATCTTCTGAATGTACATAGCAGTTTCAGATAATAAAGAACTGTCATGTACACGCTTCTGAACTACAGTGTTCTCCCCAGCCCCTTTTACCTGGGCGCACCACCCGGCACTTTTTAGTAACCACCTGGCTGTTTTTATGTGGCTACTGAAGAGTTGGGTCACAATACAGGGGATGCCACCCGCCTACAATTTCTTCCCACCCGGCTCAAAAAAATTTCTGGGTTGAGCACTGGAACTATATAGGTCTGCTTTTATATTGTAAAATACATGGAGGAGCTGGAAGAGGACTATAGACAGTTCAGCTATAGACAGCAGAAGCTAATAGACCTGAGGTGACTTCTTAGTTGGAACTAATAAAAGTGACCTTGTAGCCTAGACATACATGTAATTTCTAAGGAGTTGTAGGTCACCTGTTGTCTGACGGTTGTAAACCGTCTGCTGGATCTCACACCGTCTTCAGTGGGGACAGTCTACTAGTCACATTTCTGATGACCTTTTATTCTCTGATTTTAAAGTTGAAGTGCAAGTCTTAGGTTTCGTACGCACATCAAAACATTCTCACTGTCCTCCTGGGTGGATATCTGGCATTAGTACAGCAGTCCTCCGATGTCGTTCGTTGATTCATCTTGATGTACAGAAACATTTAATAAATGGAGGAATGGTTAGAAAATTTTGATAATGATTTTCTTTCGGTACACACATATTTTACTGGATTTAATCTTTTACTGACTTGTAATGTTACAAGAGTGTTAGGTTTTAATATTAGGGGATAAATCTGTTTATCTTGTGTAGTTAGCCTGTTTGTTTGAACATATTTGGCCCCAGGCTAGTAATCCCATGCCATACAAAGAAGCAGCTACCCCCTCTTCAGACAGTTAAGCTGTTCAGATCTCTTGTGTCATTATGTGTTGGTGGCCATCTGCCAGAGCAGCCCCAATACATGAAAAACTTTGAGAAGAGCAGTGTGACAGTCATGGGGTGATACATGAACATCATTCTTAACAAACCTGCTATTAAGCTGATACAAACTCTTAAAAAACCCTTTTACCTAAAAACTTCCTTTCTAATACATTGAAGGACTCAGGAAGTCTGATATCGTTGTGTTATACTGCCACCTAGAGAACACTTAGGCTCAGCCCAGAAAGCTGTAAAAGTTGTGAGAACCTGAGGCACAGTCTCCTACTTTGAGTCTTAAATTACCTTTCTCCAAGCAGTTGTAGACATGGTGCGGACAGTTTTGCCTCATTTGTCCTGTTTCACATTCCTTTGTCTGTCATTGCTTCATTCCTAAGTTAAGGGCAGCAATTGGGTTCAGTCCACTGAGTCTATGGACGTAGCCCTAAAAGACTCTGTGCTGTAATGATCCTACCCGCATGTTGACCCCCCGGCTCAGCTTTTGATCAGTTGCAGCAACTCTTTTGTCTTCTGTATGAGGATAGAGCTGAAAAGTGTTGATGCTTGTTTCAATGACAACTTTCTTTGCTCACTTCCTGCTTTGTCTTCAAGGCAGTTTTGACTTAAACTTTGACTAGATACACTTTATTATTTTAATTAATATTTATTAAGAAGAAAATGGTTTAGTTCCCCTATTACATCCTGATACTTGACATTGAAGAATGTAATGTTTTTCTTTCTCAGGAATCGCCAGCCAGAGCTCCCACAGGTTCCCCACGGACTGCAGGCCGCACTGGTTCCACCACCGTGCCCAGTTCTTCTCCTATGGCAACAGTCAAGAAACCAGATCCCAATATTAAAAGTAAGTTCTCTGCTCTTTGTGGCCTATTGAGTCTCAATTTCCACTGAAAACAATGCAAAAACAGTCATCTCATGAAATTTAGGGTACTTTGCATTGAGATGCCCCTTTCCCCTTAGTGAGGTAGGGATAAGCTAAATAAGTGGATTATTGTATTTTCTCTTTCTGTGTGTTTTTTGCATCAGTTTGATGAGACTTTAATAATAATAGGAACCTCTTCAATGGTCTCAATGCCTAATATTTGTTCAGATTACCAACCACCAGCCAATAGGCCTGTGTCCGCCGTGTACACAGTGTAACTGGCTGATGTGTGCATAAGTTACCACTTGGAGGATTTATTTATTTGTTTTTGTGCATAAAAGACTTCTCTTCTGCCAAAGCTATGCACCTCCTGGTGACTTATGTGTTTTGGTCTGCTTTAAGCATAACCATTGATGGTATAATTGGCAGAGATACATACTGTTGTAACCCAACCCAGGAAAGAAATGACAAAAGCAGTATCTTGGCTCCTGGCAACACCTACAATTATATGTATTTTATATACCTAGACTATTCCTAGTTCAGTCATTTCATATGCCCTGTGGTGCTTCATCACTTGATGTACCTGGCTTATTGCCTCCCTCATATTAGGTACTGTTTTCTTCTTCCCATCTTGCTGTTTGGTAAGTAATTCCAGTGTGGAAGAAAGGTGTTTCTTTTCACAAGTTCAGTTTCTCATTCATATCAGATGATTTTGGTAGGTGAATTGTGAAAGTTGAAAGTTGATTTTGAATGGGACAACACAGTCTCGCTGTTAATTTGTTTTCTGTTTCAGATGCAGCAGCCAGTGAAGGTGTCTTGGCCAGCTTCTTTAATAGCCTGCTGAGTAAAAAGACAGGATCCCCAGGTAGCCCTGGGGGACCAAGTCCTGCACAGAATGCAGCAAAGAAGCCAGGTATGAAGAATACTTTGGGCCCATAAGCAGCTATATTATTATCCTGTACCCGGGTTCTGTAAGTTAACTCTGGCTCTTAGTAGGTTCCCATTTTATTCAAGTATCAAAACACTAAAGTGTTTAATAATAATAACAATAATAATAATAATTAAATGGTTAAATTTTTTACTTTTATAGTAAATTTTTGCTTTGCCCGCACAAGGTGTATTTTTATTGTAGATGCGTACATTGAGAGTTGGCTTACACATGGTTGTAAACCTCATACATGATGGCACAAATTGGGCCAGCACTGTCATGTGGTACTGGGTATATTCCCCAGCCTTTATCAGAGTGACAATCTCTAGCCAGGGGAGGGTATATATATTGCTAAGGATGAGGTGATTTAAAGTAATATGCAGCTTTGCTTGTTCTGTAGTTTTAAACTATCAAAGCATTTGTTTTAAGTTTCCAAAGCTCTAATAGTGATCTCTGTTTTTTTGTTTTACAGGACAGAAGCCTGTACTGACCAACGTCCAAGAGGAACTGGACAGAATGTCCCGCCAGCCCGACACTGTGTTAGCAAATTCTGCCCCCTCGGAAAACGAGGCCTGACCTGCTTACTAAGCAAACAGCTACACTTGTGTAAATGACCAAATAATACCCATGTATAACGGACTTAAGGCTGCTCTGACACAGCGGATACTGTAGGTTTCGTCGTGGAAAGAGACAGGCCTCCTAGCTTGTCTCAAGTGTTACATGCCCCTTACGGGAAGCTTGCCTTGAATTTATTCCACCCGATTAACCCCTCAAGTACAGAAAGTGGCTAGCATTTTCAGGTTTCTGCACCCAGTAATATTTAAAATGGGTTGCTATGAATCGGAAGAGTCACAGGTTCAGTTTAGGGAGTTACTGATGGCATGCGTCTTTTTTTTTTTTTTTTTACCACAAAACAAGACCTGCTGTCTTTAACGTGTGCAATGTTGCTGACTCTCGTAATGAAGGGCGATTGTAAGTTTGAACCTGAGCTGAAAAAAGCATGTGCTCCTGTTTTTACAAGACTCGACTAGGGACAGCAATCTTCATCAGCTTTCCCTTTGTTCAATAAACCACATATATTTGGTCTGGGATGCCTTCAGCCCAAGGGCATATATGTCTCTGGCTTTCCGGGAATCCTTCCCCTTACCCCTAGCAATGGTAATGGAACTCTGTTCTCACCAGTTGGGGGAATTATAAATGGGGAATTGGGGGGTGGGTGGTGGTCATATTGTAGGGTGGAAAAAAAAATAGCATGTTTGGCAGTTCCAAGTGCCTAGGGTGGTTTAGGATGTGCCACTAGGAGGTGCTTGGAGGATTTATGCACTGTATTAACAGTCATTTTTATATACTTTTTGCAATGAACTAGCAGCAGTCATTGTTACCTGTTTATTGATAAATTTTTCCCAGCGTGCATTCCTGCATTTAAAAAGCCCCTCTGGATACACTTTATACCTGGGCGTACAAGGGGTTT
>NC_092866.1:13237678-13258142 GCF_032062135.1 Pyxicephalus adspersus | reverse complement strand
TCTCTTATGTAGAGAGCATTCTCAATGTGTTTTTTTACACGTAGTGGATTCACTATGACAATACATGAAGAATGTATTTCAGGGAGTGCATCCAGAAATTTTAGCTCTTTACAGTATCCTCGCTGTAAACCCAGATTACTGAGAGCTCATTTGAACTTTAAAAAAAAAGACCGCTATACCACCTTACATACAAGCTTGAAAAGCGTATATTGTACAAAAAGGACAATATCACACTGTAATAGTTTCCTGGGTAGCGGGCTGCTCAGATTTACTAATTATAAGAACGAGGGCTGTGGCCTGAGATTAAAAAGAGAATATAATTCAGATTCTTTTATTTAGAGTTTAGCGTGCTTAGTAATATACTTAGAAGTAAGAAATATATTTTATTTTTAAACATCCAATGCAAAAACCAGGTTCCAGCTGCTTGCTGATAAATCAAAAGTTTTATTCCCAGCAGAATAACAACAACCAAGGTCCATAACGTGTTCAACACTAGATGTAGTTTCTTCCTTATGATGAGTAAGCACATCTAGCGAAACATAGTTATTCTAAATGTGCTGGTAGGTGCTTTAGAATAAAACTTGCAATCGAGCAGTCAGCACTTAGAACTCATTTTTATTTTGGAAGTTTTGCATATCAGGATTTGTTAAAGTCAAGGGATTGAGTGTTGCCTTTGCAGCATAGTATGGGGAAGCTAAATTGCAGCACGTTTGTTTGATTTTTAGTGAATTCCCTGCTATGGTATTGCTGTTACAAACTGAAAGCCATTTTTGGCTTTTGTATCCTGCCGTTTTACCATTTATATAATAATTTTACATTTAGTATCCTTTTTAAACTGTTTTGAGTAGAGTGGCGGACAGTGAGTGGGACAGCCTAGTCCCCCGTACTGAAGCAGGAGCACAGCTTTTATATGAAAGGATTTATTATAACTTCAGCTACTGCTGGATGTAAGAGAAGCTAATACTGTCAAGCAATGCCTGTTAGCTGTTCTGAGGACAAGTTTTCTGAGCTCTGTTCCCCTATCCTCTCTAAAGAGGAAGGATTTTTGTTCCCCAGTCATTACACACAGCTTATGAAGGTGAGACAACATCTGCACAAAACAGAGGTTTATTCATGGCCACAGATCCTAGCTAAATGTTGGCTCCTATCCTCAATATTTGATCGGTTATCAGAATGTCTGCTTCTGCTTTGTGTAGGTGGATCGGGTGTAATGTTAGTCTGGAAAGGCTGCTTGTAGTATCATCGCAGCTCTAGCTGTGTCCAGTGCTCTTCTCAACTGACCTTTAACATGGCGCTTTCTGGAGCAATTACAAAAAATTAATAAAGATCACCTTTCAAAAGGGAAAACTGTCTGTTTCTTTTGATTGTCTTCAGCATCAGCTATTTATACAATCTAGGATACTCTGTCCACAATTCTCTGTAAATCCCCCCCACCTGTTGCTAAGTTATACCATGATAAAATGTGGTATGTGATTGTGAGCTAATTCTCATGTCTTTTATCCTTTCTCATGTCCTATAAGAGTTTAGATCCTCTTTCTGATTTTTACTTTTGATAGAAAATGTTCAGTGGCATTTATGTCATGTCCATTGAATGTAATAGCTTTATTGTTTTAGGCTACAAAATAAAAGCTCCTCCTGGGACCTTCTCAATGTGTTTCACTTGTAGGCTTTATGCGAAACGCGTCAGTAGGTCCCAGGCTGAGCCTTTGTTTTTGTTGCATAAATTATTAAGGCTTTTACAATTGACACGTGAATATTTTTGGATCTTTACTATTAGGCATAATAGTTTTTACAATTTTACAATAGTTTTTACAATAGTTTTTACAATTAGTGTATTTGCCTGAGGTGTGGGTGAAACTTTTTTAAACTTGAGCGTAACTTGGTTTCTAGGGAGTGGCCCAGCACATGGCTTTTGTGCAGCAGACAAACTTCACTTGCAGGTTTTATTTATGCTGCAAAATGTCATCCAGTATAGTTAGACATCAAAACATATAGAAAAGAGAACTATCACTGTGGTCACTTGTCCCAATAAGCACTGTCTTTAAGGGAATCCCCTTTCTGTTGTTTCTCAAGGATAGAAAGTGAAAGAAAGTTTACCCAAAGCACATGGCTTGTTGCTGTCATTTCCACACCTATAACAACCGTGCAAAAAAGTATGTCTGACTTTACACATTTGCAAACTTGTTCCAAGTGATGCAAAGTTTATTAAACCTACATTACATACAAAAAAAATCATATCAATTACATTTATAGACATTTAAAAAGGGAAAAAAAAGTTTTTTGAGTCTTCCTCCTGATGCAAACGCTTACATTTTACTTTAATTTGGAGCTTCAGTTAGCTGTACCTGCAGTGACACCCACTGGAGGTAAAATCTGGTATTGCAACACATGAAATTCTACCATAGATTTCAAATCAGGCCCTTTATAAACACAACTGTTTAAAAACACCTCAATCTTATGGGGGGTCTTATGTCCCCTCATGAGACCATGAACCAACTCTTGCTTGCATCTTTGGTTTCTACTTAGTTTATCTGCCATAGGGATAAAGGATATACATGCATATAAAACACATCACAATACCTAATACCTGCTGAGAACTGAAGGGGTTCTTTTCCCAATTTTTGTTATCCTAACTTTAGTCTGTAGTCCTTATTGCATATGCTGGATGACACAAAGCTCCTCAACCACATTTAAGAATCTACTTCGGGGACTTATGCTGTTAGAAGGTGGAAACACAATTCAGAAAGGTAGAACCACATTTCAGGATTTTTGGGTAACTTCTGAGAAACAGCTAAAGAACTAATAAAAATGTTTGCAGATCCCTGTGGTTTTATTCCTGGCTGTCATATGAATATTTTAGGTATGGCAGCGCCCTCTTGTGGAACATTGTACAGGCCATTTAGAGGAAAACATTCCAATCATCACTCGAGCTTGTAAAGAATAAAAAATACCAGCTAAATATTTTGCTTTAAACCCTTTATTTCTCTGCCTGCCAACATTCCACGAGGAAATCTGCAGAAAAACAAGCAACACATTTGTAAAGGAGGAGGGTGGAAAAAAAAGCATTGGTGTAAGAATCTGTGCTGACCTTCCCAGAAAATTCTAGTTGTCTGGCTGTGTCATGCAGATGAAAAATAAATTGATGTTATTTGGGAAATGTTTTCAATACTGGACCAGATCCATTCCAGGTTGGCTAGACCACCCAGGTTCTCTCATCTTTTTGAAGTAACTTGGTACTCCTAACCATATTGAACCTAATTTCCTAGACCAGGCATGCTCACTTACTGAACTGTACTGGAGCAGTGCGTCATCCGGGAGTCGGGGAGTCGCAAAGGACTACAGAACGTCTCCCTTTCTCAACATATAGGAATCTGCCTGATATATACCATTTGTCTCTGCAAAGCCACCTAGAGCTTGTTTGCAATTTGTTCCCCTCAAGCTGAGAACCAACATGCTCCCATCCCAGAATACAAAGACTGAATCGGCAGGCCTGGTCACGGTCCTAGCCATCACAAGGTCACAATTTGCATTTTATCTCACAGGAAGCCAGGCAGTGCTGTTGGAGTAAATGCAAAGATAAGTTGTTTGTACTGGAAGCAATTCATAAATCTTGGATGATGGATTACTGGTTTATTAATAGGGTTTATTAATTATTTATCATCTAATAAAAGGATTTTTTTTTTTACAAAGGCCAGGTAATGAGTGACCTTTTAACTATAGAGTGTCATAGTTCAACCCTTGCTTTCATAATATGACTTGATGGAATGTGTTCACCCCGAACCATACCAAACCCAGCGCATACTGTGTTGTCCCTGCTTTCCTTTCCAATGGAAGACAGAATGGCCAGTGGGAGCACCTTCTTTTATTCTGGGATCGTCTTGTCACCCAAACTTTCACTGCACAAAAAGGGCCAACTTCACTGCGCATGTGTGAGATCCAGCACCCAAATTTTTTACATTATGGGAAAGCCCCTGATGACACATGCCCAATGCTGAACAGAAGGAGCAGCTCACAGCCTCCTGGGATATGTGACATTAGTAAACCAGGAGGCTGCAGGTTTCCCCTTCAGTTTTTACTTTTACTTTTTATTAAAAAAAATATTCACCCATTTATATACGACAGAATGCTGTATGGAATATGTGATGATGATGATTATTATCTATCAGGATTTATATAGCGCTAACATATTACACAGCGCTGTACATTAAATAGGGGTTGCAAATGACAGATAGATACAGACCGTGACACAGGAGGAGGAGAGGACCCTGCCCCCAAGGAGCTTACAATCTAGAAGGTGGGTCCACTTTAAGCTACGTACACACTTCCAATTATTATCGTTGGAAAACGAACGACGAACGTTCCTGCACGATATATACGAACGATCGTATAGCACCGATCCTGCACATAGAGATAACGACACGATCGTTCGTAGATATTGTACACACAATAGATACGATCGTTTGAGCGATAGAGGAACTATGTGGACGACAGGAAAGTGAATGAACGTTCGTTCATTACGCATGCTCTGAACATGGACGATCAAAGAACGACCGTACACACGAACGATGTTCAACGATCGTCGTCCAATCCGATCCGCCGGTCCGGTCGTTCGTTTCCAACGGGTTTCCTCGTTCGTCGGCGTCGTTGGTTACTTTTTTACGAACGATTTTTTGCCCAATCGATCGTTCGTCGTTCGATTGGAACGATAAAAATTGGAAGTGTGTACGCACCTTTAGGCTCCAACATATGTTGCAGCGCTGTACCATAAATGGGGGTTGCAGATGACAAACCTGTATGAAATAGAAGTCAAAGATGGAGGAGGAGAGGACCGTGACCAACAGAGCTTACAATCTAAAAGGTGGGAGAGAATGATACACTATGATACCATACCAGCTCCATTGTTAGAATGTAAAGAAAAAAGTTTTGATCCCACACATGCGCAGTGACGATTAGGTAAGCAAGGCTGCCGGCTTTTATCCAGTGCAGAATAGACAGCGGGCACCACCATTTTCTTTCTTCACCCGCTATCTGATTTTCTTCCCCCGCTATCTGATTGCACTGGCAAGAATAGGGAAGCCGGGACGGTGTGAAATCTTTTGGGCTTGGTTGCAGAGGGATCAATGGCTTTTAAAGAGTAAAGTTGTTTTTGGTTTTCTTTTTATTGGAAGTTCCACTTTAAATGCTGCATCCTGTACCCCATTCCTAGTCACCGCCACCATTTCCCTGATCGCATAGAAAAAAGGGTGAATATTAGGTGAAAGCCTTAATAACTGTATCTCTGAATTATGTTTTCTATATACATGATTCTGCACGTATGCTTTAAAAATAAACCCTGAAACAAATAAGTTCACTTTAATTACAGGTTCTCTTGAAATTGTTATATTTCAGTGTATTAAAACAAATCGACACAAATGAGAAAGAAAAGCAAACATACTCAGATAATGAGCTGATCCCCCCTTACCCCTCGGCTGCTGCATTGAAGGTGCCAAGCAACTTCATCTCACCTACTAGAAGCACGAGGGGGGCAAAGAAAGCAAAGAGAGTAGGCGGAGCTCAGAAGAGGACCGTGTCTAGACGTCACAAAGAGGCGCGCTTCTGATTGGCCAGGACGCGGCGAGTCAGCGGAGGTTACCTGCAGAGCGCGTCAGTGCTGTAGGGGTAAGAGCGCGCGGCGCGTGCACGTCTTAGTAACCAGCAGCGGGGCCCAGGCTGCGCTGGATGGAGCGGAGGGCCCTTCTTGGGGTGTGGTGACTGGAAATTGGGGCTACGACTGAGATTGAAGATACACCACCGGGGCAAGTGTGACTGGAGGACCGAGCTGCTGCGCCACAGGTTGCTATAGTCTGCCTGAAGAATAGAGGAGCGAGTTTAGAGGGGCTTCGTCTGTCTGGGTCAAGGTCAAAGGTCATCCCAGTGCCCATAGCAACCCAAATTCTGGCTGTGCCCCAGCCACTGCAATGCCCTCTGGGACCTGTGGCCCCTTGCTTTGATCTTTAAATTCTTCTCTAGGGCCCCCCTTAAGTGTCATAGTTTGGGCTGAAGACATGGATGGGTTTGAAGGAGAAGCTTCCACCGCCTCCATGGTTTCCGGGGCCAGCAGCCCTTACCAGCCCACCACGGAGCCCGTCCGGCAGAACCGGGGCTGGCGGGGTGTCCAGTGTGACATGGAATACATCCGATCCCTCTTTGGGGTCCTGAAATGCAGCCAAGTGGTGAGTAATGCGGACTGGGGGGGGTCAATATTTTCCTGAATGGGTCAGATTAACCATTATTGATATTCTGTGAATGTTTGTGGTTGGCCCATCGGACATTTTTGAACCCTCAGAGGTGTCAACATTGATATCGCCCTATCAGAAGTCCTTGCATGATCACCTGACATGCAGAGTATGGCTTGTTAATAAAATATTTGCCCGGCTGGCATGGCGGTCCAATGGCCTGGCTATAATGCTAATCTAATGGCTTCCCAGAATCACTGACCTGCAACAAGAAACAAGAAAGTAGTTCTGACTTCAATCTGGTCAGGTCATTGCATTGGAAAGTACTGATCAGAGGGTCAACATGACTGCCAAGGCACTGGCGGTATGTGATAGAGACGAGCAGTGGCATCCAAGTACTGGTTAGCTTGGCGTTACCGGCAGACTTTCAGAGGTGGTTTAATGTTCAATTGGGATTTGGCTGCCCTCAAGCATGTCCATGCCTCGTCCTGGTAATAGAAATGTTTGGCTTTGCTAACCCTTTGTTTTTAGGATAATGGATGTATTGGTGTTTGAAAACTCTTGTTATGTTTATGTAGCATTTACAATTGTTTACAATTTAATACACAATATCCCATTCCCTCTTCTCGGTAAGAGTTTGTTCTGTGTTTGCCGATTGACCATTTCTTCCATGCTCGGATGAACAAAGGGGGTTCACCTGGGTGGTTTAATAGGCGTCTGTCATATATTCGCCAACCACTGAAGTAGATCCCAGGTTCTCAGATGCCTTTTGCAGTTGGTATATTAGTGTGGTGGTCAGTGGGAAAAATGCCTCTTACATTGATGACCAGTGAGAATAATGTCACCCCTACAGAAAAAGATCTAAAAAGATCATTGGTGTCGCCTAAACTGACCTGAGAGGTGCAAATTACTCAGAAGCCCCTAGCAACCTCTGGAAGAACTCTACAGTACCACAAATTCCTGGTTAAGAAACATTGTCCTAGAGTTTAGCCTTAAATAAAGGTTATCCTTGCAGACAGAACAAGTAGCATGAAATGACTGCAGCTGATCACCAACCACGAAGCTTGATCAGTAAGGAGCAGTGCCCGCAGTTTCCTATTCTGGTGATGGAAGATAAACCATCGTATGTGGAGCTGGCTGATCACAAGCCATTCAGTTGGTGCCGATATGGTGTCAGAATGGAATTTTTCATCAGTCTTTACAAGTGGATCTCTCAGAAGCCCTAAAATCAAAAGTTTTGTAGGTTCAAAAAGATAAGTCAAGAAGAAAAATAAGTGAATGAGAAGTGACTGATGGAAGCTTTTTTGCCTCAGCATGAATGCTGGTTTTAAGGCAGCTATTCTGCACAGAACTTTTACCTTGGAACCAGTATATGGGCTAAGATACAGGTAGTCCCTAAGCTAAGGTCATCCAACATAGGGATGACTCCGGGGCTTCCCTGCTCTTCCCTGTAAGTGTGCAGGATGGAGGCTTGAGGGGGGTTTGCATGACTTCCAGAAGAAATCTTTTGCTGTTCTGCAAGGTCCTGTAACTCTTTAACGACCAAGACAAACTCTGCAGTTGTTTCTCTTTGCATATCAAAGCACAGCTTGCTCCAGAAGTTAGTGAATGTCTAGGCTCCATAAAGTTTTTTTTTTTTGCTTTGTGATTAACTCAGTGAGGATTTTATACAGTAACTGACACCACACTGCCTGATAATATGTTGAGACAAACATCTGTCCTAATTGCATTTATTAAAATAATGTACTGTTCTGACTTACATACAAGTCCAACTTAAGAACAAACCTACAGTCCCTATCTCGTATGTAACCCTGTACTGAAATTAGCAGCTCTGATCTGAAGTTTTTCTCTTTTTGGGCAGATCTGCCTTTCTCACAGACTGACAAATGCAACATCATACTTGATTCATGGGAAAAAGGGGGAAGAATATTGATTCTTTAGCAATCCTATCTTTAATAAGAATTGTTTACACAGTGATGCTCGTATCAGCTGTTATTATGACCTAGGCTGGGGTATAGGAAACTGAAGCTGCCTGTTTTTTAAATTAGAACACCAGCTGCTGAGCCAGAAGAACAGAAGCTTCTTGTAAAGTCCAGGTTGTATGTTGGAGCTTGCACAGAACACTCCCTTCTTAGCTCCATGTGACTATACTAGACCAATCTGTAAGGACCAGTCACATGTTTCTCCATACCTTGAAATACTGAATAGTTCTCTACTCTCACATTGGTCAGGGATACAGGTAGTCCCCGAGTTACATATGAGATAGGGACTGTAGGTTTGTTCTTAAGTTGAATTTGTATGTAAGTTGGAACAGGTACAATATTTTATAAAAGGAATTAGGACAGATGTTTGTCTCAACATAGTGTAGTGTCAGTTACTGCATATAATCCTCACTGTGAGTTAATCCCAAACAAAGCAAAAAAAAATCTTTATGAAGCCTAGATATTCATTAACTTCTGGAGAAATCTGTGCTTTGATATGCAAAAAGATCAACTGCAGAGTTTGGGTCATGGTCATTAAAGAGCTACAAGAAATCCCAGTGGGCTTCAGTAAAAGTCATTCAGAAGCAGTGTCCTCCCCAGCCACTTTCAGCTGGGCGCACCCCCTGGCTGTCATCAGCTCTGTCTGGGCTTTGTAGTGAGATGTCAGAGTTAGCAGCCTGCCGTCTCTGGTAAATTTAGTTTAGCTCTACCTATGCTATACCTAACACTAAATTTGCTCATCTTGTTTGCCCACTTTTTTACCACCCAGTTCAAAAAAAAGTTTCTGTTGAGAACACTGAAAAATACAAACCCCTAGAAATGAATTTGGATGTCTGCATTTATCTGCATAATTGCATAATCAGGTACAGCCAGAAACTGTTTGAGGCCATGCCAACCTGATGTCCTTGGGTCTGGGTATTGGCAGTACTGATATGTGTTGGCTTCTTGTCTCCTCCTCTGTCATTGACGTTTTGAGGTGATTAGTTCTGTTGGCAGTGAGCTGCCTTTTGTACATAGTAATTTTGTTGTACTGTAGTAGAGTATTTGTGAATGAAATGTCAGCCAGCATGAAGGTTGTAAATCAAACATAATGACAGCTAAACATCCTCTATGAACCCACAAATATAATTCATTGTCATGTGACGGCTTTCACTAGTACAGAAAAATTGGGCTAGATTCACTCCAAATGTGTGCAGTGAATGGTAAAAGCCCACCAGTGCACAGAATTTTTTTGTAGGTGGAAAGAAATTGTAGGTGAGTAGCAGCTCTGTTTTGTGACCCAACTCTATATAAATCCTGTTTAATAATAATAACTTTGCAGTAACCACCCAAAACAAGCCGGTAGACTCTATCACCTCCATTTGTACGACTACTACAGCTCTGAGTATGCTCACAGCTCCATGCCATGCTGCCCACTGCCAGTGTTCTCTCCAGTCACTTTTAGCAGGGCGCACCACCCGGCACTTTCCAATAACCACCCGGCTATTTTTGGTGTTTACTGAATAGTTGGGTCATAATACAGGGGCTGCCACCCACAGCTTTTTCTCACCCAGCGTAAAAATAATTCTGGATTGAACACTGTATTAGTACCCACCTACCAGTTCTGCCCACCAAGCAATTGGTGAAAATTTCACCGGAATCTATGCATAACATAAATAATCACTTTATGAAGTGTTGCTTTTCTCTAACATTATACTGTTTTCTATATTGTATTTTGTGTTAGTCCCTTACTATCACTTGGTGTTAATATTTATAGAGTTCCCGCTAACCTTCTGTAAGGTCACTCCTGTGGGAGAGTGAACACATGGTGTGTACATTCCTGGTCACGTCTAATAATGAAAAGACTGTAGATTAAATTCTCTCCTTCCCTTGATGCAAAGAATCTGGAGAAAATACCTCGAGCTTATGTAAAGAGCAAATTCCTTCATGTGTCAGGGACTGTTCCCAGAATCCCCTTACAGCACTCATAGTTGCAGACCAGAGACCGATGGCCTTGTGTAGCACTCGGCTACCGTTACCTTTCACTAGCAGTATACCAATCCTGTTGGAACACCAACTTTTTATTATTATTAAACAGTATATAGCGTCAACATATACGCAGCGCTGTACATTAAATAGTGATTGGAAATGACAGAGACAGACACAAGAGGAGGATAGGACCCTGCCCAGAAGAGCTTACAATCTAAAAGATACAAAAAGACATACAAAGGCAAAGTCCAGGCCTCCTCTGCCCCACTGTCATAGCCATTACCAGTAAGTTTCAGTCCCCTTGGATGCTTTTCTAAAATACATCACTATAGCAGACAGAGCACCAGAAAACACTTTCCAGTTAAATGTACACTAGCAAAAGTCTAAGTGTGCAGTTCTACTTTCCACAATATTAATATTTCTGTTCTTCTGATTTACATATCCTTGTCATAGCCAACAAGGTGGCACCGCTATTCACTCTGTAGATCCCTTTGACACCTTCCTGCTCGTACTATGGAAAAAAAAATCAGCATCCCACTGCTGAGGTCCTCTCTGGGCTCTTCTGCAGGCTGCTGGTTCACAGTGCAGTATTTCCCATTCCTGGAAGGATTTTTCCCATCCACGTATACAAAAAAGTGAAATGTCAATTGGGGTAAAATGATCCATTTGATCTCCTTTCACTTTATGATTTGCATTGATGTAATTCCAAACCATGCTTTAGAAATTCTACTTCAAATAAATTGGGGTTGCAGCACACCTTAACACACTGAATATTGA
Source organism: Pyxicephalus adspersus (assembly GCF_032062135.1). NCBI lineage: Eukaryota > Metazoa > Chordata > Amphibia > Anura > Pyxicephalidae > Pyxicephalus > Pyxicephalus adspersus. Next base: position 13,247,200 of record NC_092866.1, on the reverse strand, counting down.
ACCCACACACAATTTGCTATAAATTTCAAGATTGGGGCAGTGTATAGCACTCTGACATTTGCAGCGCTGGGTCCCAGGTTCGAATCTCAGCCAGGTCACTATCTGCATGGAGTTTGCAGGTTCTCACCATATCTGTATGTTTCCTCCGGGTACTCAGGTTTCTTCCCACATTTCACAAACATGAAGTTAGGTTGATTGACCTCCCCGAAAAATTCTCCTTAGACTATGGTAGTGACATATGACTCTGCTAGATTGTGAGCTCCTTTGAGGGACAGCTAGTGACATGACTATGGGCTTTGTACAGCACTGTGAAATATGTTGGTGCTATAAAAAAATAATGTGTAATAATAGTTTCACAGAAAGAAGGGAAAATACTCAATACTACTTGGTCCTGGCTTTCTAAAAAATGCAGATGATATCACGGTGTCTCGCTGCAGCCTTCTGGGATTGTTGGGCTATCAGAATCCCATGAAAATGACCCAACCTTATGCCGGAGTACATTTTATGTGCCTAGGAAACAGCGGTGAGGACAGGTTCAGACCTGCCTGGGGATCCAGTAATCCTATGTGGTTACCCCCAGATGGCACCTTGCCAACCGCTCTGTCACTTGCTTTGCAGCACTGGTTCCTAAAGAACCAGCGTCTGCAGATTTGACAGCTGCTGCCAGTGAGTGGTACCAGTACTGCCGCCCCATTCTCTATGGAACTGCCACCAGGAGAAGCTACATGAGGAAGTACAGTGTTTTCCCCATAATCTTATTTAAGCAGGGTGGGAATAAGCTTTAGGCAGCTCCTGTATTGTGACCCAACTTTTCAGTAAACCGCCTGGTGGTGCACCCAGCTAAAAGGGGCTGGGGAGAACCCTGAGGTAGTAAACTCTCCGCAACCTCACCGCCAGCGTGAACATAGCGTAGGGTTCAGGCCAAATTGCAACAAAGGATGAGAAAAAGGTGATAGCAAGAATATTTTATTTAAATGACAATTATAAAATATGTCACTTATGGTTTAGATATACTAGATATACTATTTAAACCTGAAGATTAATTGCTAATGGTTCCCACTATTATAAGTAGAATGTTAGTGCAGGTGTGTGACAGGTGAATATCTCCGCCACAAGACAGGTGTGTGCAGGTATTCACGCCAAGAACCAAACATTCATCCTGCCAACAAGCCTGCAGCATTGGAATAAATTAGGATAATGAAGTGGTTAGTGACTCCTCCAGGAGCCAGCATTCTGATGCTTCAAAGGAAGTCCAATCCCCTGTAGAATTATGTGATCCGGTATGTCATGGAGATAATGCCGCAGAGTCCCAGCGTCCATGACTGTGGTGAGAGGAAGTCGCTGCTGCAAATATACGGACACATCAGCCCGAAATGTCTCTAGCAGCTGGAGGAGGAAACCGTTCCAGGAATAAATGGTCTTGTGGTTGAGCGAGGGGAAGAGCAGCTCTAACAGAGGAATGTGCTGTTGGATCCATGTCTGAGCGAGCTTGCCATCCTTTTCTCCTCTGTGAAGTCTTAAAGAAGAACTCCACTTTCAAGCTGACCTACTGTATTGTTTATAGAGTTTTTTGCATGCGTAGTAAAATTTGGTGGTCCATGGGTTTGTGCCTAATATTAGACTTTTGCCTCTTAACAGGTTTGTGAGTTTATGTGGCCATTTATCCAGCCAAATGTAAAATGTTCAACCCTCTTTTTAATGTACAGCGCTGGCTAATATTTTGCCACTTTATAAATGCAGTTTTAATAATAAAAATGTCACTTTTTTAAATACTTTTTCCCTGTGTAGGTGTTTTTTTAGGTTTGCTTTTAAAAAAGTTTTGAAAATGTCCCCATACTTATTCTCAATTAAAAGTGAGTGGCATCTGCCCCCCCTTATTACAGGGGGCTTCCAAGTTCCAATAAACCCACCCGCATACCACCAAAACCATTAGGACGATGGGTTGTGGGGTTAGGCCCTGTCCCTATTAACGGGCTTGGTGTGGACAGGAAGGGAGTGTTACCTTCTCACCACCTCCTCTATTCTTGGCCAACAAGGTTTCATGCCAAGAGAAGGGTCTGGTTTCAGTATTGGTGGGAACTCCATTTCTTTTACCCTGCACCTCTGTGAATGTTACACGGGTACGTTCTAGTAAACCACCTTTTGCTTTCGACCAAATTATAATATTGCATTCTGATCCCTGGGAGAAAAGCCACTTCTTGCTGCCTGTACCAGACTGATGGCTCCATCTGGGCAAAGACACTGGACGAACGCTCAAAGGCTGCTTTATGATGATGAAAGGTGGAGCTATTAGTATGGTCAGCAGTGAAAAACATTATTTATGTAAATATGACTGATTGCATCCAATCATAAAGTAGAGCTCTGTGTAGACTGGTAGGAAAGACTTCTGCATTATAGTTTCCCTTTCATAACATCATCATTGTATTACATATAGGATTTATATTGGATATTTATTTAGCTGGAGGGCTGCTCACAATGTATGATCCTTAAGCAGACGCTTAAAATGTGTAGTCTATGACCATCTTATATTGATTCAGACCTTTTCTTACAAACCTTTGGAATAGCAGTGTTCTCCCCAGACCCTTTTAGCTGGGTGCACCACAGGGCCCTTTTTAGTAACCACCCAGCTGTTTTTGGGTGGTTACTATCAGTTGGGTCATAATACAGGGGCTGCCACCCAGCTTAAAAAAAATTCTGGGTTTAACACTGGAATAGCAGTGTTCTCGCCAGCCCTTTCAACATGAGACCTATCAACATGAGAAACCAATGCCTGCTTATAAAGAGTGCGCACTGCAAGTTTCTGGTACATACCTCACATGTACAAAGATGTAAATTTGTACCGGAAGGCACAGAAAGCTCTGCTTTGCATAGACTTGGCCTTGTAAATAAAGTGTAACCAAACTCTAAATTCTATAATACAGCTTAGGTGTAAGTGGCTAAAATGTGGCATTGCCGGTATCCAGTCCCAGCTACACAACTTTAATTCATTCAGCCTGGAAAAAGGTTGGGGGTCTTAATGACAGCAAGTAGAGAAGCCCCCCAGCTTAGACGTGATATTTATTTTGGGAGGTGGGTATTCGGTATTTTGGTGCCCTAAAAAATGTTTTCAATGTGTGCTCATCTTTAAACATATTCTGTATCTTCTTTAATACAGCAAGTCCTGGAACAATGTCACAGACTTGTAAATGTTGCTGAGATGAGGAGAACAGGCTGCGGTTATCCTCCTTTGTATACTTTGGAGTCAGAACATTTTCTTGCTGCGGAGTTACCATTCCTTCTCATAAACTCAATCCCCTTATATTTCCACGCTGAGGGTACGTTTATATTGGCAACAGGAAGGATGGGCTCTGGTGTTAACATCTCTGGAACTAGTTAATTTTTTTTAGTATGATAGTATTACATATTTAAAGCTTCATTAATATCAGAGGATTGAGCTCCCCTCCCATTCTAATATTCACCCTGATTGAACAAGGGATCATTCACTAGATCCTGGGCAAATTGCACTTCCTTTCCTTCTTATGGACTTCTGAGCAATGAGCTGCTTTGGTGAGGAGCTGTGCAATGAAATTAGTGATCTGGATGGGGTAGGGGCATTATAAGAGAAGGATAGGGTACTGCTATAAAGGTTAACTTACACTTTAAAGCAGTGCTAAATCCACCATACTCACCTAAAGCTTTTTTTTTTTTTTGGGGCAGCTTGGTGGCTCAGTGGTTAGCACTGGTTGGCCTTTGCAGCGCTACGTCCCAGGTTTGAATCCCGGCCAGGACACTATCTGCATGGAGTTTGCAGGTTCTTCCCGTGTTTGTGTGTTTCCTCAGGGTACTCCGGTTTCCTCCCATATTCCAAAAACATGCGGTTAGGTTAATTGCCTTCCCCCAAAATTTACCTTAGCCTGTAATAACGACATAAAACTATGGTTGGGACATTAGATTGTGAGCCCTACTGAGGGACAGCTAATGACATGACTATGGGCTTTGTACAGCGCTGTGTAATATGTTGGCGCTTTATAAATACTGGATGATATTAATTGTCTAGGTTTCTCCATGATCCGAGAACAAAAATTGCTGGTAATGGTGTCGCTGGTGCTGGAAATAAATCCCTTAATCTAGCTATGGCTTCTCTTGTCCTGTCCTTCCTCAAACATACACAAATTACATGACAGATGGAGTACTGTTTGTTCCTCAAACCCCACGGGTGAAAGCTGTTTACAACACTCAGGTTACTTATTATCTTGCATGGGTGGAACCCTGTGATCATGATTTGGTTATCTTTTTGCACAGGTGACCAGACCTCAGTGTGTTTGATCCTTCCAGCTCCCTATAAAAAGGGACAGCAGAATTTTGTGTTCTGCTTACTGTAAAGCTCCGATGAGTAGCCCTATATAATCGGATCTTTCATGTTTGCTTGCTTTCAGACATAGCAGTGCAGTACAATGCATGGTGTCCTGTGCAATGGGCTGAGATCAAATTCAGCCTGCTGTGTTTTTTGCTTTGCTGTACTTTTCAGTTTATTCATTTTGAATGGGTTAACATAACTTGGTGAGTGTAACACTCTCCTGGTTTGCCAAGCACAGTGTTGTGAATGGGCCCCCACCGATCCTCTGCACAATACAGGTCTGCAATTAACAGACTCACTAAAAGCAATGCATTACTTATGTGTATATTATCTATCTCAACAAGTATTACCATGGACCTGAAGTCTGAAAAAAAAGTTTGTCACTGAATAGGGATCTGTAATTGTTAATCGTGTTTAAGCAGTTCCTTGAAAATATGTTCACTTGTTCCTAAAAAAATTGAGCAGTTTCTGTAGTTATAAAGCCTTTTATTTGTCTGCAGTATCTGCCCTGGGAAAACTTTCATGCATCACTAGATTTGCAATGAGATCTGGTGGTATCGGTGCTGCTGACTGTTCTCCTTGCTGGAGAGAAAGCTGTATCTGAAGACCTGCAGTGCAAACATGTTCTTCTTCCTTCATTCAGTGGGTCTGTATTTCTCTACTTTTTTAATATTTTCCCATTAACAAAAACATCATTAGGGGGTCAGCTCTGACATAGGGTAGCTACCACGATTGCTACCTTTGTACAGCCACAGTGCAAAACAATGCAATATACATTAGTAATGAGAATAATCTCTGCAGGTAGACCACAGGCAATGTCAATGGACAATCTTTTTTTCCTCTTATTGCCTGTTCTGATCTGAAAGTTGTTATTGCATGGTCACCCAATGTATAGATCTTCCTCTGATGGGTAATCTACAATCCCAATGTTTTAATACCCTGAGAAAATATGAAGCTTATATAAAACGTTACTTTCATGGTAAACACTGATATAGATACTCACACTATCCACTCACTGAACATTCACTTTATACATTTCCAATATTTGTCCTGCTGGCACTCATTGAACGCTAATGAAATTCTCCTGCTTTTGTCAATCAGTTGACTGAGTTAACGCATCATGTCTCGCGTTCTTGTGGTTTTATGGATTTCTGTACAGTGCATGTAATGCTTTTGTTTGTAACCTTCATGTTTCTTGTGTCTTTTCCCACGGGGAGAGCAATCATTGGCAGCTTTGACCTCAGGCTGGCTAGCAAATCAATTAATTTACCATGGATTTGTTTGTGGTATTAAATGCTAGGCATGGTCTTTTCTTCATTAAAAATCATACTGACCAGCGTTTAAGCCAGTTGGGAAGAAGTTGTAAACGAGTGGCTGCCCCTGTATTGCTACCCAATTTGCTACCCAATTAACCACCCAAAAACAGCATGGTGGTGCGCCCAGCTAAAAGGGGGCGGGGAGATCACTGCTCACCGCTCACCTTTACCTTTTGTCTCCGCTGATGAAGTATATAAAGCTCCATGATTAATGGTATCTTGAGAACAAGTTTGTGTAAGTTTCTTCAGGAACCTGTAACATATATATATACACGAACATTTATTTATATCTGCAACCTGAAGTTGTTTCAAAAACCCTAAGTTCCCCTTTTAATTTACGACCAGGCAGGTCTTTCATTGCAGAAGGGACAGGGGATATCCTTTCTGCAATAAAATATCCTTACCTGCCTGATAATTTTTTGAAGGAAAAACCTTGCATCTAATGCATTATAGTAGTGAACTTATATATATTCTGCTTTCTGATGATCTGAGAACTCGCATTATAGCCGTTCACCAATCATTAGAAAACTGACTTTGGAAAGTTGTCTTGACTTCTTCAGCTTTTAATAGGAAAAAAATCAATACTGAGGTATGACTCATTTTACTATCCTCGGAACTGAAGCATGTTAATCAGTTCTTTGGAATAATCTTTAAAAATATGTCTTCGGACTATTCAGAAATACACAGAATTATGTGATTGTTTTTGTATGTGTGTTCCCACATTTGTTGTATTTTGGCTGTATATAGCTCCATGAGCTACAGTCTTATCTCTTCCTGATGAAGCAATATTTGCGAAACGCGTCGGGTCAGAGACTAAACTACAAGACCTATCCAATTCATGATTAAGTTGTATTGTATATACATTTGTATTTCAATTTTTGTATTTTTTTTAACCTTACACAGATTACAAACATTTGGAGAAATAAAATTTGTATACATTTGAGTCACGTATTGTATATAGGTCACTGTAAAACTTATGTATTTGCATAATACATTTTTGTATGCTTGGAAAAAAATTTCATACATATGTTGATTTGTTTTTGCCTGAAAAACCCCATAGTCAGGACAAACAGAGGCAAGTGGCAGAAGAACAAAAAATCTGAAAGGAGTACCAGGGAGCAAGCTGTAATCTCCCCAGACCCTTTGAGCCGGGCCCACCACCCAGTACTATCCAGTAACCACCCGGCTGTTTTTGGGTGGTTATTGAAGAGTTGGGTCACAATACAGGGCCTACAATTTCATCCCACCCAACTTAAAAAAAACTTTGAACACTGAGGAGCATAGACAACATGGAAAGATGGCATCCCCCCCATACTTCTAAATCTGCTGAGCAGCCAGGACCATACCTTGTTTGAAGCTTAATAAATCCCTGGTAAGTATATCTAAATACATGAATGTCCATAATTTGCTGTCTGGATATTAGACCCTGACTACCCATTCTGCCTTGTGGAGAATTAATTTAGACCACAGAAGTTGCAGCGTGTAACCTTCAGAAGAAAGGTAGATTTGCTGCCATGGTGCCCCTCCTATTACCAGCACAGTGATTTGGTGTATAGAGTTTCCCTTCGTATTGTATTAGTGGAATTACATACGCAGCTTGCCATTATCATACCTGTAAGTACACAGAAGAATTATTCCTCGTTCCTGTGTATACAGAAGTCAACATTCCACTCTCGCTGCGCTCCCTTTCCCCCCATCATGTCTCATGTTGAGCTGCAGCGGCTGGAAATGTTTACTGGAGCTAAAAATACATTTTGTTGGGAAGACTGAACTCGTGACATCTGAATTTGCAGTAGAGATGCTGTTTTTGTTAGTCTGCTTCTTACAGAAGACTTTTGGCTTAAAGTAAACTTCTCACAATCCCTGACAAGTCAGGCTGAGAAAATGATGAAAATATGATGAGACAGTTTGCTTCCATAAAATAGCATATCAAAGTGATACAGACAGCTGCAGTCCCATGCAGATCTCCACCTCTCTGTAATTGTTGTGTTTGGCCCTTTCCGCTGTATTTTTTCCCCAGAGATGCTGCCCATTACCTGGATCTTTTACCATTTACTGACCTTTGGTCTTTTCCTTCTTCTGTATTAGTCACTAATAATTTCCATGTTTGGTGAACTGTATATAGTTTAAAGCTGAACTCTGGGCACAGAAATATTCATTTGCCTTTGTTTATCAATATCCACAGGCGGCTATTGCACTTTGCAATGGTTTGTAACTTGGTGGTGATTATTATTATTAATAGTAATAAAAAGGATGTAAGTAGCGCCAACGTATTATGCAGCACTCTACATTAAATAGGGATTGCAAATGACAGACAGATACAGACAATGACATAGGAGGAGGAGCCTGCCCCAAAGAGCTTACACTTTAAGAGGTGGGGGAAGTAACACACAATAGAAGGGGAGATATGAAATAGTAGGGTTTTCAAACGACAGAAGAAGACCGGTAGGCAAGTGGGTTTTGAGTGCACTTTTAAATGAGCAGAAAGTAGAAGCAAGCTGAATAGGATGAGGAAGACCATTCTAGAGAGTTGGGGCAGCTCTAGAAAAGGCTTTGAGCCGTGAATGTGATGAGGTTATGAGTGAGGAAGTCTTTGATATTAACCCTTGCATATGAAGTGACCAGATGAATGGAAGGAACCCTGCGTGCCCACCCACTACAGTCTGCCTGCAGAAATCTGTAAGGGGGCGGGAACAAGACTAGTCACCCCACACAGGAAGAGAGCAGCGGTCACTGGTCTTACGCAAAGTAACAGAGGAAAAGTTTCCTTCTGAATTACTACACTGTTCTAGAAAATGTATCCAAAATGCACCAGGAAGGAATATACAAACCTCTTATATTTAGACATCAGCTTCAATTTTACCCCTCGACCCTCCCACTTCCCCCAAATTTCACCTAGGGAACAGTGACGTACCTTCAGCCTCTTGAGATAATTACGTTGCACATTCCAGGCGGCTGCAGGTTGGTGTGATGTAAGTTTACAAGAAGGCTGTGGGTGGCTGAAGGTATGAAGGTGAGGTGGGTGGATGAACGAGCTAAATTAATCTACATACAGTTTACAAAACATGAAAATTCTTCACATTGTGTATTTGAGAAAAAGGAAGGGAATGGCAAAGTGCAGTAAAAAGTGAAAACTTTTCTTCAAGGGACAATAAACAGACTCAAGGGGAGAGATGGGTGTGCGGTCAAGTTCAAAGTAAAACAAATATATACTTCTGGGTCTACTGACCTTTTTTTTTTTTCTTCAAATAGATTTTATTGATTTATTGGATAAGAAAAAGGCAAGGTTTATGCAAACGGTTCTTAAAATCATGGCACACATAAAATTAAAACAGCCAGATAGCAAACCTATTGGTAGCACATGAGCCCTGTACAGTACTTCTGGCATACACTAGTGCACAGACAGACAGACAGAGGACCGCCGGTGCCACACCCCACGCATAAAAAAAACTACTGACCATTTTTGTGTTTGTCATGCCTGTGTGTTCTAGGTTCACTTTAAGACACCCAAGGCCCTTTTAAGTTCCTCTAGCACCTACCACCCCCTCCTGATCCAAGAAGATTTCTTTTATTTAGATAAAGATAAATTATTCTAGTCCTTACAATCACTTAATATTCAAAAACTCTCCCTTTAGAGCAGGGGTTCCCAACACGTGGATCACGATCTACCGGTAGATCGCAAAGGCAACGCTAGTTGATCACGGAGCTTTGCTTTTCAAAAAAAAAAAAAACTCTACTGCACACAGTAATTATTAAGTACAAATACCGTTCCACCATGACTGATGATCATTTGGAAGTCTGTTTGAGGATGACTACCGGCAACTACTGTCCGGACTATGCAACTTTGGCGGATTCCATTCAGTTTAGGGA
>NC_092866.1:13196975-13236822 GCF_032062135.1 Pyxicephalus adspersus | reverse complement strand
TACACTTAGGAGAATTTCCGATCTGTTGGAGGAGTCTGCAGACATTTGGGGGAGGCTCCCCGTTCTCTGATTAATTTTCCTGACACTCGAAACGGGAAATATTAACTTGTCACTTCCATCATCTGGGAGCTTTAATTCTATGCGATGGCAGCTCCTCAGGAAAGCAGTTCTTAAAGGGAAATTATATATTTACAAGGAGTAGCTGGCAGCTTCTTTTTTTTCCTTCCTCAGCTTATAAACATGCAGGTGTCCGTTTTATTCTCATTCTTTTCCAACAAAAAGTGTGAATTTGTGTCGGTCAAAGGGAGGCTTATAAGTGGTGAAATGCGTCCCCTGTCCCTTTATGCAATAACTTGCAACAGTGCTCATGCATTTCAGTAAATTACTCATGTGCATGTGTTGTCACATGACTGAGGTGATGATATCACCAATCCTTGGGTTGCCTATGGTGGAGGAGAAAAGAGCTGAAAGGGAATATTTGGAAGGTGAGTGTGTGTGTGGAGCTATAACTGGAGGTAAACTGTACTGAGGAAAACATGAAAAAGTTGGTTACTGGCTTCCTTCCTGAAGTGCCAGTTGCCTGGCTGTCATGTTGGTTTAGTGCCTTTGATACTTCTCATTTCACTGACCTAGGACCAGTTTGTGGTTTAGAAAGAGGTTACACCCAATACAGCATGCAATTGCTCATCCGCATTTAAAGTTCATATCCATTACATTAAAAATGCATTACATTTCAGCTCAGCAACTCGAGGTGTAGAGCAGGTGAATCAATATGACAGCCATGCATATAGCCTAGAATAGGGCTTCTCAGCCAGGCTTCCTCCAGAGGTTCCTTGAGCAATGAGCAAGTTTAAGGATTTTTTTGTTGTTGTTTTTTCTAGAGTTGGGAGAATAAGTTATTGACACCCGTAGGTTAGTGTTCTTTTTGTAGTACGAGGATTGTGAGAGTGCCCTGGATTAGTTCAGCAGGACAGCATTAATGGTTTGTGTCATTGCCGCTCTTTCCAACTTCAGAAACTCTGCTTTACTTCACTTCCTCACATCTGGGTCCAACTGTTCCAAATGCAAAAAGAAAGCCCTCTGTATGTGCGGAGTAGCTGCAGACATATCCTATACAGGGATAACCAGAATGGCAGTGGAGTGAATAAAACCACAATTGATTCACGGCACAATCACACTTTAACCATGTAACATCAACATTACTGTGTCTGTTTTAAGTGTTAGTTTATCTGCTTCCCAAACTTTCCTCATTTTAGAGATTTTATAATGGCAAATTCAGTAACACAATAATGTATTTCAGCCCATTGACTTTCTATCATGAGAAGGATCAGAATGTGAAATGCGTTGGTTTGATTTTCTTCCAGTTATAGATTGGACTTGCTTTTGGGCAGCATGGTGGTGCAATGGTAAGCACGCTGGCCTTTCCCAGATTCAAATCTCAGTCAGGACACTATCTGCATGGAGTTTGCAGGTTCTCCCCATGTTTGCATGGGTTTCCTCTGGGTACCTAGGTTTCGTTCCACATTCCAAATACATGCAGTTAGGTTGATTGGCTTCCCCTTAAAATTGACTTTAATTGACCTCAGACTGCATTAATGACATATGACTATGGTAGGGGCATTAGATTGTGAGCTCCTTTGAGAGACAGTTAATGACATGACTATGGATTTTGTACAGCGCTGAGTAATATGGTTGCGTTATAAAAAAAACGTGTACTAATAATAAAATGTGCTGCATAAATCCAATATGTAGGCGTTCGGTCCATCAGGGGTGTCTTGGTCGCATGATTGGCCAAACATTTGTGTTATATGTTGTTAAATATTGGGTATTTCAACAGTTTGTGTGCTTGTCCTTCATTCAGCTTTATGACTTTTAATGCAACACAAAATTAGGACAACATTGATACATACAGTACAGTATTCTCCCCAGAAATACTTTTAAACTTGCGGGGAAGAAGCTGTGAGTGTTGGCCCCTGTATTGTGACCCAATGCCGGATGGACCAATAGGCAGTTTCATTATCTATCCCCCTGGCTGTACTTGGGTGATTATTGAAAAGTGCCCAGTGGTTCACCTGACGAAAAGGGTCTGGGGAGAACACTGCAGTAGAATGCTATATAAAAAGTTAATACCGCTCGCAAGTTATATTTTTGGTTTGCACAGTTGCTGCCTTCCTATGTTTGTTTCTATATAACTGATTCTGATGTTTTTTGTGTTGACAGCTCCTGGCTCTGCTGGCATTTATCTGCATTGAGACAATAATGGAGTGCTCGCCATGTGAAGGATTGTATTTCTTTGAGTTCGTCAGCTGCAGTGCATTTGTGGTGACCGGCGTCATACTGCTCATGTTCAGCCTGTCTCTCCATGAGCGCTTTCCTCACATCAACTGGACCCTGACGGTAAGTCTCCCAAGTTCCCCCCTATAGAATTCACTGTGTGTGCTCAGAACCAAAAGTCAGCTACAGCATCATACAAATATGTTAGTTACAAATGGCATTGCATTATTTTGGCACCCAAACAACCAAGAATGCCCTATTAGATGGAAGGTTTGTGCATGGAATCTGTATACACAGGTGGATAGGAAGATGGAATTGATGTAAGAGAAGTCTGCACAAGGAAAATTAGCAGTCACTGGGCTTTATTACAAAAAGATCCTGCACAGAGGCAAACTTTTTTTTTTTGTATGCCAAGTATAGAAAAATACTGATTACTCCTTCCAGAAATTCAGTGTTCATGTAATTTCCTGTGCATTATACTCCATCGCTAACAATAATATCAGCTTTGCAATCTTCTGTAAATGACAGAACACATCCTCCTTATGGATGTAATGGAGACTGGGGAGGTGTTTGCAGTCCATATCAGGCTTTTCACATCTTCATGGCCTCTCATGAATAGGAGTAGACCTGAAAAGTGTTTTTAAGCTTTGGCACAGCAGTGTGGTCTCTCCTCCTCCCCGCCTGTCAATGCTTCTTTTACTAGATTATCAGGTGAAGGTCGGTCTTTGGAGGTCTGATTGGTGTGGTGAGAACATCTGTCACAAGAACAGGTAAACAAGACAAGAGCGGTGTTCCTACAAGAAACCTGAAAGCAAATGTCACTGCTGTCAGCATCCTCATTGTTACTGGGCTCTGTACAGGTAAATCAACATGCTCTGTATACCCCAGGACACTAATTATTCATTACAAACACAGCATATCAATACATGAATGAATTTATATTATAGAAAGCATGGCAGCAGTGATAAACTGTCATACTTCTCTTTTTAAGGCTACCTAGGACAGGAAACATGTTAGGTTTACAGAATTCAGTCTCACTTTTAGCATGATGGGAAAGCGAACGTTTTGTAGTTCACAAATCTGAATTGGGCAGTGCAGATAACATGCATGGAACAAAGTACAGCATGGGATTACTGACAGGATCGACATGTATATTTATTTACTTATTGAATGCAGTGTTCTTCCCGGACCCTTTTAGCTGGGCGCACCTCCCGGCACTTTTCAGTAACCAGCAGGCTTTTTTGGGTGGTTACTGAAAAGTTAAGTCACAATACAGGGGTTACTGGATGGTTGGTGTATAATACAAAGATGATGGAAAAAATTGGACATACCAAGGGGGTAGGCATTGGAAATTGGAGCAAAGTACAGGGGCAGGTCTGCAACAACAATTAAAAAACACTACATTTGTCATAACTTGCCCTGCCCACCCACCTACAACTTAAAACGCTTTCTGGGGAGAACCCTGCACTTGTTTTTACCTGTGACTTGGTGACTGTTCATTGTTTTCCATCATTTAATAATTTTGAATCCCCACTTTTCAGAATTCCTCATTTAATGTGTTGTCCTACCACCCCCTATTTTTTTCTGGCTGTCATTGATAGCCTGCACCCCCTGTGTGCATCTATTTATCAGGATGTGCGATATAGATCATTTGCACCAAAATGAGATTCTAAAACACTTTTAATGCTGTCCATATGATACCAAATTAACTCGGGGTCTGTAAAGATACATAAAACAAGCAGTGGTATTGGAATACAGATGCAGATCTTGGAGCATGTATGTGGCATAAAGGAGACTCCTCGAAGCTGTTGGCAAGTATTCTCAGAGCGATTAACATCAAACTTCTTCTTACCCCATAATTAGACCAGTCACATGACTCCACAGTTCTTTGCAGTATGCAGAAATTCTGATGAAATATTAAATCACATGATGACTTTATCGCCTCCTGGTTTGGGATTATTTCCTAAACATGTGCCCGTCTGCATGATCTACAGAAGGTTTGCATTGTGCTTACTCAACAAATTCATTCTTCTCATTTTTTTGGTCCAAAGAATGTTAATCTACAAAGGTTCCCTCCTCCCTTGCCAGCCTCACTTAGGAGTTGCGGTATCATTTCTGTAGAACAAGGAAATAACTGGGGTAAAAACATGAAATGTATGTCAGAGGGATCACTAGATAGAGATACGAGCTGAAATTATATTCCATTCTTGATTTCTCCCATAAAAAAAGCATGCTTGGGCGTGGCCCACCTACCTCCTTGCCCCTTTTTGATTGGTTAGTGAGGCAGCCTATTATATGAATGAACCGATGAGTATGAGAGGTTTAGAATAAACTCCAATCCTGCAGGAATAGTTGCATGTAACTTCAGCTGTCTTTATTTCTGTATCTTACGGTTTTTATGGTTTCCTTTAAGCTAACTTCTTGCTTTTCTTAGTTCTTAAAATCATATTTTTTTTACATTCCACTACTGAGTTTTTTTTTTATAAATACTGGTATGCATATTATTAATAATATTAATAAACAGAATTTAAATAGTGCCAGCATATTACGCAGCACATACACAACAGCCTGTATTGTTAAGCAGTTAGGTGAGGTTTTCAGCACAGAAGCTGTCGGACCTCAGGACAATACTTTTGTGATCCTCATGACCCGGATTTAGACTTGTACAAAAAGATAAAAGAAAATACCCCAGTATGACTTTGGCGCTTCCCAGTTCGTACACAGGCCCTGTTCGTAGGCCCAAGTTCATACACTTTCATCAGTGAAGCTGAGTGATCCGGCAAACCTGAAATGTATCTGGTCCAGAATTGAAAACAATTGCTAACAAATAGCTAATGACTTATAGGAAATCCATTCCAGGTTTGCTGGATCACCCAGCTTCACTTAAAAAAGGCCAATCATGTTCTTCAGCATGAACATGTGCTGACAAAGACCTATTGAGAGTAAGATCAAGCAAGATGAGCTCACAAGTCTATACTGCCAGTTCCAGGCTGGGGGTGGAAGGTGATCAGGCTGCAATTATTAAAGGGAACCTTTCAGTAAAACGCCCTCTTTACAAATCGCCTACTGTCAGTAAAAATACTAATAAAACAAAAAAGTTGAATTATACTTATCATACCCCAATCTTCTTAATGGCTTTAATGCCACCGTCCTTCCAGGAACATTACCAAAAATGCAGAGCAGGCAAAATCCTGCGAGAAGACATTTCAGTCTATTGCAAGATTTCAGCTGCTCCGTATTCCCCAGGATCTAGCTGGGAGGAATGTGATGTCAGCGACATGGGGCAAGCCAAGTATAAACCCCAAAGCTTTGTTCACACTGGCCTGGAGGTTGCAGTGTGTTTACTGCTTCCTCATGCCAGGGAACCTCTGCATCTCAGGAGATGGTATATATGTAGCTTATATGTATGTAGCTTCTCTCTGCTGCTCCCTAAGCCCCATTATTAACCACCTGACCGTTAAACCCGACCTTGGTTCGGGTTTATCGATTTTGCAAAAATCGATAAACCCGAACTTTTCTCACTATTTAAATCCCCTCACTTACCTGGTCCCCGCTGCGATGATCCATTCTGTTCCAGCGTCGATCGCTAAAAAAAAATACTCGCCTTCTCCCCGCAGCTCCTCCGGACACGTCTTCTGTCTTCTTTCTTCATCCGGCGAGTGCAGTGACGATCTCCGGAATTTCCCGGTGATGTCGCTGCATGCGTCGGTGCAGGCAGGAAGTGGGGCGGGAAATTCAAAATCCTTTGCATTGAACTCAATACAAAAAAGCTGTATTGAGTCCAATACAAAGAAATCCTTTTATAATATATATATATATAATTGTATTATATATATATTAAATAAGGTACTGTTACAGGTACATTACATGATACACTACTAATTTTTTTTTTTAAGATTTTTTTATGTTTTATAAAAAAAAATTTATTATTAAATTTATAAAATTTTGGACATATTTCGGTGAGTTATGCGGTAACTCAATGAATTATAAGTTCAAATATTTTGTATTGGATTCAATACAAAGTCTTGTATCCAATCCAATACAAAATAATACAAAAAATATTTGTGGTTTTGTCTATAGGTATGTGACGTTGGACTCTGTTTTAAAATTTACCACACTAGGGAGGTGTTTTAGAAAAATATATTATTATACAGTATACCGAATTATCGCATTTTCAGTATTTTTCATTTATTTATGTATTCTTGTTTAAGCTGATTTTTGTGTCTTTTATTTAATTTTATTAAAAGTAATTTTTTTTACATGATTGTGTGTTTCAAACATTTTTTATATTCATGATCTCTACTAGAACTCTTGTTTGGACATATTTCTGTAAGTTACAGGTCTACAATTTAAAAAAAAAAATTCATGAAAAACAGTGTAACGCTTTTGGTACAGAAATCTAGACCTCAGTGTAACGCCCAGGAGGTAAATATTATTAATATTAATAAACAGGATTTATATAGTGCCAACATATTACACAGCACTGTACATTAAATAAAAGTTTCAAATGACAGACAGTGACACAGGAGGAGGAGAGGACCCTGCCCCAAAGAGCTTACAATCTAGGAGGTGGGGAAAGTATCACACAATAGGAGGGGAGATATGTAGTGATGGGAAGTAGTGAGGGTTTCAAAAGACAGAAGAAGACGGGTAGGCATGTTTGAAGAAATGGGTTTTCAGTGATCTTTTAAATGAGCAGAAAGTAGGAGCAAGCCTAGGAAGACCATTCCAGAGAGTTGGGGCAGCTCTAGAGAAGTCTTGTAGCCGTGCGTGTGATGAGGTTATGAGTGAGGAAGTCATTAATAGGTCATTGGAGGAGCGAAGTGAGTGGCTGGGGGGTATTTTCCCCATCAGGTCAGAAAGGTAAGTGGGACAAGAATTGTGGAAGTATTTGAAGGCAAAGCACTGGAGTTTGAATTTGATGCTAAGGTGAAATGGAAGCCAATGAAGAGAACTGCAAAGAGATGCAGCAGAAGAGGAGCGGTGGGAAGGATGGATGAGTCTGGCTGCAGCATTCATAATAGATTGTAGAGGAGAGAGTCAGGTTAGTGGAATACCAGAGAGGAGGAGGTTACAGTAGTCCAGATGAGAGATTTGGACTATTGTCCACATCTCTCAATGTGCCAGCTGTCAAATCTGCTGACCATGCTGCGGTGTCTGTGTTCGAGAAGCTGGCAAGGTGCCAGCCGTGGCGATCACGTTATCCAGTGGTAGGTTTGAAGCTGCTCTTTTTTTTTCTTTACGGGTACATTTACCACCCGCTATTGTAAGCAGAACCATGCATTTTCATTTGAGTTACAGTTTTAAGTGCAATAGAGAAAAGCCAACCAGATCTGTTTATATGTGAGGACAGAAGTACAAATCCTTTGGAAGGAAAACCAGCACGTTATATATGTATTTATGTCATTGCTGTACCGTTGTCTGCATTTCAGCTTTGATATCCAAACTGTGGAAGTGCAAGCTTTGCAGTGTTTATTATTATAAATCAGAATTTTTCTCACTGAAAACATAAATGCCATTGTGGGTGGATTTAGCGCCTTTCACGGGTCCCTGGGCAGCTTTAGCAGTTTGTTGGCTGAATGGTTGTTGTAGTCAGAGGGTTAGCTGGGACGTGCGCAGCCTTTAGGAAATCTGCTGACTCGTCTGTTTGTTCTGTGAAATGTGCGCTGTATATATTTAGATGCTTCTGCAGCATCTTTATATTAACAATACACATCTGCCTGTGGCTTCTTCAGTACTATGAGGCCATTCTGTATGAAGCTTCCTTTGTACACCCCACTCTAACGCCACCCATATTGGTACGCCTTATATTCCGTCTTTGCATGGGTCAGCTCCCGTGTTTTATCTTTGCTGCTTCCCCTATAAATACCAGTCATGGATTGATCTTGGCCTGCTGGGAGATTGTCCCCTCTCTGGTAGTAAGTCTAATGGAAGACACATGGCCTGTGAGGGCCTTGGCAGGCAATAACTTCACACAGGAGCTCCCTGTGAACTGCAGAATTTTGCTAGCAGAGGATTTAATGACATGTGAAACATCTTGTGCAATGGGCTTGTTTTCACTCCCGCCGGGTCTCGTATTCCCTCCATGCTGTTGCAATAAAAACTGGCTGAAATAGACTGCGTGACTTCTTGTTTAAATAAACATTTTATTGTTTGATTTAGGCAGCGACTAAAGGGCAGTACAGACGCTCAATCGGGACATTCGACTGTGATCCTCCCCGTTAGTAAAACAATAGCTGCGTCCTTCCTAATAATAAAACGATAGCTGTCATGTATTGGTTTGTCATTTGGTGATCCTGTGAAGCAGATCGCTGACCTGTCATGGTTTAACAGTACTGACATTAGATTTTTACCAGGTCAATTACAAATGATAAAATATCTCTAGCGACCCATAGTAAGCCGGGATCGGTTGAATTCGGGTTGGGATGAATGGTTCTCCAATGTTTTCCTGTGCTGTAAGTCAGTGGATAATAACGCACCACAGGCCAATGTTACATTAGTGTTCTCCCTCAAATTTTTTTTTCGCTGGGTTAGATGGGTAAGTATTGTGACCCATCTTTTCAGTAACCAACCAAAAACAGCCGGGTAGCTACTGAAAAGTGCTGGGTGAGAACACTGTACATAAATAAATTACTCTGGGGGGGTTTATATTAGAATGTTATATTTATATTCAGTATAAATTTATATATATTATATTTATATTCAGTATTTATATTCTCTAACTTAGATGCATGGGAGCTGTTTTACCTGTCAAAGGATTTGTATTTCTGTGCATCTCCAAACCGAAACTGAATGCTATTGTTTGAATGAATTGCTTTCAGCCAGGGCTAGCTAAGGGTTTATGCACGTGGACTGCCATACAGTAATATACTTTTATTTTGGGCAGGCGCCTCTCTGTCCCTACCAGACAGCACAACCAGGTTGGTGACTTCTCTGTTCTGTTATGCAAACCATACAACTTGGTCAGCCTAAGGACAATGCAGAAAGAGCAGCACGCTGATAAAGTGACCTCCCTGCCTTCCTCTCGGTGTATTTCTTATCAGCACATGTGTAGGCAGCAAAATCTTATTGGCTTACAGTGCTTCTCAGGAAAAGATTCATATTATCTTGTATACATATTATGCAGCGCAGTACAAAGCCTACCACTAACTGTTCCTCAAAGGAGCTCACAATTTAAAATAGTCATATGTCATTAATACAGTCCAAGGACAATTTGAGGAGAAGCCCATTAACCTAACTGCATGTCATGATTTAGTCCCTGCTTGTCATTATATTGGTTTGACATTTTGGAGCACCCATTTTCTCGGGTGTCAATATTTTTAATGCATTCACCATTTTTTTTGTTCTAAACTTCTGCAGCCTCTTTGAAGCCATTTCGCATCTCTATGTGCATTTCTGAGACTAGCTTTCTATATGTGTAAATAGTAAGCAAAGGTGGTGGTGTTGATTTATAATAGTAAGGACTTTCATAGCAGGATTGCCATTTGTTTGGTATTTTTAACAAAGGTTGTAGATTGTACAAAAGATTGAAAATGAGTGAAAAGGAAAATAACACCTTAAAGCTTAGTGATGAAGTTTACATCCACAATATTGAGCTTAGAATATTTTATTATCTTTGAGCTGAGCTGTTCTTGTGAAATATAAATACAGGCGCTGCCATTTCTGGTCTCTTTATTGGCCCTGATTAAGCATGCAGACAGCAAAGACAGAACTTACCTCAATACTTTTCCCAGGTCAGTGGTTCCACATATTGAACTCGGAGAGGATAAACATGGCTGCTAGGGAAATATTATTTTGGAAATATTATTTTCATCGTGTGTTTTCTGAGCCCTTCTCCTGACTTGCCATGTGAGCCCACGGCCTGGGTGCGGGGGGTTTGTGTTGTGGGGTTGAAGAATGTGGCCATTTTCATTGTCTCTTGTGTTTGTGTCTTTCAGGATCTGGTAAACACCGGACTCAGCGCTCTCTTTTTCTTCATCGCCTCTGTAATTTTGGCCTCGCTGAACCACAAGTCTGGGGCGGAAATTTCTGCCGCGGTAAGAAAATGACTTACTGAAGTCTTTCAAGAGAGAAGGGAATAATGCGTTCCTTAACCCAAAACCTGCTGCCCCTTTTCCTGGTCCCTCGCCCCTTCATTCTTCCATCATCTATATTGCATTGAGGAAGCCTTTGTCATCTTGTGTGGTATTATATTACACAAGTATTACCGTGCATTTATCGCAGAACAATATTTCATTTATTTATGCTGTCAGTCACCCCCAAATTGATGGTAACATACTTGCAATATTTATTTGATTTGCGCTTTATCTCTGAACCTGTCCACTTTTCCCCAGTTATTTGGTTGCACTAGGAATTCCTACAAACTTTTAAGGTTGAAAAAGGCAGCTATAGAATGTCACAGGATTGAGAGTTTTGTGGCTGCTTTGAGACATCTGTACTAAGAAATATCAAAGCTCCCTTTGCTGAAATCTGGCTGGCTGGTATTAATAAGTGGCTCCAGTTCTTGTGTCACTGAATTAGAACACTGAACTAGAACAATCTTTAGTTGAGAGCTTCTGACTTTGTTTCATGCTTGTTCCAGGTCATTGAATAATAATGTACTGAAGCCATTGGCTCAGCGTGATGTTTATTTATTGCATATATTAGTTTTTTTTTATAGGTTTGCCCTAACCAGTTAACTGGACAGGAAAGCATGCAATGACTTAGCAGCAGCTGTCTGTGTGTGACTGTTAAACAGCTGCATTGTCCTATATTATACATAAGGCTCTGCTGCCCCCTAGTGTTTCATTGTTTTTATTACACTGTGTCATCATGAAGATTATCTGTCTACTTTGTAGGTTTTTGGCTTTTTAGCCACCATCTCCTACTCCGTTAACACTTACCTGGCCCTGCGACAATGGAGATTCGGCAACCGGTCCCAGAACATTCGCCAGTCCAGCGACTACATGAGGGCACGCAGTGAATCCCGAGACGTAGACTGCCGCCCTGAGATTCAGCGTCTGGATGCGTGAGCGACCAAGGCCATTTTAATGAATGAAAACCAAGTGACTTCTCACCATAGGCCAGGGATTGGCCCAGTTTTGTAAGGAGGCAGCAGGCGTGGGAAGCATTTCCCCAACTTTTGACACGTGTTCATAATTCCTGGACTAGGTCTTACATTCCTGATGATGTAAGGGAAGGTAGGTGACAAACCTTTATGGCAAAGGCGTTCCATGGTATGCCATCATTATACTCCTCCCCGGGAAGTCTGATCAGCAGGATTCATGAAGGGACAGTCATCTCGGTTTATTAAAGGGCTGCGCGGCACGTTATTTCAACCAGAGAGGGAGGAAAATGAAGTTATTATTGTCTATAAAATTAATCCACACTTTTAAATTCTCATGTTTTAATCATTCATTATTTATGTCATTTTACTGATTTTTTTTTTTTCATGTAAGCATTATTAATTTAAAGTGGTTAGTTTTTAATGAACAACATTTGTACTATATGGTAATTGTTTTTTGTTTGGCTAAAATTTAGAGCTCGGCCCCAAGAGGTTCCTCGTCATTGGAAACCTTGGATTAGTGTTCCAGGCAGATGTAAAAAGTTCCCTCTATGCTATATATATATATTTGCTGAAAGATATTTTTAAACCGCTACACGTAATTATTTGTATTCCTTCTTTATAGTTAACTACCTGTAATCTCTGTAGACCAGCTGAAATTTTTAGTCGGGCTGACAGCTTGATGTGGGAGGGAAGGATACACAATCATAACTACAGACCAGATTAATTCTACAAAATGCATTCCTGGTGCATCAAAACAAAGTCTTACAGATTGGTTTCTTTAGGAAGTGTTCACAACCTGAGCAGAAGACTTTTCCCTAATAATGGAAGCAGAGGTTACCTTGCAGAGGTCTGACGTATCCCCTGCTAAAGTCAGAGCTTTCCAATTAACAGGTAGCAAAGGCTTTGGTCTGACTCCGCAAGGAGCATGTAACATCTATGCAGAGAAACTACTGTTTCTTGGCTGTAAACAAAGACAGTTGTCATTCGCAGGCAGCCTGCTTGAGGTGCCTACAACCATTTTAAGTTATTTACTTTTTGAAAGTCTGTACTTTTTTACTGTTTTTTTTTTTTTTTTTTTATCTGATGACAATAAATTGGATCTAAACCAAGAGAATTTGTAAGTTGTCATCCTCTGACCTGATCCTAAAATATTGCAGCTCAGGTTGGGGTTCTGATCCTCTGGCTTTAATAACATCTGAATCACTGACCCAGAATGGGGATGCAGCTCAGGTGCTGAGATAATAACGGCACACCGATATCTGCATGCTTGGTTCAGGGTGTGTGAATGGAGCTACTGAGGCCAAAATTAAACAGCTTTACATCTAGGCAATCAGAATTCTTTAGCATAAGTTCAGCAATGGCAGCTTCTATAATCTCACTGTCCACTCTTTTGTGTAATGATGGTATTGTAATATGTGACCAGATTGATATCACACCCCACCACATTACATGAATTGTGTTATAGAATAGGCCAATACCAATATTTTTTTTTCTGTATTAGGAATAATGAATACATTCTGGCCACAACAGCTACTGCAAGAAGCTGAAAGCAGATCACAACAATGATGTATTTTTGATGCCAAGGTTTGATTATTTTTATTTATCTGCATTTAATAATTTTATTCAAAACACTAAAATAACAAAATGATGTCCAAATTTTTGGACCTTGCTGTAGTTGCAGGCTACAAGTATCAGCAATGATAAAAATTCTGAGCTGCACATGCTCTGTGTACCACAGAAAAAAGGATTGTGAAGAGGTAGGTAAGTGTGTTTTATAGCATAAGGGACATCACTCGTCCTTTCTGCAATAAGAGTCTATCCTGCTCGCAGTATTTGTACACAGAACTATATGTACGCTTTAAAACACTATACCATAAACCTGAGTATTAGGGACTAGGACTTGGAGCTTAATTGTCTTCTACAGCCTCCTGTGGTTGGTACACCTTGCTGTATGTTCTAGAGAGATAGATATAGGAGGACCTGTGTTATTTGCTCCTTTGAATACTAAAGGGGAAGTTTGGTAGATGTTCGGAATCATTCACATGGGGACAACCCAAGCCAAATTTGTTTTAGCTGCACAAGGGGATCCTATTTTCCTCGTTTTTATTGCAAGCTAAAGAGAGCATGGCACCCCCATATTGCTAATGACATTGCCAACTTAAAATATTGTAAAGTGTGCAGTCCATTCTGTCTAGAGAATAATCTCCATCTTTAAGGCTGGCACCCATAAAGTTTGTACTGTACTTAGTCTGCAGTCATATATAGGCACCCCTTGCACCCCACATTCTCCCTCATTGTATAGGGAAAGCTTATATCAGCACCATCTCCAATCCTGGCAGACGAATTGTAGATGTGATATCTGGCCTGTAATATACATATGTGCTGCCAATATTCTATTTGTGGTACTTTACTAGGGTCCACTGCCCAGACCCATTTTTCATATCTATGAGGTATAAGCAGGGCCAAGGTTATACCCATTAAAATCACATGTAGCACTTCCTGTTATTTCTTTTGAAAAGTAGATAATTATGCTAAAATTGTGCTCAATTTTAAAATATTTATATCAAGCTTTACCTGTAAAAGAAAAGTAAACATAGTTGCAATGAGCTTCTGTTTGTGCCACTGAACATTCTTCAGTCCTGAGAAATCTTTTAGTAAATCTGCGCTGAAACTGACACTTCCAAAATTCAGTCCCCTGGGTTTCCTGCAGCTCTCAATGGATCCTCTGAGCAGTGGGGGCCCCAGAGATCAGCACCCCAGAGGTATTGGCTTTGGTGCAACTGGTGACTAGCTCCTTTTTAAGGGAGACATCAGGGATCCAATGGACCCATCCAAATCACTGCTGCCTTCCATCTGAGTTGCTTGAGTATGAATCATGTTCTCCCAGCTCATCTTCTCAGCATCCCGGGGATGATAACTGACAATTGGAGATGCTCGGGGCTGAGTGCATCCGGTAGAATAATGAATGGAAGTTCACTTGCTTCCGGCTTTTCTCCACTCTGACATCCATAATGGGTGGTCCCATGCACCCTTGATGGGCATATAAGCATGGTGCACATGGATAGGGAGTGCACTGAGGGCAACGGCTCATTTAGCAGCTCATAGATGTTGTTATAGGACATAATATAGTCTGAAAAAGGAATGGGAACATGCTTTGGATTTGACAGCTGCTGTTGTGGAACATCTTTGACTATCTCACAGTTACAAACTTGGTTGAGATTCCAGTTTTGGATAATCAATTATTTCCCACTAAAAATAGACATTCTTGTGTTTCCAAGAAAACACAAACACTGCACATGTGGAGGACCTATGTCCTCCTTGCTGCTGCTGCAATTTAGGTTGTCTTCTATACAAATCTAAACTGAGTGATTCCGACAGAGTGGACACAATTGTTAAAACTTAATTTATGAATACTGTAGTAAACTGGAGGAAGATGGAGATGTACATATATGTCATCTGTGTGTGTTGGGGCGTCTTCGCATTGCAGCAGCAGAGAGGATGGTATATATTGCAGATCTCCCCTCTGTACTAATTCTGTACATTCTGCCCTGCTGTATATGGGGATTTCCATATTCAGTAAACTTCAAATGATCTTATAAACACGTCCCTGAGCAGTATTTACATTGCCACCCTATACTGCAGATCTGCTATTGCTTTTGCATGCTTTGGACAGAGCTTAATTTTCTCTAGCTTCTCAGAGAGCTCTGCCTTCCATAGTACACCTTCTGGACATTTTTTAATGATTTATGCAGCTCATGGTAGGAATGGTAACTGGTGGTATTAAATGTGCAACGGGGGAATATTTTTTAGCTGGAGTGCCCCCGAGACTTGACATGTCCTGGACAGCAGTATTCCCCATTGGTGATGCCCCCCCCATTTTTCTCCATAGGCATAGGTGAGATGAAGTCATAGCTGCTTCACCTAAACTGCTCTTGTCACCGACCTGAGTGAGTTACCCTTATGTATCTACAGTCAGTATATTAGAAGGGCCCTGTATTCTGTGCAATGATTTTCTAATTGATTCTCTATGGTAACATCTAGCAAACCCAAGCTGCTGGCCACAATAGCCTGATTGGGAGCCTGTAATAGACATTCCAGAAACGATGGGAAATTCTTCTGCTGAGGCATTACATTGCTGTAAGAAGCCAGTGCAAGAATAGTCCCTTTCAAACTTAACTCACAACACAGAAATCCATTTTTTTGGAGCTTTGCATGTTAAAAAGGTGAATACTGTCACATGTCAGACTCCTACCAACATTACTTCCTATTTCCTCCATTTCCCAGATTTCCCTCAGTGAGGTCATTGTACTGACATGTCAATAGAGGGTCTCTGAGGGCATTCCCATGTTATATGAACCCCCCTTCCTATGTATGAATAGGGGTGGCTGTTTCCTTCTTGGCTACTCCTTTTCAAGACCACCAACATAATGGTTCTCCTATGAAACATGCGACACTTACATGTGTGAATCTTGTACGTTATGTGCATTAAATACACTGGTTATAAAAGCAGTTACTGAGAAGAGGGCTGCTTAACCCGTCACTCCAAGCTGCCTGCAGATAACAGCTCAAATGCCAGCTCTGCAGACCTGACCAATTAATTCCTGAGATATTCCATCTTATGCCGTAACTATTTCTAAAAAGATATGCAGATGTATAAAGTGTATGTAAACCCCCAAAAAAACAAAATTTAATATGATGCATCCAAACAGTCCTTGGACGTGCTAGCAGCACTCACTTTCTATTTTCAGGTACATTCTAAGAACATTTGACAAGTATATAAAATGCAAATCTTGCAGGAAATGCGGTGTCCTTGTCAGTTCCTGTGAACTGAAATGATATATCAGACAATATTATCTTCCGTATCTAACCCTCCCTCCCCAATGTAACAGAGATAAAGGCTGGAAGACATGTTTAATGTTCAGCCTTGGTGACAACCATGGCTCTTTTTATGGATTCAGTGGAGGGAGAGTAGCCACCCATGGACAGGAAATGTTATCAGGATTATAGAATGGAGAGGAAAGATGCAGTATACTGTTTGACCTATTTTTTGCTTTTGGATTTTGTTTTGCCTCATTTATATAGCAAGCTCTCTGTGTTACAAATTGTGGTCTTTATTGGACTGAAACTCTGATGTGTTCATCTCCAAGCACTATCATACTATACATTACTATCTATTGTATGTATTCAATTGTTTAATATGTCTAAAACCCAGTTCTGTCTGAATACAAACAGCCTTTGGATGGGAGTCACTGATGGGACCACTATCTGTACAAGGTTATCCCTAAAGCTGACCTCCTATGACTTTCAGCATGACTTTTCCACTGGAGCACCTTCGTCACTGAAGGATAAGTGCTTGTTTTTTGCTTGGATACAATGGAAAAAAATCAAGGAGAGAAAAGGTAAGCCATTTTGGCATGCCATTGAAGTTTTTACTTGAGACACATAATAAATAAATAATAAAATCTCAAGATTTTAGGCCAGTATAAGACAATATAAAAGTGTACTACTATCAAATCTAAATATCCAAAAATATATCAGTCTGTATAGTATGCAGAAAATGGTCGCTTGTTGTTAATTTAGTGCCCAAAGCATTTCGCCTAAAAGGACTAACTCAGGGGTAAGAACATCATGGAATTCCAACTAGGATGCCTGGATCATATTAAATAGATAACTCGGTACACTTGTGAAGTTGTAAAGTTTCTCAAGGATATAGAGATCTCAGATTAGTGGACTCCTACTAGCTACATATCATCTCTATACAAACTGCTGGATTCCCATTGGTTTTACGTAATCCACATCAGTAATAACCAATCATCTTATCTGAGAACTATATCTGTGAGAAACTTCACAAGTGTACCCAGTTAACTTTTTAATATGATCCGGCCATCCTAGTTGGTGTTACCCCTGAGGAAGCCTGTTCAGGCAAAATGCGTCAGACACTCTTCAGTCTTGAGCTTTCATTATTTAACATGTTTCTCAAGTAAAAACCTCAACTGCATGCTAAAAAGCCCTATTTTTTTCTCCTTGTTTACATTTCCACTAGGGGCTGGCGTTCCTGATTTTCAGTTAACCTAGTTTGGATTAACTCCTATACTTAGTACTCAAAGTTTGACTTGCTTTATCCCTCAGTCTCGCAGGCTTCCTCTACTGAGTGCTACATTGTATGGGTCATCTTGAAATGCCGCTTGAATTTAGCTTCAGCTGCCTGTTTCTTATTCCTTACTAGAAAAAAAAAATTAAGCTTGTTGAATGTTCATATTTTATTTACAGATAAGATCAACTAATGTATTTGTATGGCCCTATTTACCATATTTTATTTATAATGCAAGGGGTCAGTCCACCCTGATGTTATATGCTGGCCATTGGTGACGCTTGTTGGATTGAGTCTGTCCCTTGATTTTCATATCTTGGACATTCCTGAGCTCTCTTTGCTGTAATCGCCAACTATGTTCCTGGTGATTTTGGGGTTTCCCACTCTTTTTATTGTTTCAGCTCCTCCTGGTACATTGTTCCTCATCTATAATAAACGTATAGTAGGCAGAGTGGGAACCCTCTTAATGGCCACAGCTGATACAGGCAACGATTTTACCTTGGAAAAACTATGGAGAGTTTAAAGTGCAGTTTTAGACAAAATAAAAATGGTGTAAGATGCAATATTTACACATATTATTTAACACAGCAGCAACATCCTTCCTTTTCTTACCTGTAGATCCTGTTCCCAACCTTTCCTGAGGAAACCTTGAAATAACATTTTAATTTTTTGGAAGCCAGTGGGGAAAACATTCTTTTAAATTGTTTCCCCCTACACTGGTGGCTGGAATTACACATTTACAGACATCTAAAACATTGGGGTCATGCACAGTGTTCTCCCCAGCCCCTTTTAGCTAGGTGCAGCACCTGGTACTTTTCAGTAACCACCCGGATGATTTGGGGATTACTGAATAGTTGGATCACAATACAAGGGCTGCCACCCACCTACAGCTTCTTCCCACCCAGCTTTAAAAAAAAATTCCCGGTTAAACAGTGATGCAGCTATCTCTACCAAATGGTGTCGGCCCCAGAACTATAAAGGAATCATCAATGCAGGGTCTTTAAAGAGATAAAAGATGAAGAAATGAGTATGAACTGCAGACTTGTTCTGCATAGTTTTTTTTATTTTGCTCTCCTATATACTTTAAACGTCTATTCCATTCTACCATTTCCATAGGGTGACAACACTACTGTAATGCACCGCAACTTAACACCACAGTGTTCTCCCCAGCCCCTTTTAGCAGGGCACACCACCCGGCACTTTTCAGTAGCCACCCAGCTGTGTTAAGGTGGTTACTAATGCATTGGGTCACAATACAGGAACTGCCACCCACCTACAATTTCATCCCACCTAGTTTAAAATAAAATTTCTGGGTTTGACACTGCACTATGATGTGTGGGTGGGCCTAAATGACATGTATACCATGTGTGTAATCATTATTAATATTACACAGTATTTATATAGCGCTAACATATTATGCAGTGCTGTACAAAATCCATAGTCATGTCACTAGCTGTCCCTTAAAGGAGCTCACAATCTAATGTCCCTACCATAGTCATATGTCTGTACTACAGTCTAAGGTCAATTTTGGGGGAAGCCAATTAACCTAACTGCATGTTTTTGGAATGTGGGAGGAAACCAGAGTACCCGGGGGAAACCCACACAAACACGGGGAGAACCAGCAAACTCCATGCAGATAGAGTCCTGGCCAAGATTCGCACCTGGGACCCAGGGCTGCCAAGGCCAGAGTGCTAACCTCAGAACCACCATGCCGTTTTACCTATTCTGTTGTCATGTTTCGGACTTACTTTTCCTTGTAACATTTCTCCTGCTAGGGAGTTACATATAATGACTGCACTGGAGATGTGTACAGCTTTCTCCCAGGATGAACACATTCCTCGCCGCTCAGCATTTTACATGGTGCTTCTACTCAATCCCTCTCTATCTGTACAGACCTTTTTATATGAAGGTTGTCGTCTCATGGATGTATCACATTGTCTCATGTAGATCTGTTTTCTAAATCTTTGTATTTGTCTCACCTTGTGTGCCTTTTGTATCAATCTGCACTTGTCAATCATTGATGTCTTGTAATTTTATGAAGACTGAGTGTGTGTTTGTGTCAGTGCCGGTACTATGAAGATGATTTTTAATCTGTTAATAAAAGATCAAATACACTTTTTCTTGGTGTTTATGTGGTCCTGGTTGCTTCTGGAGACTTTGATATCTGAGCTGCCACTATATACCTAGGACAGGTGGGTATGGGGGGTATGTCACCTGCCCCAATGTTAGAGGGCATTGGTTTAAATCACAAGTTGACAAAAAAGAAAGATCAATCATCAATCCTGAGTGAGTTCAGACACTGACACAAAGCTTATTCTTAGAGAGCAGTACCATTTGGTAAGCACAGGAATTATTGCACTGGGCTTTAGATAGACCCTGCCACTAAACGTGGCAATAGCAATAGCTCTTATGATGTTCTTTATTCATTTACTTCTGGTTTCCTATTGTTTTTCCAGTTTTTTAAAAACATTTGTAAACCTTTTTTTTGGAATCTGGCATTGCCAGGTGGGTTGGATTCTATCCCCAGATGGTTCACAAATCCCCCAAATTAGGTGTGACTCGGAATACCACTAGGGGGGTAATACAGCCAGAGTATGTATCACCTTGCTGTAGACATTGGACTATGGTTTCGCAAGATCAACAAAATTATTCTTATGAAAGACTTTACCTCACTCCTTACAGCACAGAGAAGACCCCTTTTTGACCCCTATCTATCCTTCCCTTTTACCCCCATCCCACGACTTGTTATGATAGTCTAAAAGGGGTGATATTTTCTCACAATAATATTGTTCAAGACTTCATCCACGTTCTTTGGCCCTTATACTGGTTTTGTACTGTATACTTTCTAAAAATAAATTAAAAAAATGTTCAAAAAAGAGATATGCCACTCTGGTGCTGCAATACACAAAGCAGACAGGAGGTGGAGCTGCTGCCCTGTGTGTACATTATTTCAGATTATGGAAGCTGCTCCTATGTGTATTACACTGTTTTAGCAGTTTGTCTGGGTTTGCTCTTTAAATATTATTTGATTACGATTACTGCATACACCACTGTATTTGGGGAGGTTGATATATTTAAACTGAATTTAGTTAGTGAAACACCACCTTTTATTCCATTTAAAAAAAGAACCTCCTTCTGATTAAGTATGTACATTGCAAATATTTGCATTATTGATTTTTGATGATGAGGGTGTGCCTGATCTTGCCTTTATCAGCACCTACACATTCTCGCATGTATATTATACCAGGAAATGGAACATTGTCTTGCCTCCCTTTGCACAGGCTTTGGTTCTGAGTTCTGCAATCCCTTACAAGTCTTTGAAGAAGGTCAAGTGCAGATGAAATGAATTCTGAATATTCAACACAAGCCCAAAGGCCCTGGAATAATTTTTAAGTATCCTTTAAATAATGAAACTGATTGCAGGGGACAGCTGCAATCTGATATAAAGTTTTGTGTGTATGTCCCACAAGCACAGCAATGTAATTATAAGGAGTTCTGGATCTTTTTGTAATAATAAAATCATAATTGGTTGCACTGACACTGGCTGTTGTCTGATATCAGAATCCGCCTAAAGTGTAATGATTGAGGACACTAAATAAATAAGTCCTTTGCTACAAGCAGGATATCTACCTGGCGGTAAAGTACCCTTTGCCCACAGACTGCCACTATGTAAGAATTTATTCATTAGTTTTTATTTTATTTTTTTTTGCAGATTTCAATGGAATGATTTTATTGACATTCCAAAACCGCTTAGGCATCAGTTTTACAGTTGTTCCCGTTTTTATGACTTATCATTGATGATGTTTATCAGAAGTCTATTTTGTTAGCTGAATCTGCTTATACCCAAGAAGGAAGTGGTGACGCTGGTGAGTGATAATGCCATTTCCTTCTCCAACTGATGTCTTAAAGCAGACAACCCTTTTATATAAAGTAAAAAAAAATATATATATATTTTTAAAGTGCAAAACAAAAAAGGGTGCAGCACCTCCCTTTTCGCCATGGCAATCAAGACAGAATGGGTGCGCAGAGCCTCCTGGGATACCTACGTCACGCATCCCGGGAGGCTCTTGGCTGCTCTTTCTGCGCATGTCTTTTATTTATTGGAAGAAAAGAAATGCTGATATGCATGCGCAATGAAATCGTCAATCTTTCCCCATCCACGTCATGTGATCTTATGCCTGCGCAGTGTGAGATCAGGTGACATACATAGAAGAACCCGGAAGAAGATTGATGAAGGCGGTGCCTGGCTCTTTCTCTGTGCCTGGCCGAAAAGGGATACCTGTACTATGGACCCAATCAAAGAAACCCCTGATGAATCTGCAGGATAAAAGGTAAGTGATTTTTTTATTTTTATTTTACTTCTACTTTAGGAGAGCCCCTAAATATAAATTTAATGCTGGTTTATACAGGAACCTTTTTATTAATGACCAGTGTTTCAGGATTTCATCCAAAATGAAAGTATGTAAAAAAAATAGTGACGGAGTGATCTTCATACACAAAAGTATGCAGACTAAAAAACATACACAGCAGAGTTGTATGTGCTTTATTTTTTTATTTTAAAGTATGCAAGTGCAAAAAAATCAAAGGCCATAATGTGTAATGTTAAATATTTACAAAAAGGCACTTCCATATCTGACACACTGAATACACGTGCAGCAAAATGCTGGTAGATGATGAGAAACCCTAAATGTCACCCCCTGAGGATTTCACTCTAGTTGGTACGGGTAAAGGATCCATTATTCAGTCCCAGGGAACATTTTTTTTTTTGATTAATTGACATACTGCAAATGACTGGGTGATCATTAACATTGTTCACTTAGAATACTAATTGCCACTTTTACCAACTTAATTAAAAGTTTGGGATCAGGCAGGTCCCAGGTAATGTCCCTTCTGCAAAAAGCATTCTTACTTGCCTGATCACCATCTCTTCTGTCAATATCTGCTTTGCTGCGCATGTAATGCCCGTTCCGCCACATCCTGGCTTCCTCTGTGGCAGAAGGGGCTAAATGAACTCACATGTGCCGGAGTTATGTCATCCTGGCCCGGCCAATCATTATGGATAGAATCGAGGAAAAAAGATGGTGGACAGAACAGGGACATATCTTGATACTAAAAGTGGAAATCTTTTCAGCTGGTTATCACTTTTGCAAATGGGGCAAACTGAAAGATGGCTCTTTGTGTATAAACATTGGCATTTAGCTCACCAAAGAATGTTATAGGAATATAAGGAAACAATGGTGGAGAAGGCACAAACACTTAATCTTTTAGAAGACCTGTCCTAAAAAGGGAAATATAAAGGCTTGGGAGAGATGAAGAGAAACAGTTGCACTCTCAGAAAACAGTGTTGCAATCTCCACGGTAAAATGGCGGACACATCAGGGACTGAACACAAAGACTGTAATACTGATAACCGATCCCATACCTGTAATAGAATACAAATCACACATGTAAATAACTGTGTACTGGCATCACAGCCCCAATACAATGCAGGATAAACCTTCTTACTATGGGGATAAATAATACTTTTGGTAAGGTCCTCCATACCTCTGAGAGTAGGTTCAGACCTTTTTCTGGATCGAGCAATCCTGCGCTGCTCCCGGCTGGTTCTGTCACTTAATGACCCAGCATCTGCACATTTGGCAGCAGTGATTGGTACCGCTTATTGTTGCCCCTATTCATTCTCTATGGGGCTGCCACAGGGAGAAGCTACATGTACATGTCTCCCCAGTGACATTTCTTGGCATGAAGAAGTGGTAGCCTCACTGCAATCTAATAGCCAGTGTGTACATGGCTTAAGGCACATATGGTAGCAATAAAAAAGTTCCTAGACACAGTTGATGATGCAGTAGGTGCTTTCTAGATTTCCCTTCATGGGATCTGAGCTGCTAATCAGCTTGTTGGGGCTCAGAAGTGTTTCAGATCCCATGGTGCTCATCAGACTTCTGCCAGCGTGAGGAAAGCGTGGGCACAGTGTAATGTGGGTATTGCTTTGTACACATGGGCCATTGTTATGCTGGCCATACACATAATGACATACAGTCCATCACAGGTTTTTTTTTTCAAATGACCCTTTGCTAAGAAACTGATTGTCAGCATCCCAAGAAAAGATTAATTTAGTCAAATGTGATCTAAATATTCCATAAAGGTCAACTGTTGGTTTGTGGTCCAGTGCCCATTTGTGGTTCTTTTGTTGCCCATTTTGTCCATGTTCTGTGACTGCTATGAGAGTGGGGACTAAATGTTGCTGCTTTGGGCAGTGCTGACCCTTTTTGTATAATCAGCCTCCATTCATCTTCATAGCATCCAGCTGCCCAGCTCATTTCCTGATGTACAGCAGCTGAAGCAGAAGTGGCACTGTTGCAATTCTTTCAAGTTGAACATATGTTGGTTTCCATCAGTCACAATTCAATGTTACAGGAATCAGCCCAAGTCTATTTTAAAGAACTGCTAATACTTTTTTTTTTCCTGACCACATGGCATCGCTTCACTGCAGTTTCAGAAAAACGTTTTCTGCAAAAAAAAATCATTTTGTGCTTAAAGGCTTTAACAATCAAATGTATGTGGAAGAACCCAAAAACAGGCGCTGTCTGCTCCTCCACAGCAATATTCTAGATAAGCAGGCCTGAACCAGAAAAAAAACTTCTGTTCCCATATTTCTAAAGGGGTATCCATGATTTCTTCGCAGATTGTGATATTGCAGAATGGCTGGCGCAGAGCATTGGGACAATAGGAGTGAAAATTAGCTTTTCTCATATTGTAAGGAAATAGCATGAGTCTGCTTTTCCACTGCACTCGGGTTCCTTCTTTAAAAAGTCACATTTGTGAATTGTCCCCGTAATCAGTAATAAAAGTATATATTTTGTGTGTTCAGATGACAATACAGCGGAGACATCACCACCTCCTCCTCATGGCACAAACAGCATCGCGGCCTCTTGCAGGCGAGGAAAGTTCACTCAGTCGGAATCGGAGTCAAAGTCCTCATCTACAAGGTAAAGACAAGGTCACCTATGGTTTATATGAATGCTGAATATAAAATATACACTCTTGGGAGCTGCTGACTTTGAAGAACAACATGTGTCTGCCAGCTGGGGCTTCAAAACATTTCAACACACTGAAAAGGATTATGGGAAGGATGGGAGTTATTTTTAAAGGAATTTTCCTGAGTGAAATATGAATGTTACTTCTAAAAATGCTCGTTACCTGGCTGTCTTGCTGATCCAACAGCTTCAGTAGTCCCCGGCCTGCACAAAGCATGCTGACTTGTGGTCATGATTTGTATATATTTGCAGGTCAGTGGTTTGGAAAGTACTGATGTCAGCATAACAGAGAACTTGCGTTTTCTGGAGGAAGTCAGCACTTTTTACTACTTTAGGTAGAGTGGGGAAAGATTAAAACCAATCAGACTTTAATTGTTGTTTCTATCCCCACTGGGAACATTCTTTTCATATCCTGTCTCAAGTGATTGTACGTACATCCCAGAACGCTCTGAATGATCTCTATTCATCTGTTTCTATGGCAGCTGTAAAATATTGAATTTCTGTTCCCCTTTCTAGTTAAAACTAGAAAATAACTTTGGCGTTCCCTATCATTTCACTTACATGTGTGACTTACGCATTGCATATAATTTTAGTTTTTTTTTTTAGTATTCTGCAGAGTTTTGATTTATCCGATAGCAATTTCCGTAGTAAAATTGAAATACTAAAATTCCTATGTGTAGCTTTTGACTTAAATAAATCTTCATCTATACTTTCCTGTGTATAGAAGACATGAAATGGTCACCTTTCTTGCTGCCCACATTGCTGATTGCTGCTGTAGTGGAAAGAAAATTCACTACCTTCTCTAAAGAGCATTTTGGGTTCAGCAGTCTCCTAATCCCCTGCTGCCCCAATGGTTCCTCCAGCCCACTCCTCTATCATTACAAGACACAGTAGCTGTGTAGGGGCCGGTGGATGAAACCACTAAATGTAACGGAGGGAAGGGGGGGGGGGATTTGCAGGATCTTTAGTTGACTTTCTTTTTAATACCCCAGGGACTGGGGGCAGGAGTGATGAGTAATCTTATAGGGGAAGCAGCTGGGTTTGAAGGTTTATATTAATAGCAGAGTCAATTTAATGTGCTGATGTTGGATAGACCTTATATAATATAATGTAATGTAATCTGAAAGGGGATGTGAGTTAGGAGCCAAGCCTTTACTCTATATTTCCTGTTTTCTTTTGTGTTATGTTATAGTTTTATCCTTGCAACATCGTTTCCTGAATGGATCATGTCACCCTCACATTCTGTTAGCACAATCAGGCTAGACACAGGATGTGCAGATGACTTTTATTAGAGAACCAACACTGACAGATCCCCCATCGGATATACAGACACCCACATACGATACTAATGTATGTGCATGATCACAATCTGGACTGAGAAATTAATTAATTAATAAGACAGACAATCTTTTTTGCTTTATATAAAATGGGAAAGGATTGGAACCCTTTGATGGTGATGAGGCCACTATATGTACCAAGGGTATACATGTCCTTTAATGATGTTTTACCAGTCACTTGTATTCTATTATTATTGGGTGTATTGTTAAAATAAACCTGAGAATCTGTACAGTGCATATACTTCCAGCACGGGGTGTAACAAGGACCCCATCACCTATATTTTCTTTCTCCTATGTTGCTACCTCTACATTTTAAAGAAAGATTTATATCACAATTGTGTCCTACGTTTTCTTTTCCTTCTACCAACCAACAATTTCTTCTCCCCTCTTGTATCTAGCCCTGACATCTGCTTGTACTTCTGATTTCCTTGGAAGAGGACGGACTCTACAATGGGCATTTTATTAGAGGAAATGAGGAAAGAAGCCGGTCCGTTTACCAAAGCAGTGCTTGCTCATGGTAGGGAGAAAATAAAAACTGAGATTATTAGGATGAGCTAGGGATAAGGCCAGAACACTGAGCTGCTCTCCTAGGGAGAACTCTAAATCTTGTAGGGATTTCCCCTGTGTGTTACTATAAGTGGTAACCCACTAACCTAAACCCACCATAAGTCTATATATGACAGATAGCATGGCATCAGCAGGTTGGAGCGGTCTAACCTAGCCCTGCTGTATGACCATCAATTCTATCTATCACCAGCTTCAACTGGCACTGATGAGTTCAGAAGTTGGCTTCTACACTGGGGTTAGGTACAGGTAGTCCCTGGGTTACATACCAGATAGGGACTGTAGGTTTGTCCTTAAGTTGAATTTGTATGTAAGTTGGAACAGGTACATTATTTTAATAAATGCAATTAGGACAGATGTTTGTCTCAACATATTAGGCAACAGTTACTGTAAAAAATCCTCACTGTGAGTTAAAAAAAAAAAATCTTTGTGGAGCTTGAACATTCATTAACTTCTGGAGCAAGCTGTGCTTTGATATGCAAAAAGAAACTGCAGAGTTTGTCTTGGTCATTAAAGAGTTACAAGAGCTTGCAGAAGAGCTCAGTCTCAGCTGTGTTTAGCAAAAGATTTCTCCTGCAAGTCATGCAAACCACCCCCTCCAAGCCTCTGTCCTGCACATGAGGAAGCAGGGAAGCCCCATTCAGATCTAGGAGTCGTCTGTATGTCGGATGTCCTTAACCCGGGGACTACCAGTAGTGGGTTAGGTCTAGGCTGGCACAGGCATTTAGAGGAAGATCCAACACCTCAGCATTAAGATATTGATAGTCATAAAAAACTCACCATCTGACTTCTGCTGCTGGGGTTCATCTTCTTCAGACTCGCCTTTCTTCAGGAACTTGATGAGGTCGTTGAAGATAATGTAGAAGTCTATTGCATAGACAATTGTTGCTATAAAACCTAGAACCTGCCAATCAGAAACAGAAATCCATCACGATGCACCTAGAATACCACACAAATGTCCCTTGCTTTGCATGGACTGGTGGGCTAAGCTGTCATAAATCTCCTTGACACTCTTGTTTTGGCATTTCCCCATAATATTAGTTATGTCTGCCCTAACACCCCCCTACAAGGCCATGACAATCAAGAATAAATGTGTGTATATATATATATATATATATATATAATAGTCAATTTTTGTAGAGGTTTTTCCCCTTTTTAACATGTGACAACTTGTGCAAAGACCCCTCAAGTATGCAATTGAGGGAGAAATATCATCTCTTGTGGGGTCACTTTCTTCTGACTATACAGAGAAAGAAACTTAAGAAGGAAATGATAGTTTTATATTTCTGAACTGTGTAGAGTCATCCGACTCCTCTCATGTTGCTCCAGGCACTGAATCACATCAGGGTGAACACAGCCCTGATCACAAGGTATCCACCTGGTTTACATTCCCTGACAAGCAAAGAGAAAAATGCTGCAGGCTGCTTGTAGATGCGAACTGGATCGCTGGCTACGATTTCTGTGTGGTTTGGCCACCTTCCAACAAAGCAGGCTAAACAAAAAAATTAGAAATGGAAATCATTGTTCTGTCCAGAGCAGCTTGTCCCAATGTACATGTAATTGAATGTTACATACCTTGTGATCTGGGCTGTATATACCATAATGGCCTCCATGGGCCTGGGGAAGCAAGGGGGATGAACAGCTACAACCCTGAATACATTTTATTTCTTTTTGTCTTCTGACCACATCTGAACATTTTTGGTTAACTCATCAAATGACATATAGCCAGGAAACTGTGCAGGGATGTTTAGGAAGTCAGAAGACACTTCAGTTGAAAAACATCAAATCAAAACTATTTCTTTTTTTGTTGATGGGCACTGTTACAGATATCTTTGTATATAAAGCAGGTGGCATGCTTCCTTTAAACAGCTCATTCTAATGACAAGGGGAGGTAATAAAATAAAAATCTGATGTAAGGAGATGACTTACCGCAGCAGCTTTGGATGCCCCGCAGGAGTATTTGGACAGAGCTACGAGTGACACCACAAAGTAGATGATGGCAGCGGATACACAGCGAATGAAATCCTGCAAGAAACATCTCCGGCTTAGCGCTGAATCAGCAATGGTGTAAACAAAGACTTCTCTACCCCGGAACAGGCACAAGGTTAATGCATTTTCATCCAAACACAAATGGTGGGATGTTCTGTATGGATAAAATGACTACCCCAGCACTTAGATTTAGTGTTTCTGGACCTCATTAAACTTCTATATAAACACACCGACAGCTGTCCGGACAACTGCGACAAGAGAAACATGGGGACTGCCACTGATGTATTCTGCCTTCCTTCTAAAAATGCCATCTGCCTGCCGGTCATGCTGATCCTGATTTCAGTAATGAGACAGAAGCCTGGAATAAGTATGCAAGCTGATGCATTTCCTATTGTGCGTGCTTGTTCCAGGTCATTGACTCCAAAACATTACAATTAAAGGCCAGTGTAATAGCTAGAAAAGTAGAATTTTTAGGAGGGTCAAGGGGCAGCAATGGCAGCCTTCAAGTTTCCTAATATCAGGTTGGTAACCCTTACCAAGGACAGCTAATATTCTCTGGGTGACTGGGCACGTTCCTTGCCGTGGCAGCACAGAGCTGGCTGTCATGCACAATGCTCCAGAGATATTACGTTTGTTCCAAGTTGGCTCAGCGCCCTCAGCTTCCATACAAACAGCCGTTAATTATCCTTCAGCTACAGCAACATTTCATATGGGAGTCATCCTATAGCCAGAGCTTTAGCATTACACAGATCATATAGAAGAACAGAACCTGTCGGTATTTTTACATTTCTCCTCTCTTTCTGTCACTGTATTTCCTCTGTATCTAACTACAAGATGTACAAGTTAGTGGGAGAAATAACAACATGCACTGATGCAGGTGGGAGCAGGTAACTGACATACAAGGAAGTGCGGAGTATGTGCAATGGGCGAGACCTGGGAAAGTGAGTCTATTTGATGACAACTTACTCGTCCCTAAATGTGGCTGCTACATTTGTTTTCTTATTTCCATATTTTTTTTCATATATTTTTACCTGGTAATCCTGGTAATGCAGCTTCTGTCCCTGGGTGGCTACACTCACTTCTCCACTGTATTCATGGAGGAAGTCATGAGTGTCACACAAGACTCCAGCTCTTCCTATTCATCTCCATTGTGTGGTGGTTGATGAGACTTGTAGTTTACATACTAGGGATGTCTGTACTTAGTAAAATGCAGATGTCCATTGACCCCCCCCCCCCCCCCCCAGTAATGTATAAATGTAACTAATGCTCCCTATCTGGAATTTGCCTATTGGAATACATACTTAATTCAGCCTGCTATGTCCCTGGCTCTGATACACTTAGCAGGGCACTAATGGGCAGGGTGCCATGTTTCCTTTGGCTGGAAACACTTTGAGGATCACAGACAGGGATGCACAAAGAATATGGAGAAATATTTCTTGAACAAAGAAAGTGGAGAAAGCTGAGTTTTTTAGGCAGTGCGTATTTATATTAGTATTAGTGGTAATACATCAAACACAGTGAAGGATATATACAATATTTGAGAGTGGTCATCCCCATTATTATTTCATGGGGTAAAAGACCAATCAACTAGACAAATAAATCCGTGATTAATTTTGAACGTGGTCAGGGTAACATCCTATATCCCGACGCGTTTCACAATGCGGCTTCTCCTGCACTCCCAGCGGCTGGCACCTTGTAAAATGTAGCGCCTCCTCCCAGGCAGTGGTTCAATGGCATGAAGAAGCAATAACAGCACCACAACCTTAGTGCCAGTCTGAATATAAAGGAACAACCTAGATATGGAGAATCCATTACATTCCCGTTTCTATACTTCCTAAAAATATTCATAGCCTGAACAAATTAATTCTGCCACCATATCTAAGGACTTTGCAATAGGGATTTGCAATCTATCCAAGGAGTTGCAATATATTGCATTTAGGTTTACATAAGCTTTAAGAAAAATAAAAGTACCTGCATGTAATTGGTCAGCAACCACACAAAACTGAAACACCAATACGGCAATGAACTAGACCCAGATAGACTTTAAATTTCTGTTGGTTTGAATCCGGTCAGAGAGGCAGCACATAAAAAGCAGAAGCATGTTGTTAGTGAAGGGGAATCACAGAATTCTTTTCACACTTGTCTGGTTATTGTTATAAGAGGGGAATTCTTACAGATTGCTACGTGACATCATTACTTACCAGCAGAGGCCACAAGAATCCCTTCCATTGCTCATTCAGCTTTGTAGAATATGCAAAGAATGTGAAGAGACCCCAGAGGAACTCAATGAGCGGTACGGTCATCAGGCTGGCAGCCGTCGATGCCACGTAACAGATGAATGTGAGAAAGGACACCACCTGTGGATATAAGAATCAGAAATTAGTTTTTATGATTTGTGATTTAAAAAAAGGAAGACTAAATGTTTTAGGCATGGTATTTACCTAGAAAAGCCTCCCTGTGCAGACATGCAAAAGCCCCAAGACTGCTACTGCGTGCCGCCATATTGGATGTGATGTCAGCATACCCAGCAGACTGAGAGGTTTTTATTTGAGTGACACTCTCAAGTACCCATTCCCAACCAGGGTTCAGTGACCATTTGTGCCACCCAGTCTCAACCAGGGTTCCATGACACTTTATAGTACCCATTCCCAACATGGGTTCCATTACACTCTATAAGACCAATTCTCTGCCAGAGTTCCATGACACTCAATAGCACCAATTTCAAAGAGGGTTCTATGACACTCTATAGCACCCATTCTCAACCAGGGTTCCATGACACTACAGCACCCATCCCCAGCCAGGGTTCCATTACACTCTATAGTACCAAGTCTCTGCCAGGGTTCCATGACATTCAATAGCACCTTTTTAACGAGGGTTCTTTGACACTCTATAGCACCCATTTCCAACCAGGGTTCCATGACACTTTATAGCACCCATTCCCAACAAGTATTCCATGGCACGCTATAGCACCCATTCCCAACCAGGGTTCAGTGACCATTTGTGCCACCCAGTCTCAACCAGGGTTCCATGACACTTTATAGTACCCATTCCCAGCCAGGGTTCTATTACACTCTTTAGCACCAATTTCAAAGAGGGTTCTATGACACTCTATAGCACCCATT
This sequence comes from Pyxicephalus adspersus, assembly GCF_032062135.1. Classification (NCBI taxonomy): domain Eukaryota; kingdom Metazoa; phylum Chordata; class Amphibia; order Anura; family Pyxicephalidae; genus Pyxicephalus; species Pyxicephalus adspersus. The sequence continues at coordinate 13,205,362 of NC_092866.1, read as the reverse complement.
CTCTACCAGGGTTCCATGACACTACAGCACCCATTCCCAGCCAGGGTTCCATTACACTCTATAGCACCAATTCTCTGCCAGGGTACCATGACATTCAATAGCACCTTTTTAATGAGGGTTCCATGACGCTCTATATCACCCATTTCCAACCAGACCTACAGTATCTGATCCTGCCATTGTTGCAATGGAATAAGTGGTCACACAATCGGAGCAGAACAATTTCTTTTCTATCAGCCAATGACATCATCACTCTGCATTGTGATCATAAAGAGACCCCCCATAGAAGACAAAGCATGGAGAGTCTGTGACCTGACCATGTGATTGTGTGTTATTATTATTATTATTATTATTATTAATAATAAACAGGATTTATATAGCACCAACATATTATGCAGCGCTGTACATTAAATAGGAGATGTAAATGACAGATACAGACAGTGAGAAAGGAGGACCCTGCCCCGAAGAGCTTACAATCTAGTAGGTGGGGGAATTATAGTCTGCATGGATATTCAGCATGTGTGATGCGGAGGGAAGAAATGATCGGATTGCACAGAGTATCTCATACAAAGTGAAGAATCTTTGTAAATTGTGGTGAGTGGTGCCCATTGCCTTCCCCCATGGCAGCGCTATGAGATGAATTGGGCATGTGCATCACATGGTTTGCTTTCAATGTAAAGTATTGGCTGTTGGCTTTGCAAGGCGTTTGGCGAGTTTTCATATTACGACACAAACGCTGTGTGAGCGAGCTCCAATGCTATAAACTAGTTCTGTGGTCCAAGCAATACAAATGCTGACAACTTTATTTGTTCTTTGTAATTCTGCATCATGTGACCCCCCCCATGCCAGAGATCTCCCCATCTAATACTACGCAGCGCCCTGGGTGCGGCTACGATCCCCCAACTCCCTGCTGTCCTGATGTCAACCAGCCGGGATAAAAGTGAAAACACATTCCCCATCTGGAATCAGTAAACTTGCATCCCGCCTTCTCCCCGGACACATGTGGAACGCATTATGTGATAATCAGCTGGCTGTGCAATTTCTGCAGCCACAGATAAAACTGCTGAAAAATGACAATGACGGCCGCCATATTGCATACGCCAATATTGCAGAGGTTGTGAGGGTTGTGGGGGTGCCATGGCTGCACCAGGTGACATTGGGTAGGAATGGGTAAGGACTGGGAGCGCTGACCGTCTGATTTTTACATCAGTATGGTTGGAATAAAAGGTGCTGTGATAAAACCCTGGCTGGGATCCTGCACTGAAAGACTGAGGACATCTTGTGGCAATGACAAGGTACTACTGGGACAGCTCTGGGTTGAAGGTGAATATTGTAGTGACAGCTTTGGGTTGAAGGTAAATTTTGCAGTGACAGCTTTGGGTTGAAGGTGAATATAGCAAGGACAGCTCTGTGTCGAAGGTGAATATTGCAAGGACAGCTCTGTCCCCTGAGACCACCAAACTCCTTGTACACGCTCTCATCCTCTCTTATCTGGACTACTGTAACCTCCTCCTCTCTGGTATTCCACTAACCCGACTCTCTCCTCTACAATCTATTATGAATGCTGCAGCCAGACTCATCCATCCTTCCCTCCGCTCCTCTTCCGCTGCATCTCTTTGTAGTTCTCTCCATTGGCTTCCTTTTCACCTTAGAATCAATCCAAGCTCCTGTGCTTTGCCTTCAAATCCCTCCACAGGTATTGTCCCACCTACATTTCTGTCCTGATAGATAAATACTCCCCCAGCTGCTCTCTCCGCTCCTCCAATGACCTCCAAATGACTTCCTCACTCATCACCTCATCACACGCTCTGGAATGGTCTCCTTGTCCTATTCAGCTTTCTCCTACTTTCTGCTCATTTAAGAGAGCGCTCAAACCCAACGCTTCAACCTCACCTACCCGTCTTCTTCCTTCTCTTAAACCCTCACTACTTCCCACCAATACATGTCCCCCCTCCTATTGTGTGAGACTTCCCCCACCTCCTAGATTGTAAGCTCTTCGGGGCAGGGTCCTCTCCTCCTGTGTCTGTATCTTTCTGTCATTTGCAACCCCTATTTAATGTACAGCGCTGCGTAATATGTTGGCGCTATATAAATACTATATAATAATAAGAATACCAGGGATCCACTGGGAGCAGAGCTGGTCAGATCGTATATAGGATCCCCTGCTGATTGGCCTGCGATCAGATCGCGGAAGGGAAATGCAGTTAAACAGTGGAATGGAAGTTAAACAGAGATGGATTCGATCATATAAAGATGCTGAGAAATTTAATGGGAGAGATCGCTAGAAGAAGGGGTGCGATCAGATCGTATGAGAGAGAGATCCTGAGATGAGAGGATGATGGGGGATCGTATGATGGGTGCGGGGGATCAGATGATGGGTGTGGGGGATCGGATTATGGGGGATGCGATGATGGGTGCGGGGGATCAGATGATGGGGGATGGGATGATGGGTGCGAGGGATCGGATGCTGGGTGAGGGTGGAGGGGATCAGATGCTGGGTGCGGGGGATCGGATGCTGGGTGCGTGGGATCGTATGATGGGTGAGGGTGGAGGGGATCAGATGATGGGGGATGGGATGCTGGGTGCGGGGGATCGTATGATGGGTGTGGGTGCAGGGGATCGGATGATGGGGGATGGGATGCTGGGTGCGGGGGAGTTCTCTATATGGACCGTTTATATATTTATACAGGGTGATCATATCCCCCCTTATACGTCTCTTCTCAAGGGAGAATAGATTCAGTTCAGCTAATCTCATAGCGGAGCGCCTCCATTCCTTTTATTAGTTTAGTCTCCCTTCTCTGGTCACCATGACAGGTGCTCTTTATTGGGCCAGTTGCTGATTGATGCTGCAAATCCTTGCTGATGACAAACCTACATAACAGAGAACAACAAACCATGACATGGGGGGAGGAGAGGGCCCTGACCAGCAGAGCTTACAATCTAAGAGGTGGGGGGGAGCTTGGTGTACAATAGAAGGGGTGCTGTATTATATAAAGGAATTGTATACAATGTATAGAAATATGTTGGGGCAGCTGACTTGTTTTTAGAGGGATATGTTCCAGAGCTGCCGTCTTTATCTTTTCATTATTTTTGGATTTCCATTCTCAGGATTGGAGCAGGAATATTTCTAGTAGCTTTGCTTGATCCGGGGCAGTGACGAGATCCATAGAAGAGGAAGGATGAGGATAACTATTCACTAATAATTCACTTCTCCTATAAACTGATCTGTTTGCAGAGGATTGCTTAGAACCGCTCTGGGCCCCTGAAAGCCCTGGGGTACCTGGAATACATATCCAGCTGTATGGGGTCGGATGGCAATGAAGCCACCAAAACCAAGGCAGTAGGTTAATGTTAGCTTGGAGCAAGAAGTGCTCATACTCTTACTGGCAGGATCACTAGAGACAACCATTTGCAGCAGGAACATGTGATGCCATACGTAGATTGCAGGAGAAGCGTGGCAGTGCCAATCTGATCCTGACCCTGGCAGCTGGTTGGACACTGGTCCCCCTATGGCAGCATTAGGGCCCATTTGGCTAAACATTTTGATTTCATTTTTTCTGTACAGGTAGTCCCTGGATTAAGGACATCCAACATACAGACAACTCCCAGATAAGAACGGGGCTTCCCTGCTCGCTTGTGTGCAGGACAGAGGCTTGATAGGGGGAAGGGGACAGTTTGCAGGAGAAATCTTTTGCTAAACACAGCTGAGGTTGTGGGTGATCTTAGGGGACTGAGCTCTTTCTGCAGCCTCTTGTAACTCTTTATTGACCAAGACAAACTCTGCAGTTGTTTCCTTTTGCATATCAAAGCACAGCTTGCTCCAGAAGTTAATGAATGTCTAGGCTTCATAATTGTTTTTGCTTTGTTTGTGATGAACTCACAGTGAGGATTTTATACAGTAACTGACACCACACTGAGACAAACATCTGTCATAATTACATTCAAATAATGTACCTGTTCCAATTTACATACAAATTCAACTTAAGAACAACCCTACAGTCCCTATCTCGTATGTAACCCGGGGACTACCTGTAATTGTGTGTTGCATTTTTTTCATTTGTTGTAGAGGAGTGAAATTATTATTAATATTATTATTATAACACTCATGTATATTCCTTGTAACATGCATTTTACACAACCCCTATTCATTAAATGCAGCAAGAAGAATTCTATTCCATATACCATCCATTATTACAATGGAAAACCATGGCCAGAACATTCCCTATAGCTAGGTGTACAGGACCAAGGACTGGCTCCCCATATTGGTGCCCAATGCCAAGCACAGTGCCATGACATGGGAGGTCAGAGAGCGAAAAGTGCCAATAAGTACAAATAGCTGTACATTTGCCTCTAAAACAGCGGTAGCCTTGATACATGGGCTTCTACTGCAGCCTGTGACATCAACAAGGGGCCACACATCATATATTGCTAAGAACTATATGGAGATGGTCAGAGACTGAAGGCCTGTTACAAGAGACGGTCAGAGATCATGGAATCCCTTTGCATACCAGGTGCAAAGATTTACCCTCTCTGATTGCCCTACTGATCATTGTACCTGGTACTGAAATAATAGAAAAGCCACAGATTTGAGGAGAAAACAGATCTATCTTAAGAGGTGCTTTTCTCTGACTTCCTGTTGTATCTGAGGGACAGGAAGTGAAGGAAAGTCTGGGTCTCATGGCTCATTATTGAATATAGATTTACACAAATCTTTGTTATATGCAGTGTTTCATATTTTTGAATTGCATGCAGTACCTTTCATTCCTATAATTGTATTATTATACAGTATTTATATTGGTGTTATATATATTTATATAGCACCAACATATTATGCAGCGCTGTACAAACCCCATAGTCAGCTGTTCCTCAGAGGAGCTCACAATCTAATGTCTCCATCATAGTCATTTGTCTTTATCACTGTCAGTTTTCTTGGGGGGAAGCCAATTAAACTAACTGCATGTTTTCGGAATGTGGGAGGAAACCGGAGTACCCCAAGGAAACACACACAAACACATGGAGAACCTACAAACTCCATGCAGATAATGTCCTGGGACCTAGTGCTGCAAAGACCAGAGTGCTAACCACTGAGCCACCATGCACTACATTTTCCATATCATATTCTTACCAAGGTAATGCAACTCTCATTTTTTATACAGTGCCACATACCTTTCTATTGTATGCCAATTAGGTAATTTGGTTTATTACCTGCCCCATACATCTCTTCAACATGCAACGTCTAACACTTCATATCTTCCTGTTATACGCAGTGCCACATGCCTGTCTACTACCGTATAAGCAGTGCTCCATACCTCTCTGTTACATACACTGGCTCATACCTTCTACAATATGTAGGTATGGGGTGAATCTTTCACCTGAGACACATGGCTTTGGAAACCGCCAGCAACTTTATTACAGTATTTTTGGCAGGTGGTTAGGGTTCATTGGTGATCCCAGGACCTCTACACACTGATCTGCCCTCCTCCCCTCCCCATGGGCAGTATGGAGTGTCCATGCGACTGTGTGACCCTGATATCACGTGTCAATAGATTTATCATCATTTCCTGTTCCAGTATTACTGTCATACAAGCCAGGTACACAATAGTCACAACCCATAGGCTGCAGCGCCCTCTTGTGGCAGAATTAAAGGGTTGCAGGTTGATGTTGGTACTATTGATATTTGAAGACATTTGCAATCTTGGATTCACAACGTTCTTCTTTTGCCCTTTTTACATTCCACTCCCCAGCTTTTATCAGTAATTGGCAGAGCTGGAAGGAATCTGCATCCTTTACAAACAGGTGACTGGCACCCCTAACAAATACTGCCTCACTAATCATATCGTCCCCAGCGTCATTGCAGGCTGGCTGGAAACATCCCTCGCACCCATGAAGAGCCCCTCTTGTAGACAAATACCGGTGTAATCAAATAATTGTGTTGGATCAGAGACATTGGAGATTAGTACTGGTCCATTTGCTCTTGGCCTAAGTTTTTTTGAAGGCAATAGTTTAGTTCTTTTAATACATTTGGGATACTCACCCATATCCTGCCAGGTAGCCTAGGCTTGGAGGACTGACTTTGTCATTAAATATGACCATAGGAAGGATATCACAATCATTCTTGCAGCCTTCCAGGTTGATCACCCACCACTCTAAGAAGATGCTGTTGTCACTTCCATCCCCTATTTTCTTACGATTCAGCTGAACCGTCATTCTTTTCAGCTATTTACGCTATACATTATTACTATTACCTAGGATATGTAATCCATGTTTAGTCCAGCAGCATCCATCCCATGATTATAAAATGGCAGATGGATATATATAAATATGTCTTGATGTATATTATCACTTGTAACCAACTTTGTAAAATATAATACTTGAAAAACAGCCTTGAGGCCCCTCTCTCTCCTTTTCTGCTTGAGTACTTGTATATAAGTTCTATAGGCGTGGCTACACTTTGTATTGCACATTATAAATCAGAGAGCGGGAAGGTGAACTCTTCTATAGAACTATTATTACTAATTCCACTTTGTGGCCACTTCCTGTTTTCAACATGGCATAGCTATGGTAGGTAATCCAATCTAAACAAAAAAATAATTTCTATGCTGCAACAGTAGCTTTCTGTTTTATGTTGCTTTATTAACCTCCCTAGCAGTCTAATTCAGTCCAAATTTCCACGAATAAAGCGGTACAATTTTTTGCATGAAAATGTATTTTTCATTGTAGGCTATAATTCTTAGGCATAATTTACCAATATTTCATTAATTTAATAATAAACTTTAAATAACAAAACACAAAAACCTGGTAAAAATTATATTATAATTATATATATATTATATAAATATTTCTTTGTATTGGACTCAATTCAGCTATTTAGTATTGAATCCAATACAAAAAAATGTTTAATTTCCTTCCAATCCGCCCGCCCGCACCAACGCATGTACCAACGTCACCGGTAAACCCTGTAGATCTCGTCTCTGCACTTTGCGGCTGGGGATCGCGGAGGAAAGACTTGCGGGGACAAGCAGGACGCCGGGGGACAGTGACAGATAAAGGTAATTGGGTTTTTTTTAGTTAAAAGCTTCCCCGAGTGTGACTCGAGAATACCGATTTTTGCCTAGAAAATCCACCCCGAGTCACAGTCGGGAATACCACTAGGGGGGTTAACAAGCATACTATAATAGAAAGGGGTTGTTAAGACATCTTTTAATATTATTGTTATCCAATATGTATTTAGTGCCGACAGATTACGCAGCTCTTTACAAAGTCCATAGTCATGTCACTAGCTGTCCCTTGAAGGGGCTCACAATCTAATGTCCCTAACAAAGTCATATGTCATTACCTAAGGTCAGCTAACCTTAGGTACCTAAGGCTTTTTGGGGGAAACCAACTAACCTAACTGCATGTTTTTGGAATGTGGGAGAAAATTGGAAAAACCCAGATGAAACCTTTAGGGTGTTGTGCCTAAAATGTACAGTTATTGTTGTCCCACTAAAATAGAAAATGAAAGAATTGTTATAATAAATAATCTGTAACAGCTCTGTCAATTTGGAATATTGTGTGGTTCTATTACCCGATGATGCCTACACAACATTTTAACCACCTTGCCGTTAAGCCCGACCTTCGTTCGGGCACAAAAAAATTGCAAGGATGGTTAACCCCGAGATTTTTCCCATCCTTACTTACCTGGTCCCCCTGTGCTCATCCAGCGTCGTCCTCAGTCCAGCGTCGTCCGTCGATCTCCCTCTCTAGCGTCAGGTGCCAGCGGGACCGGTAAGATGCCGGCCGGCATCTTGTGTTCCGCCGCCCGGCTTCTTACCTGGTCCCGCTGATCGTCCGACGTCCTTCTCGTTCCAGCGCCGGATGATCTCTGAAGGGAGAAGCCGTCGCAGCTTCAAAATGGGCCAAAACGGCTTTGGATGCTTCAACTCGTTCCTTCTTCTGATCACTGTTCAAACATTTTGGCACCCACTTCGCTGAAACCTTTCACATGTCTAGGATAGTGGTGATAACAAACCCAACACGCTCCCGTGAGATGTCAAGTATCTGGGCTATTTTTTCTGCGGATATTCGCCGGTCCTCAATAATCAGCTCATGGACATCGCGGGTCGCCGGGTCAGTTGAGGTTGGGGGGCGCCCACTGCGGGGCTCATCTTCAATGGTGCAATGCCCAGTCTTGAAACGAATTATCCAGGTTATGACAGTGCTGTGGGAAGGACACTTCTCCCCCAGTGTTTGTGACATCTCAGTGTGAATGTCATTTGCTGACTTTCCCTGGAGAAAAAAAAACTTCTTGACGGCCCGTAACTCCAACAACGTGAAACTTGCTTGTGCCTCTGCCATCACAGCTTCTCACTAAAAGAAAAAACAGTTTTAAGAATTGCAAAGACCTGATA
>NC_092866.1:13194714-13195963 GCF_032062135.1 Pyxicephalus adspersus | reverse complement strand
AGTATTACCATTACCCTTCATTGCAAACTCCTGAATCAAACATTTGGTAGGGTGTTTGGAATAATATGGCCACATAATGTATAGACTAAGCTGATGTGCATGGAAAAGGATATTGTAGCTGTTTCACTAAAATTGCTAAACTTTAAAGTGCTTGATGGACAGAACAATAGATCCTGGTACTAGGACTTAAAGTGTTAAGAGGGGAGTAGGGAAAAAATAAAAGGCTAAGGTAAGAATTTAGTGTCAGAGCTGGGATTATACGAACGTTTACCAATGGGATTAACATTAGGTTATAAGTATGGATAGGGTTAGAGTTATGGTGGAGTGTAGAGTGCAAAGGTTACTGGAAGGCATATCATTGGGGTTACAGTTTGGGACAGCATATAGATTATGAAGAGGGATAGCATTAAAGTGGTTAAAGCTGTGATTACAAATCTGCCCATTTCCCTCGTCTCTCATTCATGTACTTACTGGCTGTCTCTCAAATTCATAGGTCAGGTCCTCATATTGTTGTGGGGTGAAAGGCTGGATGGAATGTTGCTTGACTGCCAGGTATCAAAAAATGTCCCAGCTGTTGTTCTACCTACTTCATATCTTCCCAGCTTAAAAGTCACAGTCACATCAATAGGATTTTAACAGCACTAGCTGTCAGTTTGAGGGGGAGCCAATTAACCTAACTGCATGTATATGGAATGTGGGAGGAAGTGGAGTACCCGGAGGAAACACACACAAACATGGGAAGAACCGGCAAACTCCATGCAGACAGTGCCCTGGTGGAGATTCAAATCTGGGCCCCAGCACTGCAAAGGCCAGAGTGCTAAGAACCACTGAGCCACTGTGCTGCCCATTCCAATAACCTAAGCAATGGACACACAAACTTTATACAAATATCTGACACTCCTACATGTGTCTGGGTGCTTGTTCCTCATTGTTATTCCTCAGTAGGGATGAGCTAACGAGTTTCTAAAACTCTATCTCGCTGCAAATTCGGCCAATGTAAATTCGCAAAAACAAGATCGAATTTAAAAAAAAAATGTTCATGGGCTGTGCTGAGCAATGAATGCAGCCAAGGCTGCATTCATCAATCAGCTAAGTGTGCGATCCCCGGCACTAGAGCTTAAATGGAGACAAGTCTCCCCATTCAAAACCTCTAGAGCTCTCTGAAAACTTTCCTCAGCCAATCAGAGAGCACTAGAGGTTTTAAATGGGGAGACTTGTCCCCATTTTACCTCTAGTGCCGGGGATCGCA
>NC_092866.1:13193312-13193958 GCF_032062135.1 Pyxicephalus adspersus | reverse complement strand
GCTGTGCAATATGTTGGGGCTATATAAATCCTGTTTATTAATATTAATATTATATATCATTAGATTTTTGCACTGCCTAATATATCTATATTGATAACTGTCTAACAAGCAAATGTTTGTATTTTTTCTAGAACTGTCCTCTCACTTTCTGTTGCATATCTGGAACAGGAAATGAAGGAAACTTCCTAAACTAGCTGATGTTTTATTCCATTCAAACATAAATTAAACATGGTTTGTTTTATGGTATATGTTATTTTTATCTTTCCTTCTATCATAATATTATTATTTGATCTTTTCTTTAAAACAATAACCTAAAAGGTTTTTTGGAAAGTTTATCTGCAAACTAAACAGCTTGCGGATTGTACCAAGTCACTTTCAGTACTCCCCCGCAATAATGGAACATTCTGTTTGCTAGTCACGTGGCTTCTTTTACCCGGGAAATCTGAGTTATCAAGCAAGCTGTACACACGGAAGCGACCAATAGCAGAGGTTTTAGGGTGTGACGTCAGTGTTCTGAGGGGTATGACCCCGGGGAGGATTCGCAGGCTTTTCTCAGTCTTTGGATCAGCTGGCGGTGTGAGCGGTGCAGCATGGAGCAGACTCGAGTGACTGATTACTTCGGGCAGCGGCAGCGGGGCCCCTGGAG
>NC_092866.1:13179400-13192480 GCF_032062135.1 Pyxicephalus adspersus | reverse complement strand
ACACAATCCACTACTACTCCCATCATTATTGTACACTGTACTATTACCCCTATCACCCACTGTCTCCTGCTTCACAATATGCTTCTACTTGAATCATTACCCTGCACTGTACTACTACCCTCATCAACCTGCACTGTACTACTACCCCTATCATTCACTGCCCTTTGCTACACAATCCACTACTTCTTCTGTCAATACCAGGCCCATCTCTACATTGCAATGTTAGTACCCCTATCATCCCCTGCCTACTACTACTTGCACCAGCAGGCCTTGTGTGATCTACGTCCTGTATGGCCTTGGTTGTTCTGCTCGATCCCCCCACTATCACAGCTTTTCCCTGACACTTTCCTGCACCATAGATCCTAATGTCCTAATAGTATTATTATGGTCTATATATACTACTACCTCCATCATCTGCACCAACAGACTATGCAAATGCCTTACTTTTCTTATTTTGTACCGCCAACCCATTATCTATGTATTACTATACCCATCCTCCACAACTGCAATCTACCATCACCATGCTTTACAATTACACCAGAGACCCTCACCATACTTTTATCTTACACTGCGTGCTTTTTTCACCACCTCCTCCTCAAAGTACTGCACACCTCATCTACTGCTACCCCCACCTGGGGGGTAAATGCCCCACTGTGCTACTGATATCCTTTATTTATCACTCCTTCTCTGGTGTACTACTACTACTCCCACCCAACTAATCACCTACTCCTATCTTGCACTGTGTGGCTCCTCTGTTACCATTCCTAAACAAAATTTTTTTGCTCACATTCTGTACTGTGTGTTTTCTGTGCATATGCAAAATGGCTGAGTCTGTGCATAACCTGCACTGCCCCCCTGCCACACAACCCACTGCTACTCCCATCATTATCCTGCACTGTACTACTACCCCTATCATCCACCCCCCCGCTACACAACCCACTGCTACTCCCATCGTTATCCTGCACTGTACTACTACCCCTATCATCCACTTCCCCCCCCCGCTACACAATCCACTACTACTCCCATCATTAATCTGCACTGTACTATTACTACCCATATCGTCCACTGCACCATGCTACACAATCCACTACTATTCCCATCATTAACCTGTACTGTACTACTGTACTCTCAATGTACTGCACACCTCCTCTACTGCTACCCCCACCTGGGGGTGGGAGGGGTAAATGCCCCATTGTGCTACTGATATCCTTTATCACTCTATCAGATCTTTCTCTGGTGTACTACTACTCCCACCCAACTAATCACCTACTCTTATCTTGCACTGTGTGGCTCCTCTGTTACCATTCCTAACAAGTTTTTTTTTTACTTTCTGTACTGTGTTTTCTGTGAATATGCAAAATGAGTCTTGCCTTTATTGGCTACATCTGGTAATAGTTGGGTAGACACATATCCACATAAAAAAAAATTAAACAAAAACAGTATTTTGTTAAGGTGCCCTTGTAGCTGTCCAGCTAAAACCTGTCCTAGGTTATTAGTGCAGCATATTCTGTATATGCTGTATGTACATCGCTGGTTCATGCATCTTTCAGTCTTTTGTCGTTGAAAATGATTTTGAAAATTCCTTTTTCAATACCAAATTTTGCACATGTGTACGCAGCCTTAGTGTTTTTAACATATGAGTGTATCCATACAAACTTTTTCTTGGTCAAAGCTTTATTGGCTACATCTGGTAATAGTTGGGCAGACACATATCCACATAAAAAAAAAATTTAACAAAAACAGTATTTTGTTAAGGTGCCCCTGATTCATAAAGACTTGATGGCTTCTTCTGCCTTAAAAAGTTTGCTTTTGCAGACTGGAGCAATTTACTTTTGAACCCGTGTGTGTATACGTACATACAGATGTCTGTATTCTCACAGTAAAAGCTGTAAGTCAAAGCCCCTTATATATCATAAATCGTCTACTGAATGACCATGCTGTCAAATAAACACAACCCTCCCCTACCCATTTTACAACCCAGTTGCTAAACTCTAAGTGAAAATATAGGTTACATTTTAAGAAAGAGGTAAATGCTTACATCTACTGCCTTTGTTGCTAACACAGGATGAAAGGATTCACCAAGTAAATTCTCTTCATAAACTAACACACAGAAATGTTTCTCCCACCACATCACAACTGGGTAGTATGACTGGGCACAGCACAAGGATCCACATATTACAGTGCGCAGACCAGGCGTCTGACAGTATTTTTTTTTTTTGCCAGGTTTTAAAACGGTAAAATTCAGGAATGTTAGTACAGATAAGTATTACACGTTTTCTTTAAATGGAGGAATAAACTGCTCATGCATATTTGTCTGATTTATCTCTTTAGAATCACCTGCAGGCCCTTGTTCTGCTCGTATTTCAAGCTAAAGTTTACCGGCACCAAACTTCACCAACTGGAGGTTACTCGCAATCGGACAATGTTTCCAGAGGTTTGAAGAGAAAAAGTCGATCAGGGTCTTGTAAAATGCCTCAAGTATTTTATCAACTACTTCTTTTACAAGTTTGGCCTTAAGGTGAGTCATGCAGAGAATGTAAATGCTAGCTGTATTTAAAATAAAATCAGGTTGTGTTGCTGTGCAAATTTAATTTGGTGTAAAAAGCATGTCGTTTATCTGTAAATCGTTTTTTTTTATAGTCTTCCCTTTGCTGACTCTTTAGCAGTGCCATAGTACTTTGAGAATGTTATGTTTTTACAAAAATGTATTATGCCAGGTATAAATCTGTTGTAATCATTTATAAACCTCAAGAAACCACTTCAATAAAAAAGACCCAAATTTTGACTTTTAGCAGCAGTGTCAGCACCTGACAGCCAAGAACCTCCACAAGAAAATTCTGAGGAGCAGGAAGCATTCATGAGACTCTAGGTAAGGAAGTCAGACAAGTGAGCAGCATTTCAACCTTTTTGTTCATATTTTGCTGCAGCTGCTCTTAAGGGAGGGAAGCTACTAACCAAAAGGTAAAGGCTGGCTGATCTCCTGCAATGCTAGTTTCCTGGCTTCTTCAGGTTTCACTACTTTCTGATCACTGGACTTGAACAGACAACAGTGGCATCTGAACTCCTGATCTGCATACTTTATTTGGTTAGTGACTCAATAAGGACTGGAGCCTTTGAAGTAGAACTAAACCGCATAGTTCATTGCACGATGTCGGGATATGCTGGTTATCCTTGCATCTCTCAGAGCTGTTGGGACTGAATAAATGAGGTTATGTCCTCCGGGCTTGGCCAGTAAAGATGACTGAAGATCCAACATCCACTAGAGTAGAGGAGGAAGATGGTGGTTCCCATGCTGGAGCGAGGACAGGTGAGTGAAAATATGCCTGCATTACAGGTTCTAGAGTCTGAATCAGTCCCTGTGGAACTCCTTGTTTGTACATAGAACCTCATCTTCTGTTAAAGTCATCAAGGTAGCATACCCTATCCTTGTTCTATGTTCATTTTTTATGTTTGTGCTTTACTTGCCTAATAAGGCACTGGCGTTGCAAGCTGAACTGGTGCCTAGCACTGCAAGGAATGCAATTTGCAAGTCAACATAGAGCGGGATTCGCCTGAAAACAAATCGATGTATTCAATGCCAAGTAACCTGAAATTTTCTCTCCGGTAGGCCGAAGTAATGTGATTCAGCGCATACTTGATATTTTAAAATTTGTCTGGGTCCTCCTGCTTGCCATGTTTGATGGACTGATAGACTGGTTGGGAACACTAAACAATTTGTGGATATGAGCACTGTGTTGTGGTCCTCCTGTAGTAAATAGCTTGCCATGCAGGTCCTCCTGTAGTAAATAGCTTGCCATGCAGGTCCTCCTGTAATATTTCTGTCAGCAAGAAAAGCTGTGATAAGTTTTGGAATGAGATTTGTGGATGTCATTGCTAATCTTGTAAAATTGACTGTCTGAAGCAGTAGTGACTTCAATAATCTCACACTGAAAATATACAGTATAAACATGATTAGCTACAGCAGCGGTCACCAACTGGTGGTCTTTGGCCGACGCGCCCCCCCTAAGCGGGGTCAACAGAAGCACCCTGCTTGGAAGTACACACCAGCCAAAGCAGCGTACCATGTCCCCTATATAGATTGCAGGCTCAGGGCGGTGGGAGGGTTGTGTCTCTGAACACAACCAGCCCACTCTGGGGGAGAGGGCAGGTTCTGGCATCGTGACGTCACTGAAGGGGAAGCTTCCTCCCCTTTGAGTGACATCCGGCTCCCCGCGCATGCGCAGTCCAGGGCTGGTAAATTTAGTGGTCCGTCAGTCCGAAAAGGCCCATTGGCCCCTGGGATCAACCTTGAACCCTGGCAGTTATTGCTTGGCTTTGGCTATGAGGCTTGATGTACAGGAGGCTTGATGTACATCAAAGTTAAGCCAAAATGAGAGGAGTCTGACAGCATGAGAACTCAAATTATGACTTTTTCTAAGCTTTAGCCAAAGAAACTTAAAAATTGAATGGTAAAAGTTTGTAGTCCATTTTGCCAGATTTGTTCTTTCAATCATTACTCACACTCTTATGGTTTCTGCAGACATACTGTTATCTATGATCTACTACACTGTTGAAAACTTTTGAATAACAAAAATTGCTTTAATTTTTGCTGCCATGGATGTAATGGTTATCGGAACAAAACTTGCCCTTAACCCAGTAAATCACTCCTTTCCCATACACCATCATTGTGTCTCCAGGCCATCACCACTGTGATCTGTAAGTCTTGGATGCTTATTCAAGTGCTAGGTTTAGTGATAGGCCTAATCTATTCCATATTTCCCTCAAGCAGTTTTAAGTTTGCCATAAGCTTCTGCACACATGGACCCCCAAAATGACCTGAATTTAAATGAGATATGAACCCAAGTTGTTTCTATTTACAGTATGGTATGGGGCAGGGGCTGGAACTTCACCAGCAAAGTGAAGGAATGATTCTGCAAAGGATAGTAAATTACATTAGCTGGGCCAAAAAAGGTGTTTTAGATTGAGGGAATAGTGGTTTTAAATGCACGTCTTACTAATTATGGTCAAGTAACACAGAAAACGGATCAAACTACTCTTTTAGTTATGTTTCAATTAAGCATTGATGTTCAAGCTGAAATGTATACACCCAAGGTAAAAAGAACAGAGAATATATGCATATAAAGTTTCAAACATAATCTATAATTTAAAAGTTTACAAACTTTTAAACCAGTATATAACCTTGGGGACAACGGGAGACTTGTTGATGGTAGTTTTAGTAACTAGATTGTTATGCCTATTATCTACTATATATTTATTATAGGGGGAAGTTAGGTCATTAGACAACCTTGGAAATTAGGATATTTTGTGCAAAACCTACCTTTTAGTTTCAAAATTCATATTATTGAAAATTGCCATTTGGGAATACTGGTATGTACATTTTCATGACAGGTATACCCAGTACCACCCATTGGTACAATTATGACCTGATCCAGCTACTGACCCTTTTCTTCCATTGATCTCTACTAATGGTAACTACTTTTCTTTTACATTAAAAGATGACAATATAATGTTATTTAAGTTTAAGATCTTTTAAGTTTTGGGTGTTTGCAACAACCTTTTGTGTATCCCAGCTCCTGCTGTTTTATTCTTCATAACATAAATCAAATAAAGAACTCTGAAAAGAGGGGAAAATCCTCCAGATTTCTACAGAAGATGTGCAGACCTAGAAACTTAAGCTTGGTAATAACTTAAACGACCCAAAGCTTTCAGGTCACAAAGGTGACAAAAGTTGACATTTTTAAATTTGACTGTACTTCCCTTTTACATGTGACTGTGGAGCAGGCTCAACATTTTTTACATGTGTTATTTGAGCCTACAACACTATAGCAAAAAGCACACAAGATTAGATAGCCTTTTAAATAAAATATACTTTTTAATACATGTTTACTATCTGCACCTTTTAATAGGATGTCATTTAAAAAAAGAAATGTTCTCTGTCTTTGCAGAGTTACTGATTGTGGGACCAGGAAGATATGGAAAACTGCAGAAGGAAAGAATGCAGAGCCACCAGAAAATGGAGAACTGTGGCTCCCTTTGGGCTTCTGTATCATTGGATGTCTAATTCCCCGATGCAAGAGGGGAGAGTCGGTGACCAGTGAGACTGAAAAATGTAGTACAATCTTGAGAGAGATAGAGAGATAGTTTAGAGATAGAATTGATGTTCCTAATTTAAAACAAAGAGCCATAAATCCTTCTAAATTCTCCTTTGAACACATATATGCCATAAGAAATGGTAAAATAATTACTCCATTAGGTCTACACATAGGCATGTGCCACAGCTCTCTTCCCTCTTATTTGTGTGTATGTACATAATTGTTTGATATGAGAAACCTATTGTATAACTCATTGTATAGTATGTAATTATGTTTGTGTAACTGCAAACCAAGCCTATGTTTTTTTTTAAATAAAAAAATGCACTTTTAATTCTTTGATATCATACAAATTTTACAAATAATGAAATAACTTTCATATGTTTAATTCAAATTTCTTTTGTTCATACAAAGGTTTTATTGTTACTCTAGGCAATTAAGGTAAAAATTTACGCTTAAAGCTTTTCCTGGAGTGTTCAGTGTTAGGATCCTGCCAGATGCTCCAACAATAGTCTACCCTGATAACCGTTCTGACCCTCAAATCTTGGTGGAATCATTCACCTTGCTCATCACTGACTGCACCAAGGTTTTCCAGAAGTTAGAAAGATGGCTATGCAGAAAATGCACCTTGATGCTCATATTGCAACCAAGCATTTTGTAGCTCTCTGAGAGTTTCTGTGTAATTATTTGCTGGTGTGTTTCCAAGAAAGTCCTTCACAATGGCTTTGAATGATAACCGAGCATTCTTTTCGACTTCTGACGTTGTCCTGATGAAATGTTCATCTTTGAGCTGCCGCATCTGTGGACCTTCAAACACACCGGCCTTTATTTTTTTTAAATGACAGGCTGGGAAATGCCAAAATGAGGTACATGAAACAGTCTCCTTTAGTTGGCAAAGCTTTAACAAACTGCTTCATCAGACCCGGTTTCATGTGCAGAGGTGGGAATATAATCTTTTTATCAACAAGTGGCTCATGTAGAATGTTTTTGGAGCACCTGGTTTTAGGGCAGATCTTGGAAAGGTGTCAGAATCTGCATCTGGGCTGCCTCCAAAAAGTATAAAGCGTATAGGTGTACCACTTTTCAAAAAAAAAAAAAACGTTGATATGTCTGTCATCATTTCTTTCTGCATCCAGAGCTTCGCTAGGAAATGCTGCACAAAGAGTAGAAGAGATGATCTCATTAGGGGTGATGTGTCAATTCAGCTCGAGAGTAAAGCTTGGCTCGCAGCCAAGAGACAAACCAATATCCAGTCTCTCCTATCTCTGCCTGGTATCGCTTCTGACAAATCATCCCAGCAACAACATAAGCTAGGGTTAGTGGGTACAAAATATTGTCACTTTATAAACATTGGATCAGTGGACAGAACCATAAACGATGAACCAGAGTGGCTGATGGGGTGTTACACTTTGGGCAAGTAAAATCTAAAGTAGTAGGAGTACGCAAAACTCTGTACGCCCTATGTAAGAGTTTAAATTGCATTTCCCTTCATACTTCGTTCACTATTGCTTTACATATCATGCCGTATCCCTGGATTACAATGGGGATGATATCCAGCATGTGCAATTCCTCTCCCCATCTTCATTCATTAGTTGTCCTCAACGGTTTATGGGAAAAAAATCTTGAATTGATTTATTAATTTCAGAAATGGAAGGTGAGGAGAGGAACAGCCAATTATCATACCGATTGTAACTCAATGCCCCCTGAACATCAGCCATTGTTGATTTAGTATAATTGAATACCTGTAAATAGTACAAGGGATGTGGACGAAGTGTTGGAGACACCAGCTTAATACACAGTTCCCTATAGGTCATCAAACGTCCCGATTCCTAATTATACAAATCATCTGCCGTTATCACTTGTTTACGTCAACAACTTTTGGAATATTGGATAAGCATCCCCTCCTGTGGTTACCACAGATAGGTAAATACCTAGAAAGAGTGAATGACAGTTTCATCTTCTTCCTCATCTCCCTCCATGCCAGAATTGGAGAAAAATGAGGTACCCTTAAGCCAGTCAATTATATGCCTTGTCAGGCAGGCCAGGTTGTAAGTCCTTATATCAGGGAAATTAACCCTTCCTGCATTTTTAGGTAAGTACAATTTTGATATGGCTATACCAGGACGGGCAGCATGCCATACAAATTTAAAAAAAAAAGCCTATTAAGATACAGCTCATCTTGCCCCCTTAGCAATAGAGGTATGGTTTGCAGGGGGTAAAGAAGTTTGGAGAAAGACATCATTTTGATTAAGTGTATTTGTCCAAATAGCGATAATGGTAAGTTATGCCACATCTCCAATTCCATTTGTATTTTTATTATCAAAGGTGGGCAGTTTAGCTCAAAGATGGAAGAAGGATGTTTACCAATCCGTATTCCCAAGAAGGCAATGTAGTCTTTGGCTATCTAAAAAGAAGAGCTCTCATCCCAAGCAGTTTGCCTGTGGTTGGTAAGAAGGATAATTTCCCTTTTTATCAACGTTTACCTTTAGTTTTCAAATTGGGAGAAGGTATGTTGGATAAATGGAAGGTCATTTGTTGGATCAGATGTGACGAGAAAGAAGTCGTCTGCAAAGAACGCCACCCTGGGTTCAGAATGGGGAAACTTCAATCCATGTAACCCTGGGGAATTATCAAAAAAATTAACCAGTGGTTCAATCGCTAAATTTAAAAGCAGCAGTGAGAGAGGGCAGGTTTGTCTGGTGCCACTCCCTAAACGTATATTGGCGAAAAGAAACCCAGGAGTGTGCACCCTAGCGCTCTTTAGATTCAAAGAGCTGCTGGCTCTGGACTTTGCAAAACATCACCCACACAAAAATATTGCCATAATTAGTATATATGCTGAAAAGGCATTTGATAGCGTGGATGTCGCTTGGCTTTTCTCTGTTCTGGAGAAATTCGGTTTCCAGGGACTATACCTGGCACTGCTACTGGCCGTGTTCAGTTATCCGTCCAATTTCCCCTATTTCCTGAAAATGATTGCTTTTACGGGCTACTTCGGCAGAATATTCAGCAAAGATAAGGAGACGTGCCTCCTCAAAGGAGAGATTGCGTGGAGTTTGAAAAGCAGAGAGAATTTTGGAGCGGTCAGCATAGTCCAGATACTTAACAATAACCGGATGAGGTCGTCTGCGGTCAGTAAGGCCCCGGTCAATGGACATGTTCCACCTTGCAATTATGATCCAGACTCAATATTTCTGGTATAGTAGAGGACCAAATCTGGGATAACTGGTTAGGTTTATTAGAATCTTGGAGACCAATAATTCTAGTCCGTGATCTATTTTCCAAATTGTCCACTTTATCAGTACCCGCATTTGAGTTTCCATTGTCGGTAGTTGGGACCTGGCTTGCATGAGATCATCCTCATTAGCCTGATCCTGCTTTCAGCTGTAGTAAATCTAGTGGCCTGACTTTTAATCTCCTGTTTCAGTGACTTCATCCCTTTGGTCATAGCCTAATCTATTACCTCCTGTATAGTGGGTTTCAGGAGGACTGCTACAGCCTCCGCTTTTTTGGCATAGTCCCGAGGGGTATGCATCAGTTCGCTCTCTGTGTCGTCTGACTCTATAGAGGTATGCGTAGATTGCGGCACACGGTTCCTGTCTCTCTGCTTACCCGATGCTGGAGAGCGGTGGATTCTGCATGCTAATACAATGGTTGGAGGGTATCGCAGGGTGAGAATTGCGGTTTATTGAGAGGGTTACCTTCAAGTGAGCTGGATCCTCAGCTTTCCACTACTCTCAAATTAGCATTTAAAAGGTTTTAGTACAGGCTACTCTATTTATTACTTCAGTCCTTCTTGGGTCAGCAGCAGATACAAAAGGTTTTGTGTAGTCAGCCACTACAGAAGGAAGACTGGACATAAATATACAACTTCCTACACATGATCCTAAACTCCCTAGGCATGGGTAAAATGATCCTAAACTCCTAGGCATGGGTCAAATGATCCTAAACTCCTACGCATGGGTCAAATGATCCTAAACTCCTAGGCATGGGTCAGTAGCTGTATACACATATGAAATACATACTGTATATGAGATAACATTTATGTATATAAGTCAGTACATACATACACTGAAAGCACCTGGGGCACTTTTATGATCTACATGAACATGCTTTACGTTCAAGCCTAATCTTTGCAGCTGACTGGAGCTACAAAGGAGCACCACTAGTCACCTGCGCTATATGTCTGCATTACAGGTTCTAGTGTTTGTATCAATCCCTGTGTCCTTATGAAAATCTTTGTTTCTACTTAGAACCTCATCTTCTTTCCAAGTGAGTAAACATTGCCCTATCCTTGTTCCATGTTTGCGCTTCAACTGCCTAATGAGGCAATGGCATTGCTAAACTGGTGCCTAGCACTGGGAGGAATGCAATTTAAAGTCAACATAGAGAGGGATTCTTCTGAAAACAAATCAATGTATTTGATGCCAACTAATCTGAAATTGTCTCTCTCCAGCAAGCGGTAGTAATGTGATTCAGCGCATACTTGATATTTTGAAATTTCTCTGGGTCCCCCTGCTTGCCATGTTGGATGGAATGATGGACTGGCTGGGAACACAAAACAATATGTAGATATGAGCATATGTTTATCGTTATCAATACTAAGTTTACATTTCTATTAAAAGGACCTGAACTGTGGAAACTATGTACCCCCCAAAAAAGTGTCTCTACTTTTTCTCTACGCGTTTCGCAGAATTTACTTCGCTTCTTCAGGAAAACAAGAGATCTATAATTAAAAAACATTTATCTATACATTGAATCATGATTCGGAATGCCAAAATCAACTCAATAAATTGGATTATTTAATCACAATCGCATAGATTTTACGACTTACGTAGTAGTCCTGAATGAGGACAACCAGATGGGATCCTTCTCACACAGTATGGTAATACAAGTGATATATTTTATACATTGAAATAATCCAATTTATTGAGTTGATTTTGATATCATGAAATCAAATCAGGATTCAATGTGTATATAAATGTTTTTTTAAATATCGATCTCCTGTTTTCCTGAAGAAGCACCTGTCTTCAAGCTCTGATAGAACTGAATTAAAATCACCCCCTGCAATGTTATGGGGTATAGGGTCTTGAACAAACCTGCGGGTGACCTCTTTGAAAAAAGATACTGTAGGTGAGTTGGGTGCATATATAATATACAATGAAATTTCTTGATCATAGTATTGAATAATAACCTGTAAAATGCAGCCTTCAGAGTTGCCCTGGACCTTTTTTTTTGGAACAGCATCATTACACAAGCCTTGCGGTCAACAGATGAGGAACCGTAGACTTCACCAAAACATAGCTTTTTCAGTCTGTGAAAATCATTACTGTCCAAATGGGTCTCCTGTAACTTCACTATATTGGCTTTCAGCCTTTTAAGGTGACATGCGTTTATTAGGGTAACGCAGATCCTTAATATTCCAAGAGATCACCAGCATCCATTGAATGAATAAAGAATTGCTACGTAGCCAATATATACCATAAGCACCAATATAGTACCGGTATCATTTGGTAAAATAATGCCGCTGAGCAAAAGATTTGTAGAGAGTGCCCCACAATCAGAAAAGGCATGTCCAAACACAGCCTACCCAACCACAGAGACCGGCCATCTTTGTCAAAACAGCCAGAAATCTTGTGGATCATCATTAGGTGCAACGGAGGAATGGTAAATAAAATGGGTGCGAATAATCCAACTTCAGGTAGGGTCCACACATTAAGAAGAAGAAAAAACACACAGAAATTCAAGAACAAACAAATCGAAAAATCGACTTTCCTTTTTTCCTTATGGAGAAAAATAAAAATAAAGCACACTTGCATATAACAATAGCAAGACAATCTGAAATAGGCTCACACCTCCAAAAAGTGGTTATTAGTAAAAAAAAGTTTTCAAAAAAGGTACTTTAAGTATCATGACTCAAGTCCCAGATTATCTGCTCTTAGCCGAAGGACCAGAACGTGGGGTATCCTGTACCCTCTTAGTGGATGAGCCTCCGATATTCTGGGATTTCTTGGGTGAGCAAAAAGGAATCGCCGAAGGCTTGGATGGGCCAGGGGACGAATAAACCGATGATTTTGGAGACATGGATGCTGCATCTGACAGTAGAGCATGGACCAAACTTTCTGCCTCCTCAGCCGAGGTAAGGAAATATTTCTGATCTTGTGAATGGGTAAAATTAAGGACTGACAGATAAGCTAAAGTGAGCCGTATCTTTTTGCGATATAGTATGGAGCACACTTGCTGGAAATTTCGTCGTTTTCAGGACACTTCAGCTGAGTAATCCACGAATATAAGCAATGAGGCCCCCTCAATTTGGCCACCAATACTGGTCCAGGAGTAGAGGTATCTTTGCGCACAGGATCTAAGCGGTGAGCCCACTGGACCTTGCCAGTATACCTAAGTTGCGGTATAGTGGTGGTGCACAGCTCAAGTAATTGAGTTGGTTTGATGGTTTCTGGCACCCCAATTATGCGCAGGTTGTTTCTTCGTGATCTATTTTCTAAGTCCTCCACCTTATCTTGTAGTGCCGTTGCCTTGGCCTCTAACGTGGAAATAGGCATTCTAGTAGAGGATGCATCCTCTTCAATCCGAGTGATCCATTGCTCGGCTACATTTATGCGCTGGGAATGTTCACGGAAATCTTTACATATAGACTGAATACCCCGGTGTACTGCTACATCTATAGCTTCCTGTAGGCTTTGCTTCAGCACTTCTGCAACTGCATCCGCAATTCGTACCGGGTCAGACGCCTTGGCGGTGTCGGCTGAGTTTCTTTGTGTGGAAGTTGTAGCGTGAGTCTGTGTAGCAGCGGCAGCCATCTTGGAAGGCATGTTTGTCTTTTCTACCCTTAAGAATCGAAGTATCCACAGAAGAAGAGCGCTCTACAAACCGGTCCATCCAGGCATCGAACAATGTGTGAGTGATCTGCTGTGCAAAGTGGAGGTTTTATAAGGGATTTTCCCGGAGGTGAGCGGGAGCCGTTAGCTTGCGC
>NC_092866.1:13175400-13177345 GCF_032062135.1 Pyxicephalus adspersus | reverse complement strand
GTCGCATGTAAGGTCACAATAAGTTTTTTAATGGTAGGGTTTAGTTTCACTGAAGCAGGACTAAAGCTACAAAGGAAAAAAACAACATTTTTTGCAAAAGGAAAAGGCAGGACGGTCATCTGGAACTTTGGGGCCCCATACTAGGTAAACGTCCTGGGCCCCTCTCCCATCTGTAAAAGTTGCAGCATTGCAAACATCAAGGTCTATTGACTGGGGCCCGATACAGAAATACACCATTGTCCCTCTTGATGGAAGCCCAGGCGACGTCCATTCTTCAATAAAGCAAACTTACCTGTCTGATTCACCCATTTTTTTGGGTTATCAATCTTTTCCCATCCTGATCAGCCAGGCATAATGGTAGGAAGCCGGAATACCCAGCATATCTTGGCATTCTCTGATTGCCTGCTGATTGCAGTTTTTTAATTAAACTCTCCATTGCTCACCCAGTATTGGCACCAATTGGCAGGTCACTTTCCTTTCTGGCCATGCTGATTGGTCAGGCTGGAATGATACACATGTGCACAGGAATCCATTCATTACCAGCAATATAAGCTGCACATGCACATCTCTGCCTATGTTATAAAGAACATTACAAACAAGCAGGTAAGTTTTTTTTTTTGAAGGGACAGCGCCTGTCTATTCTGTAATAAATACCTACATGCTAAATGTTTTTGTTTTTTAGGTTTAGTCCCACTTTAAGAGGACACCGAGCTATGAATAGGAGTATTGAAGTTTCCTGCAGTTTCAGTGCTCTGATGACATGTGATCAGCACATTCTGACCTCCCAGACATGGAATTCTTGCGCTCTCATGATATTGTTATCATAGCTCAGCACACATCATTACAGTCAGCAGTAGGGAAAGCACAGTTGCAATACACACAAACGGCCACTAGATGTCGCTGCCCGCGAGTCTTTTTGTTCGTTCGCTGCCTAAACTCAGAAAAAAAAATAGCGAAAAAGGAGAAAAACAAAACCGCGCGCCGCTCCGTGACTGACAGGAGGCTGTGACGTCACTGACGGGGACCCGGGGAACGTGGTGACACAACGTGGCGGCTCCGGGCTCCGTGCCAGGGGGGAAGGGAGAGGGATGGCACGGGGACATTCTGCAACAAGCTGTGCAGCAGGTGACACTGGCATGGGGTACACAGGGGGAAGAGCCCCTCCAGGGGTAACTCTGCTCTAGGGGCAGATTCACTTGTAGCCCTTTACAGGGGAGGTAAATACATTCCAGTGGGCCAACTTAGCACCAAGGGTACTTGGAAAGAAAGTAATAGGGGGCATTAGGGGGTATCTCCTGACCAGGGGCAGTTATAGGGCTATCTTTCCTCTAGGGGCAGATTCAGGGGTAGTTACAGAGGTATTTCTATTCCAGGGGAGGTTAGAGAGAGGTGTTACTCCTCACTAGAGGCAAATAGAGGGCCACCCCTCCCCCAAGGTGTTAGAGGGGTATATTTACTCCAGGGGCAGCTATATGGATGGGTGAGGGTATCTTTTCTCCAATGGCAGTGATAGGTACCCCACCATAAGGCAAAGCTATAAGTAAAGTTTCTCCAGGGGCAGTTAGAGGGGTCCGGCTTCTCTGGGGGAAGAGAAAAGGGCAGTTGTGGGACCAGTCACAGGGGCAATCCTTCAGAGGAAGTTGTAAGGGCAAATAGAAGGGTACATCTACTCCGGGGCAATTATAAGGGAAGACAGAGGGGTAGATATTCTACTGATACTGTTACAGTTGTACCCCTAATCCGGGAGAAGTTATAAGTGGATTTAGAGGGGTTCCTCTTCCCCAGGGGCAGTTATAGGTGAAGTAAGACGGGGTATCTGTTCTCTAGGGGCAGGTATAGGTGCAATTATAAGTAAAATAGGAGGGGGTATCACTTCACTAGGGGCAGTTATAGGTGTAGAAGGAGGGGGTATCCTCTCGCTAGGGGCAGTTATAGGTGTAGAAGG
>NC_092866.1:13171098-13175261 GCF_032062135.1 Pyxicephalus adspersus | reverse complement strand
TCGCTAGGGGCAGTTATAGGTGTAGAAGGAGGGGGTATCTCCTCGCTAGGGGCAGTTATAGGTGTAGAAGGGAGGGGGTATCTCTTCCCCAGGGGCAGGTATAGGTGAAGAAGGAGGGGGTATCTCCTCGCTAGGGGCAGTTTTAGGTGTAGAAGGCGGGGGTATCTCTTCCCCAGGGGCAGTTACAAGTGAAGTAAGAGGGGGTATATCTTTGCTAGGGGCAGTTATAGGTGTAGAAGGTGGGGGTATCTCTTCCCCAGGGGCAGTTATAAGTAAAATAGAAGGGGGTATCTCTTCTCTAGGGACAGGTACAAGTGAAGTAAGAGGGGGTATATCTTCACTAGGGGCAGTTATAGGTGTAGAAGGAGGGGATATCCCTTCTCTAGGGGCAGTTACAAGTGCAGTAAGAGGCAGTATCTCTTCCCCAGGGGCAGGTATAGGAGCACCCATTCTCTGGGGTAACATACTAGGGCAGTGGGCACTTTGGGCGGGCACAGTGGCACCCCTCTGGCAGTGTAGTGGCAGGAGAGGGGCAGAGTTGCTCTGTGTATAGAGCTTTGTAGTCACCCCCTGGGGACCTGGCACACAGGAGCAGGGCACTGCCCCTTGCACCCCTCACCCTGTCGCAGGGCCAGGCTGTGGGTGTTGCCGGAGGCTGTCTTTGGAAGGAAGTAGGGCAGATTTTTAGGTAGGAAACACTCAGGGAGGAGACTGGTCCTATATAAAAGCAGTAAGGGAGTCAGAGGGAGTTACTAGAAGTGGGGGGAGTCCCTGTGCTGATCTCATCCTGAGTGCTGGGGAGGATCTAATTCAAGGAGCAGATCACCTAACAACTTTTCACTGGAGGAGGGGGACGTCCTGCCCTGGTTGGAGGCGCCCCCCATACCCCAGCTGGTGTCATTCAATGGGAGCACCACTCATACAAACTTGTGTGCACATCAGTATCTGCATGAGGACAGCATGGCTTGACAAGTGTGATCTGGAGGTATCTGACCCTGCTGCTGGCTGCCTGCACAACCCCTCCACCTGGGATTATTATTCCTGCTAATTACCTGGCCATGGAGCTACAAGTCCTGTGTGGGGCGCTATTCTGGCTGCTGCTGCCTCTCTCCCTCCTAGCAGGTAAGCCTGACAGTCATTGATCCCCTTGTCAGCAGAGCTAACACATGGCCAACCATGTGAGAAACAGCTGGAGGGGGGTTAACCCAAAGCTGCCCTGGCTGACTTGTTTCTTCCAGGTACACATTCCACGGCTGTCAACTTTTGTCATGTATGTTGGTGGCTGGTGACACTAGTGGATAAGACAGCGGCATGGCAGCCCTGGAACAAACCTAATAAAAGTCCTCATAGCAATTGTTTATTTAGATCCTGACTGCTGTGTATTGATATTTACTAATAGAGCATGGCATCATTTATTATTAATAAACAAGATTTATATAGCGCCAACATATTACGCAGCGCTGTACATTAAATAGGAGTTGCAAATGACAGACAGATACAGACAGTGACACAGGAGGAGAGGAGCCTGCCCCGAAGAGCTTACAATCTAGTATGTGGGGGAATTTACACACAATAGGAAGGGAGATTTGTAATGGTGGGAAGTAGTGACGGGTAGGCAAGTTTGAAGAAATGGGTTTTGAGTGCTATGTTAAATGAGCAGAAAGTACGATGCGTTTGCGTCTCGTTCTCCAATCATACCATGTGTGGTGAAGTCAATGAGCCGTTACCCTTAGCAACCTCAAGGCAAAGCAGACTTGTAAAGTGGACTTCTTACTGCTCTTGGAAGTAGCGACGATTTTATCTGTTACCATCCAGTTTACTGTAACTTTGTGCCCCCTGTACAGTCTGCGCGCCTGCCATGTTCTTGTTAACCTGCGACACATTGCATGGAAAAAGTGATTTCAGTTTAATTCATTTCATGAGCAGTACAAGTTGTGATTTATGTAACCAGCGTTTTACTCTTTCTGTTTCTTTTTCTACTCATTTGACTGCATTAGTGACATGATTTTGTACAGGGCTGCATAATATGTGGGCGCTATATAAATACTGTGTAATAACATTTATATCTGATCCTATGCCAAGCCTGCCATGTAGAATATAGTAAGGTATTAGAAATAACCTCACTAGGTCATAATTCTCTATTTAATATACAGCGCTGTGTTATATGTTGGTGCTATATAAATCCTGTTTAATAATAATAATTTACTATGCATAGAACACATAGAGACCAAATGTGTTTCTAAGCAAGTCTGCTGGTCTATCTGAAACGTGTATAACATAAGGTTCCATGCACCCAATTCCTTATATACCTGATAGATTCTGAATCCAGATATAATAATAATTTCTTGCTGTCTGACTTTGAGAACTAGCATAGCAGGGAATGCTGGGACTTGTAGTTCCACAACAGCCATAAAATGTTATTTTTAACTCTCAATCCTAGGTTGGGTTATTAATCGATTTCACCTACCTCACTCTAAAAATATTTAGGCCCTGTGAGTAAATATGTGAAATTTGGTTGCATTAGCACACTTTGCATTGGTGCATCCCATTCATGCTGATTGGGCAATCCATGCACCTAAAAGTATACGCCTGCACTATTATGGCAAAGCATGGCAAGTGCACAGAGCATACTCACCCATGCATTGTGACACGCCATAGAGTGTCTGCACATTGTGACATTATTAATAAACAGTATTTATATAGCGCCAACATATTACGTGGCACTGTACATTAAATGTAGATTCACACCTCATCCATTGCATAGTTGGTGCTCTTACTTTGCATTGCATTTTGTTAAGCTGCATTTTTTGCACCTGATACATTTTATGTTCTCTATATATGTCTTGGTTGAGTTGCCTTTTAGAATGCATGGCACCTATCTTTGGTATTGCAGCACCTACATATGAATCATGCAGCCCTAGGGAGCTGCGCATGAAAAACTTGCTAAGCAGAAGTTTACACCAATCAGAATCCTTGCTAATTATTCATCTTCGTGCAGCCGTTGCCTGTAGCAACCCATACTCATTATAGCGGCTGCCCCTTTCAAAGTGATGGCATCCATTAAACACAAGCTGTCATTTGCTATTGTGAAGGTGTTAATCCCTCCGTTCAGTAAATAAACTTGTGTTTGGTGATCCCTCCCTCATAGCTGTGGAATGTATATCCCGCTCCATGCATCACTGTGCAGGCAAAGGCTTGAATTGAATTTCTAATCCATAAAATCACAATAATTGCCCTCGGGGTGATTGAACTGCCGGTGAAATACACTTTATTATTATTGGGATCAGCTAAGAGATTGACATCATTCCCTCACACCTTGCCTTTAACTCTTTCTAGGAATACACCAGAAATGTTCTTTCATGTCAGGGTCTACTTATTAATGTTACATTACAGATTCACCACAGATTCATTCACTGTACACTCTTGAGTTTGCATGGAGGATTGTTAAGCGCCCATTCTAATGTAAATGGGCTTCCTGAGTATGATAAATATACAAAAAGAATACAACATTATACCAGTACCGGGACTTCGGTTTAAGGCTTCAATATTGGAATCATGTGTAGATATCTTCAAAGCACAATGTCTCTGACGAGGCTGCGTTCCTATCTAGGGGTCCTCAGCAATATCAGATCAAAGAATAAAGAAAGCAGCGCTTTGATAAGAGTCCACTATTGTATATCCAGCTACAAAAATATATGCAATACATTTCCGGGGTTCAGGAAAGTTCCTCTTCATCAGGGAAAATGCCCAGCCAAGAAAATAACCAGTGAAAGCTGAACTAAAGGTAAATTAGAAAAAAACATGCAACCAGGCAGGTTCTTTATTGCAGAACAGACAAGTGACATCCCTTCTGCAATAACATAAACAATAGAATAAATCCGCCTGAATGTAATTTTTTAAATTAGCTGTCCAATGCAGGTGTTGCAATCCTAATCTAGTCCTGTTCTGAGTTACAGAACTTTTGCCATCCTAATTTGCCAGGTTGGAATAATGCAACTCAGTCATTCTCAGCATGCAGGGCAATGCCAGGATATCAAGCATCATTCACTGCACATGCACAGATAAGGGTACATAGTAGAAAAGATTGCAAACAGACAGGTAAGTTTATGAACCATGAACCATCCTGCTTGCATTTTTTTTATTCTTTAAACCGGACCTAGACA
>NC_092866.1:13101911-13170537 GCF_032062135.1 Pyxicephalus adspersus | reverse complement strand
CAACACCGCAACCCACCAGTGGGACAAACAATTGTGGTCTCTCCTTTCAAATAGTTTGGTGTGGTGCTGCTCTCTATCTTAGTGTAATATGTTGGAATGCACAGAAATTGATCTATAAACCCGAGTGTCAAACAACAAAACGTTACCTCCTAAATATTTATTTTCTGCTTGCGGCAATGTATCTAGTTGTGATAATCGCTGTGAAATTAAAGTAAGAAGATTTCCAAGTAGCTCTCCCTTCGATTGCCTGGGGTTTACTTCATATTTGTCTCTGGCAATTTCTATCACTACTCTAAATTTCACAAGGGTTTGAGATGTATATTGGGACATAGGTGAAGATTCACTCCAACTTCATTCTTTACATAGTTGTCAACACTCCTTCTCCTTCTATCAGCGTATTCCTAGTTGGAGTGCAGCTTTTATTAGCCGATTCCTGCCCCAAAAATAAGGAAATAGTAATGTTATTAGTTCCTAGTTATCATAACTGATTCATTGACTGATACTTTGTAATCTGTGTCTTGGCCAGTACTAAAGATTGGGATGTCTGACTTCACTCTGCATTCCATATTCTGCATACATTGGTCACTGACTTAATGTGCTGAAGCCATGGACAGCCAGGCATCTAGCATTTTAACAGAGTGAGCTACCTTCCTTATGTTAACCCTTTAAAAGTTCCAAAACTAGATACTGTGCCACCCTTCAGGTCGTTGCATATCTTTTAATGGCTGTGACCCCTGTGCTGTCCACACCCGGGCACATAAAACTAGATTGCCGATGTTCCTGCACCTAATTTATTTAGCGCCAACATATTTCGAAGCGCTGTACATTAAATGGGGGTTGCAAAAGACAGACAGCGATACAGGAGGAGAAGAGGATCCTGCTTACAATCTAAGAGCACCTATGCACCAAAATCCAAAAAACCTGAAGGGGGCCATAGCTAAACCACAGGACCAACATTCCATCCAAGTCTGTGGGTGCAGCCCAGCTCTAGATTTTTACCAATAGTCCTGTAGACATTGGAGGAGGTGAAGACCTGCAGGAGAGAGAGTAGCAAAAAGTTTAGTGGTTGAAAGGGGTTATCACAAACTTTTCAGGATATTCATGAACTTGGTTTGCTAAGTCTGTCATTTGCAACCCCTTTTTATTGTACAGCGCTGTGTTCGCTGTATAGTTTATTGTAAACTTTGGATATCTTTTACTGTCATTAGGATCTATGATCAGTAGGGTGCTGGTGAGTTGTCTGAGCATCACCGGACATACAGTTTAGAAAATCAGGAATGGCGCCTCCGCTTGTCGGGGTTTAATATTCCCTGGTAATGTACTTTGTTCAGCATATCCCAGATAATATTCCCTTATGTTTCAATAAAACCCTTTCCTCTGTAACTGTGACACTGATCTCCTTGTCCATGTTCTTCAGTGCTCGGCCATAAGACTTGCATTGGTCCCTGCTGAATGATTCACTGTTCATGCTGTGACAGTGAATCTGCACAAGTAGCTGTCAGATTTCTCTTTTTCTGTTGTCTGGTTAACTTGTCTTCCTTGTTTTGTAACCTCAATGTGAATGCCAGAGACGGTTTACACTTACCCAGCCAGTGACAAACTGATCTGCCATGGGGGAATTGACGTAGAAGAGATCAGTTGTGGGATGCAAGGAGTTGAACGCTGGTGGGCCGAATCCCCTGCTGGAAACTTCATTACTTAGATTATCCAATTCTGTCTGAAAAAAAATCTTGCTTATTATTCTGCCTTCTGTGCAAAGTAGAATGCATGGAAAAAAAGAACGCTTCATGCGGTCCCCACCGAGATAGGCTCCACTTATTCCTGTGCTGATGAGACGCTCAAACTTTTATATGACATAAGTGCTGTCAGGTTACATAAATAAAGGTTTGATTGCTAAATGAAGCTAATCAGGGTACTGATTGTCAGCTCTTTGCTCAGGCAGCCTCCATGGGAACCGACAGCTGGACACTGGACCAATCATATTTATTTTGGACAGGTAGAGCGTACATTTGAATATCAGCACACGCAGCTATAACGGGTAGGTTATGTATACGCGTTAGATTTTTGTCGTTGGAAATGATCTTTCACAATCTTTTCCAGTGACAAAAGACTGAAAGGTGCATGAAGGAGTGCTGTACATACAGCGCCATTGTGCTCTATGGAGGAGGGGGGAGGACCAGACTATAGTCGTTCATCAATCTGCCAGGACAGATCCAGGAACGGCGTTGGATGACCACTGTACACACGCCATTCGCCTGATTTCAGCCATGAAGCGATAATCTGAGGAGATTCCTCTGCTGGTGTATAAAGCCTTAGTTTGAACTAGCATTTTTTCAAGCAATATCACTTAACTGCCTCCTAAAAAAATAAAAATAAAAAAAAAAGTTACTATTGTAATGAAAGGTTTCGTTCTTTTTCTTCTTTCTGTCTAGAATTTTCTTGCAGCACCCTTGCAGACATTACATACAGCACCCAAAAGCAGTTACCCACTCCAACTGCTTAGCAATATATGCTGCTTCCCTCTCCCTCCCTCCTCCAATGTCTGCAGGACTATTGGTAAAAATCTACAGCAGGGCTGCACGCAAAGACTTGGACGGGGGATGTTGAACCTGCGGGATAGTTATGCCCCCATTCAGGTTTTTTAGATATTAGTGTGTAGGTGCTCTTTTAGATTGTAAGCTCTTCGTAGCAGGTTCCTCTCCTCCTCTTGTGTCACTGTCTGTCTGTCTTTTGCAACCCCTAATTAATGTACAGCTCTACGTAATATGTTGGTGCTATAAAACTGCTGTTCGAAAAAACAGAATGGAAGTTTGCATTATTATCAAAGTATTTTCTTGATGGTAAGTCTTCTTTAAAAAGCCCCAGAATAGATGGAGTGAGCAGGATATGTATCCATGGATTTCTCCATCTCCTAATACAGATTCAGCCATTTCTTCTAGCTGCTTCTAAATGACAAATCGCAACCGCTCCTCCAGCCTCGGGGAACAATGCTGGGGATAAACAGGAAAAGATTACTAAAACTAGAAGAGGGTTTTGTGAGTGTCATTTTCTCCTATAACCTAATAAAGATTTTCTTAATTGCAGCATTGCAGACGCAGGGAATTTAGTTTACTTTAGGTGAGACCTGAATGGGATTAATGGAGAAATATTTCCCATGTAGCAGGGAGAGCTGTATGACTAACCTGCTGCAGAACAAGAATGTCATAGACTGATAATGTGTAAAATATTTAAGGTCTCGTAAAAACCAAACCTTGAATGTCAACATTGAAGTATTTAGACTTTTTGTGCCATCTCTTGTTCATATAGACGATTTCCTAAATGTTCAGATGAAAATCTAACATCTGTATAACTGTCCTGCTGGATCACTAAAACCCAGAAGAAACGACTGACATTGTTTTATAATGAGTTACACTCAGTGGGGCCCTGTATACTCCATGGAACAGCGAAGTCATTATGTAGCTCGTTCTTTCTACTGTAGTTTTGAAGGATCTTCCATGATTTCACAGTTCCACATCTGTACATTTTTTATTTTTGCTCCACCAACCCATGACGTATTGTATGCACCAAGCTACTGCCTCACCTCCTAGCAGATGTGTAAGTTAATGATGAACATAACCACAGTGGTGAAGTCACCATAATCTCTCTTTCTGGGAATAAAGAACTTGCATTCCCTTCTTTTTTCACCCATCAGCTATTCCAATTGCTGGCCCAGTATCAGCTGGCACGTGGTGACTTAAAACCCAAATACTGGCTAACTTTTTGTAAATGAATACGTCGCTCCTTCAAAAGTATTAGGCAGCTCAGGCTTTGATAGAAACCTTGTGGAGCTTATTTCTGAACTGCTCTTCTACTACAAGATGTTCTCAATCAATAATGTTCTCAAATTAATAAAAGTGAACTTAATTCTAGAAATTTGCGATCGGACAGGTCCATCATTGGAGAAGGGGCAGGCGATGATAAGCCTGCAATACAATAAACTTAGCTGCCTGATTTCAGTTTTTTAAATACATGCAGTGTTTAAGTAAGAAATTTATTTTTCAAGCTGGGCAGCCCCTGTGACCCAACTCTTCAGTAACCACCCAAAAACAGTCGGGTGTTCACCGAAAAGTGCCGGGTGGTGCGCCCAGCTAAAAGGGGGTGGGGAGAACACTGCACTCATAAATATTTTTTTTTTTCTTCATCTTTTTCTCCTTCTTTTCCTGGTTTCAATCTTTGGCCATCTTGATTGGATGGGCTGGGATGATGTAATTCTTATGCAGGCGTGCGGGAGTTCATTCAGTCCTGGAAGCCTGGATGTTTCAGTTTTGCTCAGCTTGATGATGATTTTTGACAGACGAGAATGCCACTCAGGTGAGGCATGTTTATTACAGAACAAACATCACCTGTCCATTTCTCTAATAAAGCCCTGCCTAATCCCAAATTGTACAATTGTATACATGTGTGAATTTATCCTAAATTTCCTTCCCCACTGGTCAAAATACAGTGGGGGTGCGAAAACTAAAAAATTATTACTTGGCAAGCAGAAATAAGGTATAAGGAGAGGTAAATGTCTTCACTCGACGCTTTTCGCCTATATTGGCTTTCTCATGCGACTTGTGGACATCGAAGTGCAACTGTGTACAGAAAATATTACATATGTTGACTGTCTACATACATGCATAAAATAAATAAATAGATGAACATTTCACAATGTTGAAAGATAACCATTGTAATGGCAAGTTATAAGTACAATATAGTATGTACCCTAGAAAACTATCTATATTGTACTTATAACTTGCTATTACAGTGTTATCTTTCAACATTATGAAATGTTCATCTATTTATTTATTTTATGCATGTATGTAGACAGTCAACATATGTATTATTATTATTTTCTGTACACAGTTGCACTCCAATGTCCACAAGTCCCCTGAGGAAGCCAATATAGGTGAAACGTGTTGGGAGAAGACATTTACCTCTCCTTTTACCTTATTTCTGCTCGCTATGAAATCATTGTCTAGTTTTTGCACCTCCCACTGCTCTTTGTTCAGTGAGGAAGGAAATTTAGGATTAATTTACACATGTATACAATTGTGAAGTATAACATTGTATGTGTTTGATCCACCATTGGTTTTTCAATATGTTGCTGCACCTTAAATACCCTGTCTTTTCGTGTTTCTTCATTTACCTAGCAAAAGATTTGCAAGTTTCTTGAGCCAGTCTGTTATTTGGATTGCCAAGCGTCATACCCAAGTCAGTACAAGATGGTCATCAGACCGTGCCCAAGACAATCAGTAAAGTTAAAAGTCAAAACTTTAGGCATAGTTCTTCCAGCACAGTGATTCACAAAGTATTGAAGTTTTGGAAAAAGGAGCTAACTTTTTCTGTGGATCAGCACTGGCTTTTTATTTTAGTTCATTGGTATTGCACAAGCCTGAACAGAAATGTTTTAACATCTACATATCTTTCGCTGGATTGGGTCCACATGTCCAGACAGTCTCTACAGTTAATGGGCACTTTTAGTATTAAAGGTATACAAATGGGCCCCATGGCTTCCCTTACAGGATGAATGTATCATTTGTGAGGATAGGAAAAACGTTTTTTTTTTTTGCAAGTTTTCGGTGGTTTTAGTTTACCCAGAATAGAAGATCATTAAGCAAGTTCCTAGCACATGACTATGGCATGGAGTGAAGAGTTGGAATTTTTATCATACTCCAGTTTTTGTAATCTGTGGTAAAGGGCGAAATTACAAAAACAAAGGGAGTTTATTATAAAATGACAATGACTAAATCTTTCCTCCAATCTAAATGTAACATTTCATCACTTTAGGTATCCAGGGGTAGAGGTCTATGCCCAAATCTACCAAGAGTGTTCTCCTCAGCCCCTTTTAGCCAGGCACACCACCCGATACTTTTCAGTAACCCCTGGCTGTTTTTGAGTGGTTACTGATGAGTTGGGTCACAAAACAGGGGCTGCCGCCTACATATTTTTTCCACCCAGCTGGGTTAAGAATCGCAGAATTAGAGGATTTCACTTTGTTCACCTAAAGTAAAAAAATGCAAGTTGCATTTTGTTAAAGTGGGGCTAAACCTTGAGGATACTCACTTGTCCTTGTTCCGTTGCATGTGCTGCCACCTTCTTTCTCCTTCCCATTTCTGAACTTTAGCCATCCCGATTGGCTGGGCGGGGGTGATGTAACTTAGGTCTGCACGAGTTTTTATTCCGTCCAGGACCTGCAGGGGAAGCCAGAGTTGCTGGGTATCTTGTGGCAAGAAATGCTGAGCTGCTCATGCACAGCCCATCAAATTTTGACAAATTGGAGGAGATCAGATTAGATTGCAGAAAGGGACAGGCGACAACCTTCTCTAATAAGGACCTGCTTGATGCCAACTTTTTAAAGTAGAACCTTGATTCCACATTAAGATAATAAACTATTATATATTCAAGATAACCTAGCAACATTGCACAGGTAGATTGTGAACATCTACTCCCAATATTGGCGTTTCCATCAGTCGGGTCTTTTTCTTATCTCCTGTATGAACCCCCCTATCTATTCTATCAACACCCCT
Source organism: Pyxicephalus adspersus (assembly GCF_032062135.1). Lineage (NCBI taxonomy): Eukaryota > Metazoa > Chordata > Amphibia > Anura > Pyxicephalidae > Pyxicephalus > Pyxicephalus adspersus. The sequence continues at coordinate 13,163,989 of NC_092866.1, read as the reverse complement.
ACCAAATAAAAGAACCAGGTCCGTGGCCTTACTTTGTCCCAGCCTTCTGATTGGTTGGTAAAGAGCAAAAGTGCATGGATTAGGTCATCAAGTATCTAAAGTAAATATGGATTTAGTTTTGAAATAATACTTTTTAAATATAGAAGTTTTTCTTTTTCCTTTTTATATTTGCTTGCCTTAATGTCCTGCACATACCATTTCAAGCTTTACATCAAAACTAAGCTTTTCATACTCTACTGTCCCCATTCAGTTGAAGGGTGCCACCATGTAGGTTCTTCTCTTCCTGAATATGATATTGAGCCTTCTTGATTGGCCGGGATGTTGTAAATCCTGTGTAGGAGCTCATTCTTTCCTGGCATGCTTGGGGCATGCTATTATTGTCGGGTATCACAGCTCAGCTTTTTCAACAGTTTCTCGGTGTGATCAGGCAGGTAGGAGGGATTATTGCAGAAGGGACATCACCTGGTGTTAAGGTACTGACCCTTATTAGTATGCCAATGCCTATTCATCATGCAGTGAGAGCACGTTGCAAAGTGGGAAGCTGCAGAGCCATATTGATGCCACCTCCCTAGCTGTGCGGTGTGGTAGGGTGTGTGACTCACAAGTCTGTTCATTCCTCATACATTCTTACAATGGTTTGATTTTCTTCAACCATTGATTTCTAAAATGTTTGCTGCTGATCTAGATCTTTCACCCACAAAGAACTGAAGATGTTAGAAGACAGTATGTGATTTACAAAGGGCCTGGAATCCAGAAGCTGTGCCTAAAAATAAAAGGACAGAAAATGAGTCACTAATATTGTAGACTATCACTGATTTAAATAAAATAAAAAAATATTGGACACAAAAAATAGTAATAGACAAACTGGACCTGACTAAACATTTGTATTCGAGAGAAAAAGACAAATTCTTGTAAAATAAATCCTGATCATACGACAAGCAACATGTGACCACAGTCATGATGAGACGACTAGAAACATGTTTACATAGTGACAATCTGTATTAAGGTGAGAAAACCAGAATTGTGTCAGCAGAGTGACTAGTGAAAATTAGAAACTGGTCTTGAGAGTTTCAATCAGTATCCGAAGCATGTTAAAAAAAGCCACAGTTATGATCATAGCAGGACAACCAGAAAGGTGTTATGGTTGGTATTCTAGGGTGAAAACCAAAAACATGTCTGCAGAGCTACAATTCTGTATCATGGCTGGACAACCAGAAACATGTCTGCAGAGCCACAATCTGCATCATGGCTGGACAACCAAAACCATGTCCGCAGAGTCGCAATCCGTATCATAGCTAGGCATCCAGGAACATATCCTGATCATGGCTAGGCAACCAGGAACATGTCCGCAGAACCACAATCTGGATCATGGCCGGATAACCAGAAAAGTGTCCGCAGAGCCACAATCTGGATCATGGCCGGATAACCAGAAAAGTGTCCGCAGAACCACAATCTGGATCATGGCCGGATAACCAGAAACATGTCCGCAGAGCCGCATTCTGTATCATGGCTGAATAACCAGGAACATGTCCACAGAGCCGCAATCCGTATCATGGCTGGACAATCCGAAACATGTCCGCAGAGCCCCAATCTGTATCATGGCTGGACAACCAGGAACATGTCCACAGAGCCCCAATCTGCATCATGGCTGGACAACCAGGAACATGTCCGCAGAGCCACAGTCTGCATTTTGGCTGGACAACCAGAAAAGTGTCTGCCAAGAAAAAAATCGGTACGGTACGGAAGCAACTGTTAACATGAATCGCAGAGCCCGGAGAGAGTAGTCGAGTGGTAGAAGCAGGAAATGTGTCTGCAGAGATCTATGGCCCTGATATGAGCAGGAAGATGTGTAGATGTAGTAGTCTGTGTGGTTTTATTTGAGATAACACAGAATTAGATAACGTCATAGTGATCCACTTAGATTGCAAAAGCAATCTAGTGTCTATAAGTGAGGTCTCTTATGTGGCATGTACAAAATTTAGATGGCTTTTAAAACATTTGTAAGTAACACACATACCGTGTGTCAAAGTCAGGAAGATGCAGTCTTGTGCAAAAAATGTGTTTAATTAGTCCACTCAAAAAGCACAAAAATTGGGCAAAAGCTTTTTAAATGCAAGGTGATACACAGATGATATGTATGTTGTGTTGGGGTTCACTTTACCTTATGTGCTATAGCACACTGTAGAATATTTTGGGGTGTAATTGATTTGCATGGTAACACACCTGTACTGTGCATTACTACAATGACTTAGCTTGGGAAGACGCAGGGATCACAAATGGCCAGACTTCCTCTTTCTCTTCTGGTTTTCCTATACCAGCTTCTCCACTATCAAGATTTTCATGACACAATGACCTTTTTGGTTATGAGGAAAGATGCACGCGATAGGCACAGGAGAACTTAGCAGGTATTATACCACAGGGTAACGCCAAGGCCAGGAGAGCAATAATGGCAGACTAGGGATAGAGAAGAGTTGAGTTCTGGATGATTTGCCTGGCAGGCGGTTGCCCTGCACATGAAAATGAACCGCAAACGTTTCAGCTGGCCTAGGCAATCCGATGATGATGATGATGATGATGAGGATGATGGTGGTGGTGGTGGTGTCTGGACCATGTCTTTGTGTTGGGGAGGTGAGGCTAGTGGAGGACAGGGCTTTTCTTCACCATGTGAGGACTGCCCTCCTGATGACACAAAACTAATGAAGCAGGGAGATCTTGTAGTGCAGACACAGCTTTCTCTCCAGCAAGGGAAACATTGACCACCACGGTACTGACTAAATATCAACTCTATTGAAATTAGCAGTCGGAGGTAACCATGTCTTTAATAATCTAACAGTGTAGATATAAATCTCAATAAGACTGAAGGAACAGAACATGCACAGTATTTACTAGAACCTACCCACTCTTTAGCCAACATTTCCCTATAATTCTAGCACAGTTTTGAACCAATGCTGTTTTCAGCTACTCATAACCCGGAAACATTGGTTTGGATGTTTTGTATACCAAGCTGATGAAACATGCTAAAAGTGGATACATAATTCCCCTTTAGATTTTTATTTTTGCTATCATAAGCATTTTAAAGAATTGTTTATTAATAGTGAACACAATTTTTGATTAATTTTAGGTGAATTGGTTGATGCCTCTTCCAGATTTGAAATGTATAGAAAGCAAAGGTTGAAAAATTTGCTTAACTGCTTACCAACTGATGAGAGATAATATATCTGCAAAGTAAGCAGTGAATCATATTCAGTAGATTGTCTGTCTGACTTGCATTGTGAGAGGGCTACAAAGAATGACCATTGTGTAGCACTTCAAAGCAGAGTTCAGAGTGTACACCTAGTGTCTGCATGTACATATGATTGCATACTATGCATAGAAATTGTATGTGTGTGTCTATATATTATAATCATGGCCGAAAATATTGGCATCCTTGCATGTATGTTAGAAAATGCACCATTTTGTGGTCCTGTTTAAAAACAGAGAGAAAGCCATTAGAGGTCCTCCACACAAAACGTCAAAAAATGGCCTGGACAAAATTATTGGCACCCGAAACACAATGCTTGGTAGCATACTTTTTGGAAGAATAACTGATGTTAGTTTCTTTCTGTAACAATTACTGAATTATTTACATTTCTCTATATATAATGGTCACCTAAGGTTTATTCCACCAGCTTCTTGGTATAAGGTGGCAATACTATCTCCATATTTATCTCATGCGCGGGCACATTGGCTCCTAACTGACTATAAGTGGACTTTTCAAAAAACATTACGCAAGCATGTTTCACTTTTGGGAACATCACATAACACCTCCTGAAAAATGTAATGCATTGCTTGAGTACATTTAGTATAGACAGTGCTTTAGCAAAGCAAATATTCAGTTAGACATAATATCCCAAAAATACCCATTCTCACTCTTTTTCCATCTAGCTGGTTCCTTTTACATAAATATCTCTACGTGCCTGACTGGCAGTCCTCCACTGAGAAAATGGTCTACCGATATCCATGACCTGGTCAGTATTGCATTCCACTTGGCAGGGTTTTAGCCTTGAGAAAATAATCTCAAACAGCACATGGAGAGGACTCCAGCCATTCTCAACTAGGGCTCCATGGAACACCAGGGTTCCCCCAGAGAGTGCCAGGGGTACATTGAGGCTTTGCTTGCTCTCCTTCCATCTGATGGTGCCAGCGTAGTTTGGGGTCCAACGCCACTTGGCAGGGACACAACCATGACCCCCAATGACCTGTCTAGAAGGATTAAACCCTGACCACCACTGTTCAAGGGACATTGTTCACTCTCAACATCAATGTGAGGAACACTTTTCCAATTATTGTATTTCAGCAGGGGTTCCCGATGGACCTAAACCTTAAGTGTTCCCCATGGGTAATAAGATTGAGAGAGGCTGATCTAGTAGAGTACATCAGCATTTATATTGTGTCTAATGCATTGCACTGGCTTGCAGATCAGTGTTTTTGTCATAACTGCCTTGGCCATTGTTCTGCACGGTTTTCCAAAGCAGCTCATATCTACAGCTGTGTTAGTTCATCCGGAATGTGTTTAGGGTGCTGTAGACATGTGTACACGAACACACTACATTAACCCTGTGACAATCCAGCCGCACACTGAGGTTATCTCAAACCTGAGGTGTTGACGTGGCTGAGGGTGACCGTAAATACGACGATGAAGTCTTGTTTGGCAGAGGGTCAGCCGGGTAGTAACGGCCTCAAAAGTGGCAAAGAGCCGCTGCCAGACATTCCCAGATGTGCTGGCTAGAGAAGAACCACTTGGATGGTCTTAGGCTGTTATTTGATAACCGCAGGGCCATAGTAGAAAGAAACAACTGTGCAGCGATCTGGGTTTGTGTGTTACATGAATTTGAAGTTGCAAATGGTAAAATAATGCTTGATCGAAGAAAGCCACATAATCTAATATGCTCCAAACTGTTAATAAACTCTTCTAATAAAAGCATAATCTATACAAGCAACGTGCACTTTGCTGGCAACGTAGCATGGGGAAACTTTGCAGGATACGTCTTGTCAAAGCTAAACTCCAGGCAAGCGGCCAAGTACACATTAAATACACATATGTAGACTTTATTACCAGCCAATAGACTTGTTGTTCTGCTTTGTTAGTTTGGTGATCCAGGTCCTCCTAGAAGACTGCATAGCCAGGCCACTAACTTTCACCACAAAGGAAGAGCAGTTTTAGCCAAAGCACACGCCCAGCCTAGAAGCCAATGAGGCTCCTATCAAATGCAACCATTTTATGTCATTGCAATGCGTATATAGTAAATATAAAATTAGCGAAGAAGTGTTCTGTCCAGAAATGTTTCAGCTGCCTGAGAAGAAGCTAGGTAGTCAAAAAGTGGGCAGGGCAACACATGACAAATGTAATAGTTTCCAGTAATAAGGATCCATTTTTTTTATCACTTTTGTATAGTGACTCAACTTCTCAAAAGAAGGGTGCTTACTGAAATGTGCCAGGTGGTGCACCCTGCTAAAATAGTCTGGGGAAGACCCTGGATTTCTTCTTATGTTTTCAATCTTTGACTTAAAGCTGGACTTGAACCATTCTCCACGCTATGTGTAGCAGAAGTTAATGTAGGTGTGCTGCTTTAAGGCAATCCAAATAATTTTTTGCCACATTGGCTGGCATGCATGTTTAATGCAGGAAAAAAAATCAGACCTGCACCTTTATGCAATGCACACCCTGAATATTCTGAATTGTGAACTATTGTACAGCGAGTTAGTAACCTATTTCTTATCACTGATTTCTGGACGAATAATACAGAATGTTTTTTTTTTTTTTTATTCATTTTACACAAAATGAAAACATACACAAACAAAAAAAAGAATATTGCTAGTAAACAGGTGGATTAAAAATATCTTCCGATACTCCTATGATGTTTTCCATTTAACCAGGGATACCATGTGTTAAATTGCCTCTGTCTAGGTTAAGCTTTTAAGTTATGTGGTTGTATACTGTGGGCATTGGTTCAGGGTAAAGGGTGGAAGGAGATTGAATGTCGGGGTCTATACAAGCCTCGTTCCAGGATGCAGGTGCCAGGATTTTGCTTTTCCTTTACCCTACAGAATAAGAGGAAATGATACTTCTGCAGGAACAAGTTTTCTACTAGATTGTGGGAAGATAGAATTCTTTCAGCGAAACACCCCACAAGATGCAGCCAGGGTGAGTCACATACATGAGTCAGAGGGCGCCATGCAGAGAGGAAATGGACTGAAATCAGTCACCTCTTAAAGAGACACTGAGCTAATATAAGGCTTCCATAAGGTAACACCAGTATAGAGAGTTCACTAATTCACAGCAACCAAACCCGTAATTTACCACTGAAAAGGCGGCAGTAAGGTAAATGGCAAAAAGCCATGTAATTTCCAGGTACATCATATTAATTGCTGGTATTATGAAACCTGGTTATTATGTCCCTTCCTATATATTGTTCTAATGAGAGCCAAAGAGCTGTTGCTGGGAAATAAGTAATAATTTGCTATTTAATTGAGCTCTATAATATGTATAACTTTTTTTTTTTTTAAGCCGTGTGGGAAGAAATTGTAGGTGGGTGGCTGCCCCTGTATTGTGACCCAACTCTTCAAAAATGGCACAAAAACAGCCGGGTGGATACTAAAAGGTGCCGGTTGGTGTGCCTGGCTTAGATTTGTAAATACATATGGTAGCATTGTCATTTTACAGTGTTCTAGCTGAATGCTTTTTGCAGTGTTTTTGCCATAAGCTTTTTCAATATGGTCTCAAACAGGGGTAGGCAAACTTTTATGGCCACTAGGCCATTTCAGGGGTGGGCAGGAGTACAGTGAGCCAGCCTTTGAGTCCCGCCCGAATGGCTCTGCCCACCACCAGGGAACGCCCCCTGAAGGGAAATCCCTCTCCTCCATATGCATTGCGGAGGAGAGGGATTTCCCTTCAGGGAGCTTTCCCTATTTACCATGCCGGCGAAAGTATCAACGTCGGCCGAGGTAAATAGGGGAGCAACAGCATGGAGGCGGCACCGGAGTTCCAGTGGCTCCGGTAGTTCCTAACGCCCCGCATTAGGCCGGATTGGCCAGAGGCCGTTGGGCCGGAACGAACTACCAGCTAAGCCGTATCTGGCCTAAAGGCTGGAATTTGCCCACTCCTGGTTTTACCTACACTCATTTTACCCAAGAGGAACCTTTGAATTAATTTTTGTTCAGGAAACTCTTAAAATTTGTGTGTTTTATTTTTAAAAGTGGTGTTGAACAATTCCCCCATTATGGTGAAAATAAATCATGATGAATGCTGTTTACCTTGTTAACCAAAATGCCAACCTTCTACACAGCTCAAAAAACACTGGTGACCTCCCAGTGGCTCATCTCAATGACGTTGAGCCTGGAAGTATGTGGGCACCGTCAGACGGGGGGGGGGGGGGGGAGGGGTCAATCGGCTGGGAAGAAACCTTGGGGATCCACAGAGCACTGGCTGAGAATGCATATAATAATCTATTTGGCTTGGCTTTTTTTTTTTTACATTGTAGAAGATGCCATGGAAGTGATACAGAAACTGACAGTTTTAGTAAAATGTTGCTCCTTTTTTAGCATCGTGTTAACCTGGATTTTAATACATGCTTTTTAAGAGCTCACAGCTGATGACAGGAGCCAGCTCCACTTACAAAACACTTGGGTTTGCAATGTACTTGCTAACTTGTCTAGATTATTTTAATAGCAGAACAAGACAAGTTAAATACAGGGATTGCAGTTACTGACTTTAACAGGAAATGCTTGTGAACCAACTGACCAGAAGTTTTTACGTGACTTTTAAGATCAGTGATTTCAAGTATGCAAGCACAAGGGTTAGTATGATAGCCAGGCAACTAGCATTTTGGGATGAGTTTGGCAAGAGCAGCCGCCATGTTTTTTTTGAATGCAGCAGTCACTGCATTCAAAGACAAATTTAGATTTTCTGTACAAACGCTGCAATAAAGAGTTAGAAATATATTTACCATACCTCCCAGATTCTGCTTGGGGAGGGCGATATCACCATCCTTTCAGCAAGATCCTGCCAATGCTAATTATTAGTGAATGACCCCTCCATTATTAGGGGAATTGTGATACAGTCTTGACTAAGGGTGATGACGCTGCAGGGAGCACTGTCATCTGGTAAGAAGTGTGATAATTGCCAGAGCAGTGTTACTGCCCTGGGGAAGGACTGTACCACACCTTTACCTTCACTTTTCCACAATTGAAGGTGTTCTTTAGCTCACAGAAAAACTGAGCAGGCCTGACACCACTGTCTGAGATATCTGTGCACAGGATAGCAGTGGATCTCTGGTAGGATCATTTTTTGCCCAATATCAAATGCCTACATCAAAATAAAGAACATCTTTCCTTAGATCCTTTCTAAGATTGCTACACTGTATTAAAAAGACATTACTGAGGTTGGGACAGATTGTGAGCTCCTTTGAGGGACAGCTAGTGACATTAATATGGACTTTGCCTAAAATGTTTGTGCTATATAAATACTGTGTAATAATATTAATTGTTGCATTATCCTATACCTAATGGCACACCATAAATAGGGAGTGTCATCTACATTTCCTAAATACCGGTGGGGGCAAGTAATAACTTTGCAGGTATAAAGTGAAGTTACTTTACTCTGTGAGACTGCAGATCAAGACTTGATTCAAGCCCAAGATGGCCCATTCACTAGCTTTTGAGGAAAAATGCAAAGCTGGGGAGAGGCTGGGTCACTTTCAGAGTTATATAGAACCCTGAAGGTTTATTAGGAATTAGATTATAATACCTCATCAGACATTACAAAGCTCTGACGTGTTTTCTGGTATAATTATTTAGTCATAGGGCACTGACTAAGTTCTCTTGCGCAAGATGTGTCCCCACTCCCTATAATACCTGGCAAAGCTTTTACTTCACTTCTAATAATCCTTTGGGGTTCATTATTATTCATTGGGCCTGTGCCTTATCCTGTAGTAAAAGGAAAAATTTTGAGTTGACCTTAAAAAAAATCTACATTGCAATGGAGGAACAGAGTGGCAGGAGATGTGGGACCATGGAGTAGGGTAAGTATTCCCTTGTATTCCATCATCCTTAATAAATGGAACATTATGATGTCCATTAGCAGGTAAAGGGATATGGTTGGAAGAGAACAGCTTGTATGTATGCCTGGAATTTTGCTTTCAGTTTGTCTGTAAAGGAAAAAATGCAAATTTATCAAAGTTGAATCTCAGACACCTTCATATCCATTGATACATCCTCTTATTTCTTTTTCTTTTTTTTTAACTGCAAGCAGTGTAAATACTGGAACTAGATCTGTTACCAGCCAATTACAATGTTTGTATAAAACAAGCACACAGCACAAGGAACCATCGGTAATGCTGCAGTGCATACACATTGAGGGCAGAGCAAAAGTAAGGTGAGCTAATCCGTCTGCTGCTGCTTCTTCAGTATTTTCCCCAGAGAATTGTATATTGCTGTAGCTGTGGGCGGGTGGCAGCCCCCGAATTGTGACCCAACCTTCAGTAGCCACCCAAGAACAGCCGGGTGGTTACTGAAAAGTGCCGCGTGCTACACCCGTCCAAAAAGGACTTGGGAAAATACTTTTCTAGTTACAAGGTTTTATCCTACATCTGTTTCTGATCATATACTACAAAGGAAACAATAGGGTCTTCTGCCCTATCACCTGTGTGCACATATCTATATCAGGTGTTCTGCGTGTGAGTATTTCAGCATCCCAGGCAGGTGTGTTCCAGCATCTCCACATTAAAGATAGAAGGTATATGGAGGACTGGTGCAATGTGGATTACAAATAAACCACCTGGTTGGTGTGAACGCAAGCATTTATTATTCAAATTTGATGAGATCTAACTTTTTAAACCTTTATTTGTACATCTGGGTGGTAATCACAAACAAAGAAAATGTTGGCACCCATACATGGCTAATTGATCTATGCACACTTAGTGACATTCTCTCAACCCATTATAAGGTTATGGATTAGCATTTCTTTGTCCTGGAATATTCTTGCAGTCACTGTTGGATGTGTTTATGGAAAGAACGATGGATAATAATTGGCACAGTAAGGAGGACAGAGGTGCTTTTTAAGCGAGACAGGGAATGTGCGGGGGCTAATATCTTAGCATCTGTTTGATTGAATTATAGAACAATCATAGCGGCTCTTGAATATTAAAAGATCCCCTTTTGCTAGGCAGGATATATGAAGCATGGCATCCAGAGTTCTGAACCATACAATGGCCATTGGGACTGGTCAGCAGTTTGCAGAAGGCGAAGACTGCTGTACTGGTTTAGGACTTTGGGGACCTGAAAATAACTAAAGGGGTTTTCCACCATGACATTACTTTGCCTGTTTTTTAGGCTGTATGTGATCCAACTTTTATACATACAAATCTGTTAATCCAGCAGCTTTTTTGAATGTCATACAAAATAAAGGTCTTTCTGGTGTTATCCATAGGTGCTTCTTACTCCTCCATAATACATATGGTTCCTAAATATGCTGTTTTGTTCTGTTCAGTAATATTGTGACCCCAGGCTGCCAAACTATCACCACCCTGAGGCAGCCAGAGCTTACAGGAACTGGACTGATTGATCTTCGGACGGTCTGACAAGCAAGACATACTGCATTCTGTTATTTGCAACTGCATGGTCATGACAAGCAACTTTATGTTTTTTCATGTTATTTGGTTTTCAGGGCCCTACTAAACAAGCAACCACAACTGAACCAATATTGTGTAATGCTGGTATTGTTTAATTATCACATGATTCTGTGCTCTTGTAACAAACTGTATTTGTTTTATTTTGTTGAAAAACAAAGATCTCCAACTAACAACTAAGCAATTAAAAGTTGTGCTTTGGAATTGCATTTTGTTTGAAACCTCTATCAAATTTAATTGCTGTGCACATCCTTGTTGTGGAGGATGTTTCTTACTTCTGTCAAGTGATGGTGGCATTTCAATGCTCTCATTTCTAGCAATAAAAAGCCCTGATCAAAGCATTTTATCAGAGAATAAAGGCTACGGACGGGTAAATGTGCACCCAGGAGGTCAAGCCTAAGTAAAAGTTTGCCAAAAGTGTATGTGAAGAGGGTACATGTAATAGAAATACCTTTTTTAAGTTACCATTTCGGAAGTTACCAGTTCCATGGAAGTCCAATGGTTTTGGTACTTTGTCACCAACTTGAAGCAAGTGGTTGCAGTGGCTGCTTGTTCCTAGTCCTTGTCTGTATTATGTACTGTATTGAAGAGAAAGCCCGGTAATAGTAGGAGAGAAGCCAGAAATGGTAGCAGATTTGTTAATCGGCAAAGGTTTCCTCTTACTATCTAAATGTTCTGGAGACCTAGGGGTCATGGTCATAACCTGCTATTTATTAGTGATTACTAGGGGTCAACATTTTTTTGCCTTTGGGTGCTGTAAAATTTCATAAGAATCATTGTACTTTATATTGACAAATTTCCAGATTGCAAGATTTCTAGTCTAGACAAATGCTTTCCTAAACTTTCTAAAGAAAGTGTTTGGATTAAATTTGCTTAACAAATTGTTTGTTAGTTTAATCTATTTGAAGATGATTTCTGTGATCTGTCCACTAATTTGTACTCCCGAAATTCATTTTGATCTGTACCCACCCCACTTTAGAAGTTAGTGGTTGGCATACCTTGCACACTAATAGCAAAGACCTACTTAGAAGTGGGCAAACACAGTGCAGAACTTTGTACAATTGCCCATCTATGGATAATTATAGGGACCCCCATAACCTGTAAAGCAGTGTGGGCACACACTTTGTCATGGTGCCTGTGTGGCATTTTGAACATTGGCTCCTAACTCCTGGGTTGGCACAGTACACACATATGCCCCATTTACAATAACCCAATTTTTTTCCATAATTTCTTTTGCACTTTAAAACACTTGTGAATATAGGGAAGTATATGACCTTGAGGCAGTGGTGAGACTAAGCAGACAACCACACTGTGTGGCCCTTAGGCACTCGCAGAACTAAATAGGGGTTGCAAATGACAGACGATGACACAGGATGAGGAGAGGACCTTGCCCAGAAGAGCTTACAATCTATATCATGTTGGCCACCACTGGACTAGACATTCCTCTGTATATCACATCCATGTGAACTTGGTCTTGGTGCTTTTTTCAGACATGTATGTAATTTTGCTGAACTTGCTTTAAGGTTATGTACACAGTGTTAATCTTATTTTGATTAGGGGAAGGGGATCACGCTATGTATTGGCTTGTTTGGGAATTCTTAAAGAATAACTTTTTTTGAAGTGCTGCACGGTCAAACAGGAATGACAGGATTTCCCAGATTCCACATGCTTGAGTTGTACGGTCAGAGGAAGTTTTGTATCAACATCACATACATACCTACTGAACTAACTGGTCTCTTGAAATATTCTGACAACATGCCATTATTAAATGGATGGCGAAGGGGGAAACCTATAGAACAATCTGTTATATTATCATATTGCTAATTGTGAAAGTATTAACAATTGTCAATGTGTTTGCTTCAATCATGGTTTCCATTGCTGAAGCAATATTTTTGTTGCCTGGTATAAAGTTAAGGCATTCCTTAAAGTTTAGTGATATTTCTGATCAATGAAGTACTGAAGGAGTAAATGAATGTACTGAGAACTTTATATGTATGGCATTTCTTGACTTGAGTACAAGTAGAAGTTTTTGTTTTTTTTTCCCCTCCTTTTCATTTTTATTTATATTTTCTTATTCTATTGGCTGCTGTAATAAAATTAAGGAAAATAGAATTGTAGCATTCAGTCCAATGTTTGTTTCATTTTTCTGACACCAGATTAGGGTAATCCCGATGACAAACACGTCCAGTGATCTAGATTTGCACAATTGCTGATGTCTGTTTATACATTCTACAGTATGGAGTTGTTGTTTATACAGCGAAACTATGCTTGGTATTTTAGTGACTAGACCAACCTCTCCTCTCTTGGTAGTTTCTGAGTACTTTGTGCTATTATGATTTATTTGCCAGGCCCATTACACAGCTGTATTGTTCAAACTTTGTTTTTTTTTTTTATATTTTCTTTTAAAATGTAGCAACCAGAGCCCATATTACTATCCGTCCCATAGTATGTAATAAAATGAAATCCACCTTCCCTGCCCAGAAACATGCCATCATAATCATCAATATTGTTGATAACACTTTGACATTTAATGCCTCCACCCAAATTAGAGTTTAGAACAGAATGGTCCAGTTACATACTAAACAATACTGTCATGTAATGTCCCTAATGAGTTGTATTAGAAGATTAGGATTCAACTTCCAGGAATATCCAGCATTTCCAGTTGTTATCCCAGGTATGTTTTCCACATGGTGGCTGAATGGAACGACTGGGGAGCAAAGGAAAGACGAGTATGTGCTGCCAGGTAAGGGGGCATTAAAGTGAACCTGTTGCTTTGCCCTCCTTGGAATAGCACCATACTTTGCTGCTACTACTCCTAATTATTGATATTGATAAACCGAGTTTATATAACACCAACATTATAAGCAGTGCTGTGCAATAAATAGGGACAGACAGTGACACAGAAGGAGGAGAGGACCCTGTCCCAAAGAGCTTACAATCTAGGACACAAATCACCATAATTATTAAAGCAGAATCAAACTGTACATCCCGAATTTTACTCCAAATTCTGTGGGGCTATCAGTGTGAAGCATTATGTCCTAAATGATCATAAATACTGCGCTTTGAACCATATTGCTCAGGCACAAAACGTGCGATCATTGTTTCTGGAAATTCAGAACAAAATGTGACTTATTCAGGCTGCCGCTTCAGCAAATTTAACGCTTCGGATATTCCCGAGCAAAGAAACTCTTTACCTTAACATTCCTATACTTTAGTGGGAAATGCCTGTTTGAAATGCTTCTTGTTACCTGTCCGATAGTGACATATATATGCGTTCTGGGTTCTCTCCATATAAATATAGGAGGCTGTTAAGCTAGTGCTGTTATGAAGGTCGCTGAACTCCAAGATGGATCCTAAATACTTCTAAATTTATTGCAGAGGATCAGTGGTATAGTGCACGCCATAAATCCAGCTACAAACTTTCTATACCCTAGAAACCTATAATACGTCTGTATTTTAGAATAAGGACAATTCTGGTTAGTACAAACTATTAGTTTCACATTTTGGAAGCTTTGCATGTTTTCTTTTTGTCAAACATACCATAGGACCCCTGGCAGACATACCAGCACATAGAATATTTAATGGTAAAAAGGATCTTTTACTTGGCCTGCTCTTCCAGTGTTTCTCAACCAGGGCTCCTCCAGAGGTTTCTAGGGGGTCCTTGAGTAATTTGTACCTCTCAGGACATTTAGGTGATTTTTTTGGCTATCTGTAAGGGTGACATTCTACTCACTGGCCAGCAATGTAAGAGACATTCCTCCCAATACCACCAAGACTACAACACTAATATACTGTGAACTTTGGACATGGTAATTATAGAAGGGGTTCCCTGAGGACCATTTTTTTGGGCTGATTCCATCAATCATTGTCTCTGATTGTACATGCTGGTTTTCTTATTCTACTGGAGCTAAGCTGGAGAGCCTAGGTGATGAGCTTACTGAGGACTGAGGACTTTCCTCCACCTTGAATACGTCCTAGGCCTTGGGATACCCTCTTAGGAACTTGCAGCACTGAGTCTAAGGTTCGAATCTCGGCCAGGACACTATCTGCATGGAGTTTGCAGGTTCTCCCCGTGTTTGCATGGGTTTTCATTGGCTACTCTGGTTTCCTCCCACATTCCAAAACATGTAGTTAGGTTAATTGGCTTTCCTCTAAAATTGACCTTAGACTGTTTAATGACGTATGACTATGGAAGTGACATTAGATTGTGAGCCACGTTGAGGGACAGCTAGTGACATGACTGTAGACATTGAAAAGCGCTGCGAAATATGTCAGCGCTATATAAATAATGGATAATAAAATCACATCACCCTTGCAGGGAAATGATGGCTAGGTTTATTGGGTGGGCTGAATCTGGAAAGTACAGGCTCACTTTACCAATACCTTTACCAAGACCATGAAACTCTGTATGAGTTCATGATACATCCAAAAAACTTTATTGAATCATGTCCTTTTTTTTTTTTTTTCTTCCCCATTGTGCTGTATTTTTGGCACATATATATTTTATTACAAAGTATTATTAAAATAAAAAAATTATATTATATTTTACCTGGGCTTGACTTTTGTGCTGTCCTTTGTCTAATTTCTGCATGTGTAATTTTTCCTTTTTGGAACATTTTTTTCCTTTTTTTTTTTTTTTTTTTTTTTTTTTTTTTTTTTTTTTTTTTTAAATAGGAGAATGTGAGCGTACAAACCTATTTGACATCATTGGTATGTAATCTAATCCTTCCAGTAACATATACTCCCACTTCACAATCCTCAGGCAAGTGAGGGGGCTATATGGCTGAGGAAGGTAGGCTGTGCCTGGATTATGCACCAGGATGGAACTAGAAGTTCCAGCAAGCCTTGCTTGCCTGGTTTTGGAATGATAGCCTTGGACATGTAGTTCCAGAGCAGCTGTAGCTCTACGGGAGGCAACTTTGAAGGTTGCCAAACAGACTGATTTTATATAAATTCCAGCTTACTGGAAGAGCAGGAAATTGTTTTACATGAAGAGCTGTTGAAAGTTATAAATACAACCAGCTATCGCACATATCTTTTCTTGCAGTTGGAGAAAAGTTAATATGCAGTCCAGACAGACCGGTTCATTTGGTGCTTAAATTTAATGAATTTATGACCATGATAATTTGGGTGTTTTTAATAAACAAGCTTTTAGTGCGTGGCTTCTTTTTTAAATATACTGTAGTATTTAAACTGCTAGTATTGTGACAAAAACCACCTGGATGGTATAAAGTGTTAGGACTGGGAATAAGACTTGCATAGTGTTAGAGCAGTGTTCAACCCAGAATTTTTTTTAAGTTGGGTAGAAATAAATTGTAGGTGTGTGGTGGCCCCTGTATTGCGACCCAACTCTTCAGTAACCATGCAAAAGCAGCCGGGTTGTTACTGGAATGTGCCGAGTGGTACACCCGGCTAACAGGGCCCGGGGACAAAAATGATATGAGCAGGCCGTGCCAGCCTTTTTTATGATAAAGCATATTAAAAGCATTCCTATTTAAAGCATAATAAAAGCATTCTTATCTAAATGTTTTTTTTTTTTTTTTTGCAAAGTGAGGGATTTTGAAGGATCATTTAAAAAGTGTTTATAAGTGTTAATAAAAGACCTATTATCATGTATGTTTTATGCTGTACAATGTATTTATTTAGGAGGTTTGCCATGCTTGTCATGATCTGAAGACACTTAGACGTTTGTACCTCTGCAGCCCACTTCCCATTATCATATTGACAGCACAATTTTTGGTAGGCTTGACCTATTAAGGGAACATCATGTTTACTTTTGTCCATGGTTATATCTTATCTATGTAATGTTTTGAAAGCAGCGTGGCCATAATACGTTTCTTGTTTTAAGGACATGAAATACTGCATGTCTGAATTGTAGATGCCTGGAGACCCTTAATATAGTAAGTAGTATCCTGCAGCAGTAGTCCCCAATGCCGTACTTATTTCTGCAGGCCATCGTCTCTACTTTTCTCTTCCCTTTAAGGGTTTGCAAAATCTTTGGCTTCCAGTCATTAATTCAAAACGGTGTATAAGTAAACGACAGCCAGGCGCTACCTATTTTAAAATAGGGCAGGCTATGCATCATGCTAGTTTTGGTCTATCGGGCTTTGTGTGGGCAGAGCGTAGATACAAGAATACAAAATGAGAGTATAAAAGCACCCTTGATAAATTACTATTTTTGGCTCAAGGCTCAGTAAGTAATGTACACCACATACATGAAAATACGAAAATCGTAATAACCATGGTAAAAATGGTTTGCGGTAACAATAACTTGAACCTTTGTTTCCCGTGCATGCCTGGAGTTTTGCTTCGTCAGCAGCTGCTTATCCTGTGTCTCTTGTGTTCATCCCCTATTCGTGTCACCCACAAGTTTCCTCCGGTGGGAATGTTCTTAAAGTTCCTATATAAGATCCTTGTCCCTCTTGTTTGGAAACCAGATTAACACCTCACCTGAATATTCAATCGGCAGCAGCTGTCTTTGTTTGCGCACTACCAAAGCCTTGTAGATTATCAAAGGAAGGTTCAGGAAATATCATGCAGTCTAGTGTGAGGATGGAGTATTTATTAGATAAAGTTGTCACTACAGGAAGCAGAGCAAGATAGAGTAACAAAATATAGATATGATTCACCTCTGAAATGAATAGAACGGCTTTTCATCTGCTTACTATAAGGAACATTGTGCGCTGATCACCTGGTCTTATTGTTGACCTGCGAGGAGCACTGCCAGCAAATGGAAGGTTAAGGTCAGTCACACTATTCATTCACAATAAAAACTCATAAACTGGTAGCTTATTCTTTACCTAATCCTTAGTCATAATTCACAATCATCTTTCCTTTACCCAATGGTCTAGCCTAGTGTTTCTCAAGCAGCGTTCTGTAGAATCTCAGGGTTCCTTTAGAATTGGTTTCAGAAACCAATGACACCAATGATTTATTTTAGTATCTGTAAGGATGGAATTCCTCCCACTGGCCAGCAAGGTAAAGAAGCATGCATCCAATTGAGAATCGGTCTAATGAACCATGAATTGGACATATCATAAATTTAGGCAGGGTTTTCTTGAGACCCTAAAGATATTCCAAGGGTTCATCCATGTTAAAAACATTAAGTCTGCTTTATCTAGTTTCATGTCTTCTGATCCTAGGGTGATTCAGCTTTATAGGAATCAACTGTGTTGTTAACCTAGCATACGTGTTCCAGGTTAATAACAAGCTTTACGTTCCAATTCACCACCATGTACTGTTCAGTACATGGGAGAAAAAGGCGCTGTGGAAAGTTTACAACGTTGGAGGTGAAAAAATTGGCGACTGCTAAAACTTAAAATGCAAGTATTTGGGTTGGCTGTATATTTCTGCATGGTGGACTTCTAAATTTAAAAAAAAGTAAGTATTGAGGTGTATTGAATTTGTAGTTTAAATGTTGTGTTGCTAAAGCCACTTATAATTAGGAAATGGTGGAGTTGAAGCAAACATTTGTTTAAAAACTTGATATTATCTTTAATTATGAAGGTTTCTTTAGTGTTCTCCCCAGCCCCTTTTAGCTGGGTACACTCCTGGGCACTTTTAAGTGACCACCCGTGCAGGGGCTGCCACCCGCCTACAGCTTCTTCCTACCCAGCTTAAATTTTTGGGGGGACAATACAGCAGAATAACAGCTGTTTCAAAAAGATCTAAACGAAAATACACTTGAAGACCCTTCTGCGTGACCCATCCTATTCACAAAATACTGTGCTCATATGAACTATTTTTGACCTGGCTTCTCTACCTAACTTTTGTACTATGTGAAGGAAAAGTCACATCGCTGCCTACAAAGGCATATGCTTTCTCTATGTGCCCGGTTTTCCATTTATTAGTACAGGAACAGTTTCTAAGCCTATAACGATTGGGCGGGATAGTAGAACGCTTCCCATACATGTGCCAGTTCTTGAGCAATATGGGACCTCTGTTGTCCTGGTTATAGACTCAGAGATTGTATTTGTTTTCAGAACAGGTCTCTAGCTGTAATAACACAGAATAGGATCTATGCTCCCTATATGCCTTCATTAAGGCACTCGTGTCCTTTAAAGTTTTTCTTTTCTTTTTAACCACTCTGGAGAAGATGTTTCCATGTTATGAATAATTACCTTGTGATGGTTTTCTGGAAAACAGTCAACTCATACCTATTAAGAACAAAGGACTGAAGACTCCAACATCTGTGCGCTTTTGTCTCCAAAATTCCTACGCATGAACATTAGCCTTCGGCCTCTTCTAAGTAAAAGTTCTGACAAGGCGGCAGTGAATACAGAAGTGTTCCTCTGCCTGTCTTTCTTGACAGGTGAATCTGCTTTTAACTGTCAGACAAACAACTAAATACACAATTTAAATACATATGTGTCAAAACTCTGTTCAGCAGAGATGGATTAAGACTTAAGGCAAAATAGCAACAATGGTCCTGCATCATTTTAGTTGACATTGTTCAGGATTACAATAGGAATAGAAGGTCCCATAAGGCAAGAACTGGCTACAAGCCTGTGAGGTGATAAGGAGGTGCAACGCCCCTAACCAGTTGATCCTTTTCTCAGATTTACTGTGTAACTATTAGGCTGGGCTTCCTGGACATCTCCCTCCATGCCCTAGGATTCTGCCTACTGTTACCTTGTGGATGATCCAATTTTGCTGTTCAATCTTTTAAGCCTTATATACCTTAATTGGGTGACACCACTGCTTCCAATTCCAGCTTTGCAGCTTCTTGTGCCATCTTTTTACTAGACCAGTGGTCGCCAACCTTTTTGAACCCACGGACCATTAAATTTACCGGCTCCGGACCACCAATGCGCAGGGAGCCGGGTGTCACTCAAGGGGGAAGAAACTTCCCCCATAATGACATCATGATGCCAGAACCCACACACTCTCCTTTGTGGGACATGGTCTGCGGCTCTGGCCTGTGAGGTCCTTCTCCTGACCCGCTCGGAGGTGCACCGGCCAGAGCTCTGGACCTCTGCGACCGCTGTACTAGACCATGAATCTGCAATGTGAATGCACACTTCCTTAGTCCATTGATACCGGAACTTGATGTATGTTTCAGAGACTGTTGATCCAGAAACATCCGACTGCCTCATGGAATCAGGAAGGATTTTTTTCCCCCACTGGAGCAAATTGTACAGAGGGTTTATATTGCCTTCCTCTGGATCAACTTTTTCCATATGGTTTTACATCTGGGATATGTTTATTTCCCTAGTGGTTGAACTTGATGAACCTATTTTTTTTTTTTTTTTTTTTTTTTTCTTTCAACCTGACTTACTATGTAACTATATATGTTTCAGTTTTTAGTCCTGCAGACTGGTTATGTAGTGTTCAGGCTAGACAGTTATTGAATTCTCATCCACTACAAACCAAACTCAAAAGAAATTCAGAATCCCCAGCAAATGATGACAATGGCTAGATAACTGTCCAGAGAAGCAGCTAATTGTCCAGTTTGTAAGACCTGTACCTATCTTTTTTTTTTTTTTTACCCAATACCAGTTTCACAGTCTCCATTTGGTCTCGTTTCATAGAAGCTAGTACCAGGGCCTTCATTTTCATTTGTTTTTTTGTGGGTGTTGCTGTGTGTGATCAAAGCAACTGATATCTCCTAATTCCAGGAGAGTATGGAACCCTTGTTACTCATTCCGGGTGAAGCAGCCCAGTTCTGCAAAACACGTCCAATACACTCAAGCTGCGTACACACTGCCAATTTTTGTCGTTGGAAAGGATCTTTCACGATCCTTTCCAACGACAAGGGAGTGCACGATGCATGAACGATGCTGTACATACAGCACCGTTCATGCTCCATGGAGAGGGGAGGGGGAGAGCGACGGAGCGGCACCCTGCTGCGCGCTCTCCCCTTCACTTTCATTACGATCGGCTGTCGTCCATCGTCCGTGGATCCGGCAGGTCGGTCGTCCGGACGATGGACGACACCGACTGTACACACGGCAGATTTTCGCCCGATAATTGGCCGATGCCGATTATCGGGCGATAAAAATCTGACGTGTGTACGTAGCTTCACTCTCTCTCAGTGAAGGTCTTTTCCTTTGGGATTATTGCTTTCACAATAATTTACAAGGAGTCTAAAATTACCCTTGAAAATGTATTGCTTTTATACTAATATTTGATAATATATTAATATTAAGAAATTTTGATGATTTAAAGTCCCACTATGTTAGACCCCTTTTTGATCTAAAATATACTATAGTACTAGGAAGGGTCAAGACCAGAAAAGCTTTTTAGATATAGGGTCTGATTTATAAAAGCTCTCCAAGGGTGGAGAAGATACACTTTCATTAGTGAAGCTGAGTGATCCAGCAAACCTGTAATGGATCTGGTTCAGGATTGAAAACATTTGCGAACAAACAGCAAATTACTTAAGAAATCCATTCCAGGTTTGCTGGATTGCCCAACTTTACTGATGAAAGTGTATTCTCTCCAGCCTTGGAGAACTTTAATAAATAAATCGGGCCTATTGTCTGACTGATGTTGGATTATTTATGAAAACATGGCAACCCCCTTAGATCTGTGTTATATCTTTACCCTTTACTCTGTTCTGTATCTGTTTTCAGAGCATATTCTGTATTTGAATCCCATTTATTCCCAGTTCTTTATATATTTCTCCACCATTTTTTACCTTGTTGCCTATAAAATATAAGTGTTTGTATTGGACAAACTAGTATGTTGCCAGGGTTGATTCCAACACATCCCTCTTTATCTATATGGCTTATACTTTGTTTCCTCCAAAGAAAAATAGGTTCTGTAACTTTTTAAAATCTCTTAGCTTGACTTAGGATTTATTTTTATTTATTCATTTATATTTTGTGGAGTGCTTAAGGCAGAACTAAATTTCTTTGTGTACACTACTCCATGTCACAGATCAGTCCCCCAGTGATTATTTGTACAACAAATGCACAGTGCAGTATCAATTTAAAAGAAATGTGGCCAGGAGCATGGGGAAATGTAAAGTATTTCTGCTTTAAAGTCCACCTAAACCTACATGTTTAATGAAGACTATGCTTTCCGCAGGGTAATGATTGCATTGTACCTAAAGCAGAAAGTCAATGGATACAGTATATTGGCAGGATCAATAAGTCATGAAACAATATTATAGGGCCCTTAGGAAAACAAAGGCTGCCAAATTATTAATCTGTTGCAAGCTGTATCGTGTGTGAATTTTTTAACTCCCACCCTCTACCGGTAGTTCTGCTTCAACCTCTAAATAACCTTGGTCAACAAGCGGTTACGCGAGGCATTGGCAAGGGTGCAGTTTAATGTCTACAAACTGTTGACAAAGAAGGAAACTTTAACAATGTAACCAGGAACTATTACACACATTCTGAACAAATGCTCAATAAAGTAAGGCAGGGAGATCTAGAGAGCTGATGACAAGCGGCCGAGGTATAAATAAAACCACACAAATACACTTGGAAGGTGACCAGGGATTATAGGAGGGTAAACTATGATATTACAGCATGATAACATGGGAAGGAAAAAAATAAATGCTTAATAGTAAAATTGGACCCAGCGAAAGTTGTGCAGAAAATGAGATTAGACCATGAGCAGATTACGGAGGGAGTGGGTGAGTGACCACATGGAGGAAGAGCTGTGGCTGCACTTCTCACCCACCTTCTCCTCTACCCTGATCTCACTCTTTGGCACAGAAGTCTGACATATTTTCTTGGTGCTGTTGGAGGTGCGGTATCCTCCACTTGTGTGTCAAACCACAGCTCACAGTATTGTGGGGAGGGTGTGCAATACAAGGCCTGGAGGGGCTTAGCCACGTTTGGTCAACTGACACAGCTATTCTGAGTTTATGTTGGACATGATACCTATTAAACTGTCATTGCAATAGCTGCCAGGTACCTAAAGTAAAAACAAAAACCCTGGGCTAACATTGCAGACCCTGTCCTAAAAATGCTAATTGCCTGGATTTTATATTGACCTCACTGGGTTAAGTATATTTTGGGTTCCTGACCTGGAATAAGCAAACGGACTTCATATCTATGTTATTCCTGGTTGGGGTCCCAATTATTGATGCCAGAAATTGCCTGCAAATTATCATTTTCAGAGGGCCTATAGTGGCAGCCTACTTGGCACCCAACGTTCCAGACTGCAGTTTATTTCAAGTTTGTTGGCCATTTTAAGTGAAGTGTATGGAAGCCAGCAATGATAATTTCAGAACTGACCCTACTAATTAACCTATAGGGCCTGATTTATTAAAGCTCTCCAAGGCTGGAGGGAATACACTTTCATCAGTGAAGCTGGGTGATACAGAAAACCTAGAATGGATTTCCTAAAAATCATTATTTGTTAGCAAATGTTTTCAATTCTGTCAATTCTGAACTAGAACCATTCCAGGTTTGCTGGATCACCCAGCTTCACTGATGAAAGTGTATTCTCTCCAGCCTTGGAGAACTTTAATAAATCGGGGCTTATGTGTACACTTGTAGCTGCAAATTAGTGCTGCACAATACTTGTGCACTACCAGTTCATTATCTCACTGCAAATATGGCCCCCTTGGTAAAAAGTCCTCATTTACCGACTTGCCCAACAATACTCCATAAGGAACCTGTACTTTTTGATTAGACTTTAGGCTATGTGACAGGTGCAAGCAATTTTTTTTTTGTGTTGTTAAGACCATTTTTTAAATGCACCATGATAATAATAATAATGTGGTTTGATAATGTTGGCACTCTTTTGATTCATGGCAAGTGTGAATGTCCACTTTAATCAATTGCAAGTTTGCTTCATCTGTGCATTTATTATACTTGTGTTTCACTCCCCACATGGTCTAGGAAGCGTAGATCTGAAACAGAATTAATGGCGAACGTGTACAGAATGTTCAGCATTTCTTCATTGCTTTCTGAAAACCCACTGACCTAATGTCTTTTTGTTGCTGATATATGAATTATGTGCAGTTTGGCAAGGGATTCCCTGAGATGTTAATCCCATTATTGATTCCTGGGGCTGCCAAAACAACTCTTAATAATTTTAGAGCTACGGTAAAAGATCCAGTTTTTTATTAAAACTAAAAAAAACAGCAACCTTTTATTCTACAACCCAAGAACTATAAACATTTGGCCTGGCATGGCACAATAAACAAATATTAAACATATAAAACAGTAACTTTATTTACAACAATAGTAGTGACAACACACAATTAGTATACAGTGCCAGATGTATATTAGGCAATGAAACATCCCGTCTTCAGAATATTTAGACAATTTTTAAAAAAAATATTCTTAGGCTATGTACACACGTTAGATTTTTGTCATCACAAAGGATCTTTAATGGTCTTTTCCAGCAACAAAAGACTGAACGAGCGCTGCGCATACAGCACCATTCTGCTCTATGGAGAGGGGAGGGGAAGAGCGGTGGAGTGGCACCCCGCTGCGCTGTCTCCCTTTTTATTACAATCGTTCGTGGATCCGCCAGGATGCATCTATGAACAACGTTGGACGAGCGCTGTACACACGTCGGATTCTGATCTTTTACTAGCCCGAGATGATTTTCCAGACAGTGACACGAGAAGAGAGGAGCCTGCCCGAAGAGCTTACAATCTAGGAATGGTCTTTTAAATGAACAGTAGTAGCAAGCCGAACAGGATGAGAAAGACTATTCCAGTGAGTCGGTGCAGCTCTAGAAAAGTCTTGGAGCTGTGCATGTGATGAGGTTATGAGTGTAGAAGTCACTACAAATCATTGGAGGAGAAAAAAGAGCAGCTAGGGGGGATTTTTTTTACCAGGTCAGAAAGGTAACTGGGACAAGAACTGTGGAGAGATTTGAAGGCAAAGCACAGGAGCTTCAATTTGATTCTAAGGTGAAATGGAAGCCAATGAAGAGAACTACAAAGAGATGCAGCAGAAGCGGAGCGGTGGGAAGGATGGATGAGTCTGGCTGCAGCATTCATAATAGATTGTAGAGGAGAGAGTCAGGTTAGTGGAAGACCATCACTTTTTTTTTTGTTGTTGTTTTTTTGGGGTTATCCAATTGATTGTTAGAAAAAAATCTTATGTTACTCACTAACAAAAAGGTTCATCAAATCCTCCACCATAATTATTATACAGACCACATGCTATACTTATTAATACAATGTACTTTTCAGTAGTAATGGTAGCCGATATCTCCCATGTTCTATTTTCCTTGTAAATAACACTGATACAGACGGTGTAAAGCAGAGCAATGCTTTCTCTGCACTGACATGAAATATGTATAGCTTGGAGCAGAGATTGCAGGAGATCTGCTGGGTAAAAATGTGAATTGTACTTCTACATTCAATAAAGAGGAATGTTAGAATGTTGTGGAAGCAATGCATGCACTGCATCTACAAAAGACAGATTGCCGCTTTAACAGACATTGTAACCTTTCCTCTGAGTATACCGAGCAGACTTGGAACTCCTTGCAGTAAATCATTTTTTAATTAGTTGTTGGTTTGGACCACTTTGCCTGCTGTGGTTCCTGAGGAACAAATGTAGGCCGATTCCCCGTAACAAGTTAGGATCTGATGTGAATTTAACATTTATATGGAAAGTACATATAAAAAATACTATATATTTTTTATATAACTTATATATAAATATATATGTGTGTGTGTGTGTTTGCGTACATATATGTTATTTTTTGTGGGGTGCTTGATTTGGTTTGGAGCATGGATTTTGGCGAATATCAACCGCAAATTTACAAATCCATTCTGAAATCTAATGACTTTCCAAACAAGGAAAATGATTGGGGAGTGCAGATTATGTACACGTATTAAGTGTTTTGGGACTTCCGAATGGTCTATTATGGATCGAGCCGGGTCTGTCGAGCACAGCAATGGACCTGTTCATGTATACTAGGCATTTGTGGAAAATCTTTACAGTAGAACATTGCTTTGTCTATTTTTGTAGCCACTTGCAAATCTGGAAATCATTTTTTCTATTTAGTTGGTAGGAGTACTGAACATCCGTCTTTTCCTTGTGTAAACCTTTTAAAAACATTTGATCTTCTTTAATCAATTCATATGTTAAAGTTATAATTCAGTCAGCTTTTATTAGAGAAATATGGAGGACGCCAATATTGTCCTCATTTGGAAGCACAAGTTGCCTGGTTGTTGTTCTGATCAGTGTCCCCAGCTCACCATGTAGGTAAAGGCTTCTTTATTCTCCCTGACTTTCCCAGTCTACAAATTTGTAGGTCTGCGAAAATAGGAAGGTTGTACAGCATTTATTATATTACACAGTATTTATATAACGCCAACATTTTATGCAGCGCTGTACAAAGTCTATAGTCCATATCACAAAGGGGCTCACAATCTAATGTCCCTACCATAGTCATATGTCATTAATATAGTCTAAGGTCAATTTGGTGGTTAAGACAATTAACCTAACTGCACGTTTTTGGAATGTGGGAGAAAACCAGTGTACTGAAGGAAACCCAAGCCAGCGCAGGGAGAACCTGCAAACTCCATGCAGATAGCGTTCTGGCCAAGATTTCAACCTGGGAAACCTAGTGCTGCAAAGGCCAGAATGCTAACCGATGAGCCACTGTGCTGCCCCTATGCATGCAACTTTTCCGTAAGAAACATAATAGTAAGAAAATTACTATAATTGCGTATCTCTGTCCACCTTTTTCCTTTCTGTGTCGTCTTTCCCGGTCTTAGTACTACATAAAACTGATTAGAACATGAAGTACTTCAACTATTTTTACAGGTTGTGTTTTATGAGTAAAGATAACCAATGCTGTATACGAGTGGGGTTTACCTGTTGCCAATATGGCAGCTTATTATTGGCTCTGGGACCCTGGTGCTATTTATTTGGGTGGGGTTCCTGTGCTTGGTGTTAATGGCAGGCTGGCCTCCTAAACACGTAGGACATTGGAATTTTCCATCTTCCTGTCTAACAATATCAACATATTCTATAGAACAGTGCAGTGTCTATGCGGAGGGGGCAGTACATGTTGTTCCGTGTATTCGGCATAGCCGACTTTATGGATCTTCCACATTCTCTGAATAAGGAGCAGATGGTGGGACCTCATTACATTTGTGTCTGGGTTTTTCCCACATGGTAACGTCAGTGCTAGACATTGTACAATATCTATAAATGTTCTGTGTAAGATATAGCACCTTGACTGTGTTCTGTGTAATGAAAGACATTTACACATGGCCTGAATTACACAATCCATTCTCACATAAGTGGCATTGCTTTATTATTCAGAGCTTGAATGATCAACTTCTATATTTTCATTTTCTCTAGATTGTGGCAGCACTGTGCCTCAGAGGTTGGCACTTTGGCCTTTGGAGCGCTAGGTCCCAGGTTCAAATCTTGGCCAGGACCCTAGCTGCATGGAGTTTGCAAGTTCTCCCCATGTTTGCACGGGTTTCCTCCAGGTACTCCGGTTTCCTCCCACATTCCAAAAACATGCTGCTTCCCCCTAAATTGTCATTACACTGTAATGAACTATGACTATGGTAGGGAGATTAGATTGTGAGCCCCTTTGAGGGACAGCTAGTGACATGAATATGGACTTTGTACAGTTCTGCATAATATGTCGGCGCTATATAATACTGTGTAAGCTACATTATTGATCATCTTGGTTTAAAATCTCATACCCCCTTGTTCAGTGATCGATCTTGCCAAATCAATACGCAACCGGCTAGAATGGCTGCTGTTTTTTTTTCATCTTTCTAATTGGGATGATGCATCCCTTTTCCCTAGAACAATGCCCATTCTTATACTGTACAGTGTTCAGCAATTATTATTGCACATCCATCTGTAGCTTAGGCCTCATAAAGCAATGGTCTTCTTGCTGATAATCATTTTCCCATATTAGACCGCTTATCTTTTTCTCTTTTTCTACGTTCTTCCTGGCTGGTTAGGGAGATTACGGACACCATAAAGAGAGCATTTGTGTCATACTTCTGGTTTTGGCTCTGGAACTGTGCAGGCACCATTAAATTGGAGGTCAATTAGCTACAGGTCATGGAACCCTTAACAACCAGGGTTCTGAGGAACGTTAGGGTTTTCTCAGAGGTTGAGAATGGCTGATCTAGTTAGACAGGCCCACACATTTTCAAGAAGTCTATATAATACTGCTGTAATCTCCCCAGGCCCTTTTAGCTAGGCGCACCACCCGGAGCTTTTTAGTAACCACTAGGTTGTTTTTGGGTAGTTACTGAAGAGTTGATAGAGGTGACTGAAGGCATCCAGTTACTCTCCATGTCAGACATCAGTCATAAATTGACCTTCTCTTTATGACCCAGTATCTCACTGGGAACGGTGTCATCCAGCTTCCGTAAAAGTAATCCTTTCCGCATATCCCAAAGGCGGACACCATAAGTTCTCCACTATGAGATCTCAGTAAACACTTGCCTGTACCCAACACTTCAGATCATCAAAATCTCACTCAACAAACAACCATAAACCTAGCTAATGTCTCTTATCAGTCCCCTGATGAAGCCAAAGGTGAAGCGCGTCAGGTTTAGAGACAGATTGATTTATCCATTGTTCAATTTTCATTGAAATATTATTATAACACACTCTGAAATGTTTTTTTAGATGCGTAATGATTTTTTACTAAAATCACTTGAGCAAAACTCAGTCTAGAATTGCACTAGTTTTGCGTCATTATTTATTATTGTGAAATATTCCTACTCATAAAGTTTTTATGTTATGTTTTATGTTGCCTGAAAGAGCCATTCTTCTTCCACAACTTTTTACATAGTAGGTTAGGTTAAAAAAAGACATAAGTCCATCAAGTCCAACCACTAGGGAAATAAACATATCCCAGATATAAAACCCTATGGACATAGTTGGTCCGGGGGAAGGCAAAAAAAAGTGCTGGTACAATTTGCTTTAACAGGAAAAAAATTCCTTGATTCCTTGAGGCAATCAATTGTTCCCTGGATGAACAAACTCTGCTATTTACTTTAAAGCTTTAATCCCCAGTTATATTCTGTACTTCTAGAAAAACATCCAGTTTTTTCTTAAAGCAATCAATAGAAGTTACTGAAACTCCGTCCTGAGAGAGCCGATTCCACATTTTCACAGACCTTACTGTGAAGAATCCCTTTCCTATACGGAGCTTAAACTCTGCTTTATTCTCTTGGAATAATCAAGGGCCCATATCTGGAGCCCAGGATCCAATCCTCCACTGATGCAAAGAAAGTTGCAACCCATAGCAGCCAAAAATCAGGTTGCTTTGCAGGTTGCAGCCTTTTGTGCTACTTTTATGATAAGAGAAATCTATGTTTGCTTGTACAGGACGATGAAGAAGGTTGCAGTCCAGTAACGCTTTAGGAGGCAGATTAGCTGGGTCCACCCCCAACAACGTTGGCGATTAATTCTGACAGTTAGCTTTTTTCATTAATGTACCCTGCTGAGTGACGGTATCCATAAACGGTATCAGTAAACGGCAGATGGAATCCCCACAAGGACACAGGAGTTTAATTTTCCACAGGACTTCATCTCTCCTGCCCTCACAGCAATGTGTACAAACACACACATGATGATACAATGAGTCAGGCGCGCTCTCCGCCACGCTATCACACAGAACAAACACATAAACCGTGCAGGCACTAACATGCATACACTGGATTCTGTATAATCTCTTTATTTTCAACGTTCCCATTTTTTTTTTGTTATGTTGGACGAAAAAAGAAAGCTAAATATTTTGATTATAAAGTTGCCCCTCTTTGTCCCGCACGTAGGCCCCAAACCCACATCCCACACACGGCTGTATGATTTTCGACTGTCTCTATCATTTCCTGACAGGATGACACTAAGAAATCGCTGGGGATTTTGTGTGTGTGTGTGTGTGTTTTTTTTTTGCATTCGGATATAATTCTTGTGCAGTCGTCCTATCATTGTGCAGACCCCCGTTGTTTTCCCACTTGGCTGCTTGTGGCGTTACTGTTGCATTGTGGGTAGTGACAGCAGGAAATGTTTTCGTTTTAAAAAAAAAAAGAAACCCAAACTGTTGGAATGAATTAAACAGTAACTATTTTCCCTTTTACGTTTTATTGTGGACGGTTTATAAAAAAACAAAAACGGCTCCGAACAGAACAAGTGTGAAATGATATGTTGCCCATTGTAATCAGTCCCGTGCCATCTTTTTGGATATAGGAAAGAACCAATACTAAGCACATGGCAATCAAATTTTAATTTGGATCGACTACAATTACTCCATGTACTATCTACTTTTTCTGTACCCGATCACGATTACCACAGTTCTCACATTGAAATGTGGATTGTGACACAAAATGGTTTCAGTACCAAAGGTTAACCAATCAACAGAAAAAATAAAACTCCTTGCCCCAGCAATTTTTGGTCCATATTCTGCACAAAAGTCATAATTACAATCTTTTTGGAATTTTGGCCAATTGATTGGAATTTCACTTGGCATGGCTGGCTTTAGACTGGAGGTAAATGAGCCCACGGGAGGAGCAGTTCTTGTCCCTAGGTTCCATATTTATAGCTTCCTGCTTCTCATTATGAAAGGAAGTTTGCATTGGCAAATTGAAGCAATTTTTGTACAATACAATGTACAAAATTTGGAAGTCACATGGCTAAAAAAAAGATCTTGTATAAGACCAATTGTGAAAAGTGTGATAAGTGTGTAATTGCATATGCAGAGCTTTACAAAGAAACAACTTGTAAAGTGCCCAGCACTGATGAATAAGTACATAAAACCTTTGATGTCAGCTTAGACCATTCAGTTCACAGTATTGCATTTTCAATGCACCAATTATGTGTTTTTGGATACAGAACCGTATTCTCCTCAGAACTTTTAAGCAGGATTGGATGAAGCTGTAGGTGGGTGGCAGCCCCTGTATTGTGACACAACTTTTCAGTAATCTCCCAAAAACAGCCAGGTGGTTACTGAAAAGTGCCGGGTGGTGCGCCCAAATAAAAGGGGCTGGGGAGAACACTGTAGAAGCATGCAACCTACAATGCATTTCATTACTCTCCAGTTTTCTATTCAAACTGGTCACTGCCATCATAATGCTCACAATCTAATGTCATAGTCATGTGTCAATAATGTAATCATAATTGTATATTAAACTACCAGTTTTATTTACCAAAGCCACATCCCTAATACGTAACACCACATTTCACATTCGCAATTTCATATTACAATGAGACTTTTGAGGCTAATATTTTCAAAATTCGGAATTATTTTTAAATGTAAAACATAATACTTTAATAAATAACAATAAAATTCCTAACCTATAAAATCTTAAAACCATGCAAACAAAACACAATACAAGATATTCCTGTCGGGGTCACCCTAACAAAGGGGTACACCCTGTATGTTTCAACGCGTTTCACTGACTAATTCCGCTTCTTCAGGAGGGAAAAATAGGGATATCTCACGTGGGACGTCACCCAATTTGGGTGGTAACAAGCAAAAGCAGCAGCACCTGGAATGTTTCTCAGTAATCAATCAATTATTCTCATAGATCAACTTCTTGGTTGTTCATTGTAAGCCCATTCATCTATGTTGCCCCATATAAATATGCTCTATATACAAAAGGTATTTAAAGCCATTTCATTTGCTTTTCATTTCTTTCAAATAAGGACTTGTCTACAGTAATCAATAATGCATATCTCTGCTGGTGTGCTGGATCCCGGATCTATTGGAGTAAATGCTACAATTCCTATAGCATATCGACACAGGGAGAGGAACTTAAAAACCAGTCTGAACATAGCCCTTGAAAGCAATATTCATTACCCTTAAAGCCTAAACAAAAGACAAAACTTAGTAAAAGAAAACAATCAGAATATATTAATATTTTTATCAAAAAGCAACAAAATTAATAATATAAGAGACAAATTGTACAACCTGGAACATCTTTGCGGACTCAAATATCTACAGTACATCTTTTAATATTACAGAATAAAAGCACTATTTTGAAAAATGTGTTACGGATTCTAAAAATGCAGAAACGTCAGATTGTATAATGGCTTAGCTGGACTTCACACTATTGAAACAACTCCTCCCTGGGCTGTTATTATAGCATATTAAATGGGAAATTTTAGCCTCTTGTAGTGTTTTATTACAATTTCCATTTATTAGAGGTTGAGTTGAAACATTTTTGAGGATTACAGGTACTCAACAACTGCTTTAGACTACCCAACTCCGACCACCTGGTTTTAGAGAATTACTTTGGCGGGTGGGGTAAGTCACTTAAGCAATTTTAGAATTAATTTCAACCATAATGTTTTATTTCTCTTTTAAAAAGAGCAGAGAATGGTTGAAATGTCTGTCGGAATTTAAGGCAATCTGTCCAACTGTTAGGAAGAACTCCCCTGGCGTTTATATTAATTCTTTACTTTATACAAAATTTTTAAAAGAAATTGAGTGGTGTTAATTCTAAATTATTTTTTTTATGTCGATGATTTGTTAATGTCTTTTTGTTTTTTTCTATGCAGCTTGCTTGTTTCGTTACAACGCGTTATCCTTGATCTACCTGCTTTTCCTGCTGCTATTACCATGGTTCGCTGGTCCTTCAGCTCAGAGCATGCGAGGTAAGAGAAATTTTTTGGGAATTTGTTAAAATGAAAATTTGTTTAAAAAATAGACCTTTTCCTAGCTAATCTCTAGTTTACTTTGTTACTAACTATTTTGTGCAGTAAACCACAGGAGCCAATCCAATTTCAATTTGGAGTAGTCAGGTTGGTAAAATTTATTTTGGATATCTGAAATAGTTGACTGCAACTTGCACTAATTTGTGTAAAGAGAAATGGAATTCATATTGCTAAAATAAGGCAGGTAGGTCACCATAAAGCCAATTAGGTGTTCACCTGGAAATTTTTCAACTGGGTGGGCAGAAACTGTAGGTGGGTGGCAGCCCCTGTATTGTGACGCAATTCATCATAATCACCCAAAAACAGCCGGTGGGTTACTGAAAAGTGCTGGGGAGAACACTGGCCAGTTGCACACTATGCTGATTTCCCATTGTCCTACATAGGACCTTTCTTTCAAGTGAGCTGATAATAGGATCTTATAATTAATCTTTACCTGTTAACGCATTAACCATAATTGGTTTCAAGCTTTTCTTCACTCATTTGAAATGATTGATGGCATGTTTTCCCATAGTAATGAAAGCTTTTCTTTGGAGCTGGCAAAAGAACGTCGGTGTTTTTTATTAGTATGGCCCATTATACCTATTTCTATGTCTAATCTGAAAAACTAAACTAAAGGATTTGTGCTTAGTCATTTTATTTCAGGTTTTTTTCCACAAACATTTTGTTTTTATTTTTTTTTTTACATTCGGTTTGTTTGTCACCATCTATACCTAACCCCACCCATGTCTACATGAACAAGAAGTTGTGCAACTCCACATACTCACCTCTAATCAGATCGGCCATCTGAAAGATGAACAGATAGCTTAGTTTATAAATGATAACTATTCCTGTACTCTGCCAAACCCTGATTTACATTTCCCAGCACCTAATTTTTTTACAATCCTATTACTTCTGTAAAGATCTGTCTTTATTATTAAAGTTACTGTAAACCTGAACTTTGTTTGAAACCTGCCTGAGGGCAAACACTACAAGATGTTTTCCAATACCTTTTACATAGAAAAAATAAAGTCCTTTTTTCTTTGCTAATCTTTAAACTACGCAACTATTTCCACACTTATATTTCTGCAGCATTAAAACATTGTTATATTTGGCATCTGATGCTGCGTTTCACCATGCAAACTGCCAATCAGCCACAATAAAAATTTAACAAATACCTCCAATTGCCCCTGCAAGTCCTTCTTAAGCCTGACTGCTGCTTGTAGCATCCATCAATGGTTGCCATTTTGGTCCTTTTTGGGTTTCAAAGGCTTTTTTTATTTCTTGGATAAATTAGCAGTCATTAAAACTACACCACTGTTGGATTATTTCCTTAAATGTTAATCTTTCTAAATCCCTTGACAGAGTTAGACATATACAACCTTCTTTCTGAGGGCCCTGGAGAGCTGTTTTGCTCCTGGTATGGTCACACTGTGCATTTAAATACCAAAGAAAACGCCAGACCATCAATATCTTAAATTAAAAACAAAGTTTTAAAAAATAAGACTCCTTGATCTCATGCAAGTGAAACAAACCACTTGGAATGAACAATATGTTAATAACTTTCATAAGATCATAGTTCCCTTTTAATACATTTCATACTCACTGTCTGTCATTTGCAGACCATATTAAATGTACAGCGTGATATGTTGGTGCTATATAAATCCTGTTTAATAATAATACTCTGTGCAAAGTCTCTGCAGTCCTTCTCATTCAGTAACTGCGGGAGAACCTTGTTAACACCATCTAGAAAGAGCTGGTTACATAGAAGCAGGGCCAGTCTGTGATATGTCATCTAAGGTCACCAGCAGATCACCATCCAGTGAGGAAGGAGCTGATTAGTAGCTGTCCTCCCGTCTGGTGAAAGACGACTTCTCACAACGTTATCCACTAATTATTTTTGTTTTAGTCCCTTTTTTTATTGCTTCCTTTTTTACCCTTGGTTTTTCTTGTGCAGCCTTTTCCCCTCTTGTTCTATATGTGTCTGTCTCCTGCATTGTCTACACACAAGCTGTCCCTGACCTCCTTTTGTAGCTGGCTGTATAACATTTCTAGAAAGGTTGGGTGGTTGAGTGCAATGTTTTTAATCCTCCTGGTTTTATCAGACATTCCTGAGATATTCGTAAAGTTACTCCTCTCTCTTATTTCTGCTTTATGTGGATAACTACTGATCTCTGGTTTTGGGTTCCTCACTTTTCCTTCCACCCCTCCTCATGCTCTGCCAAGCTTCATATTCATATAAACCTTTCCTTGTTTGAGCTTCTCTCCCGATTTTTTTCCTCTCCCCTGTCCCGCTGTCTTTACAGTTTATCTTGAGTAAATACATTTTTTTCAGAACTTCTTGGCTTGGCAGAGCTGGCTCTTTTAATCCTGCTGGCTGTAAAACAAGCGTTCTATAAATATAGATGCATCCTTCGTTTTTAGACTTGCATTATGCAGTGCTGTACAAAGCCCATAGTTATGTCACTATCTGTCCCTGAAATAAGCTCACAATCTAATGTCCTACCATAGTCATATGGTATTCTTTTAATACAACCTAAGTTCTTTTTTGGGGGCAAGCCAATTAACCTAACTGTATGTTTTTGGAATGTGGGAGAAAACTGGAGGAAACCCATGCAAGCACAGGGTAAACCTTCAAATTCCATGCACCTGGGAACTAGGGGTGCAAAGGCCATAGTGCTAACCTCTGAGCCATCGTGCTGCCCAGTATTGTGTCAATCAGGCTGGTCATTATTGCAGAAAGGGACAGGCAATGTCCTTTCTTCATTAATCCCTCCTATCTGCTGGATCGCTCCATAAATCTGCTATTAAAGCTGGGTTGCCAACATACCCAGCACTTCCAGCTTCCCCTGCACTTGCTGGGAATAAATGAACTCCTGCATGCCCACTTCAAAGCTCCAACGATAAGGACTGATTCATACTACGCCGCATTGCAACACCTCCCATATGGTGTTTTTTTGTGTTGAGGTGCACTGTGGAGCATTAGCTTGCCTATTGAAAATGAACCATAGGACACCTCAACGCAAGACAATCCGGCTAAGCTGCTTTTTTTTCAATTTTTCAGCACTGAAGTAATAAATGTCATCGGTGTGCATGGCTAATGTGGAGAAGCATTAACATACTGGAAATCTCCGCAAATCTCCTACGATAAGTAGGGCCATCTTTATGTTGGTCTGTCATCACAAGGTATAACATGAAAAAAGGACCACAGAATTCTAGGAGCTTGGTGTTTTTATTGGTTATTTTAGAGCTTTTGTTTGAAAGAATTTGTCGGGGCCAAAATGGTTTGAGTTGGCTATACTGCTGCTATAGTTTTTTTTGCAATGAAGAACTTTGCAGCATTATGTGTAGTGACATGTCTGCTCAATATTGAACATAGCTCTGTGCAACCAATAGATCTGAATAGGAGCTCAGGTGTCCTGACAGATTCCCTTTGTAGGGTGTCACATTTATTTCATTTTTTCATCTCTACAGCTGAAAATATGATAGTTTATGTCTTAAAATATTATTTGTGCGAGTAGCCAACACTTTGTTGTGTTCACAGAGCATTAAACATTCGGGAATACTTAATCATGGCAGGAGAACTTTTTCTGATTTGGGCCTGCCTAGTTATAATCGGCTTAAGAAAGAATAACCACTGAATTCTACAACATACGGACATGTGGTAAAACCTAGAATAACCCCATAACTTCAATTCATTCATCATTATTTTTACACAGTATTTATAAAGGGCCAGCATATTACGCAGGGCTGTACAAAGTCCACAGTCATATCACTAACTGTCCCTCAAAGGAGCTCACAATCTAATTTACTACATTTTGTATTTAAAATGAATTACAGAAGCAGGTGATGGCACTGTATTCTAATGATAACATTAGACCATTTCCAAGCCAGTTTTGATTCTAGAGCTGCACTGGAAGGCCAAAATGCCAAATTATTTGCTGTCATACATTTTATTTTATATTGATTGGATGATATACTGTAACTACATGCATAAACTTAAACTTGAAGTTCCTGTTTCAAATATCATTTAAAGAACCATATCCCCCCTTGGTATTGGATAACAAGGGTTCCTTTCTTGGCACAGATCCATAAAAAAGGAAATGTCATCAGATATTTGTTAGCCCATGAGTGGCCCATTGAGTGGCTCCAATCTTTTATTGGAGCTTTTGTCAAGTGTGGTGAAGAGGTTAACTAACTTTGAAATTTAACAGCAGGAATAGGGCATGCTTCCTCCAGTGTAGCTGATAATTAACACCCTTTAATTTTGTATTCAGAAAAATGGTAAAATGGGACACTTAAGCCTTTGTTTGGAACTCTGAGACATAACTGTTTTGTTTCCTCTGGGTATTATCCGATCAGTAATTTTAGGGATGTTTTTTGCATGCACATGTGATTCACGCTCTTCATTTCCTTCCATTAATGCCTCCAGGGATAGGCCACTGTTCCGGCATTGGCCTGTTTTTCTGCCTACATATAGATGTTGTTGTTGAACTTTAGCTCCAATTATTTTTTTTCAGCTATATTGTTTTGCTTTATGTCAGATATCCCCATAAGTTAAATAGTATACCATATATGTTTTGATATAGTATAATGAAAACAGGAAAGTAAATATCCATATGTTCTTGTGTTCGGAAATGGCTGGTCCTAGTGTTTATCCAATCTTCACCTGTACATCATAGAGATGAATTTGGCTGGGTTGTTTATGGCCACCTTAATGGCTTTTTACTATCAATAGTTTATCTTTGGTTCTTTCCCTAAGGCAAGTATAAGGCCAAGTATAAGCCAAGGTACCTATTTTTACCTTGGAAAACAGGAAAAATTGATTGACTCGAGTATAAGCCGAGGGTGGAAAATGCTGCAGCTACTGGCAAGTTTCTATATTCAAAATAAATACCAATGAAATTGCATAATATGGCCATTACAGCCATATTATGGTAAATAAATACCATAGTGAGAATTTAGCGGTTAGGCAGGTATACTGCTTACCGTACCTAACCACTAAATTCTCTTTACCTCCCTGGCGGTTTTATTCTGTCTGGAAAAAGTGGCTGAAAGCAGTACTGTTTTAGCCACTGTAGCCCCCCTGGCGTTCTAATTCTGTCTGTATTTCCACGCAAAAAAGGGTTACATTTTTTTGCATGGAAATTTATTTTACATTGTAGGCCTATAATTTTTAGACATAACATTTATTAAATGTCCAATATTTAATAATAAACTTTAAATCAAAAACACAAAATATGAAAAAAATAAAATAAAAAATAGTTAAACATGTAATGAAACTTTACAGTTGCATGTATAATATAATTGTATATAAATTATATCAAGATTTCTTTGTATTGGACTCAAAACAGCTATTTTGTATTGAATCCAATAAAAAAATTATTTGAATTTCCCGCCGCTCCTCCCACCCGCACTGACACATGCACTGACGTCACTGGAGATCGGTGGCTGAAGACAGAGGAAAGAACGCGCATTCTGGGACGCTGCGGGGATCAGCAGGACGCCGGGGGACGACAACGGAACAAGGTAAGTGGGGTTTTTCTTCTGTTTACTGTGTGCTTTTCTACTGTTTTACTGTGTACTTTTGAATCTGGCGCCGGCGTGTAGCCACCGTAACTCTGGTGTACCTCCATCGTCGTTCCACCGCAGCCTGATGACCTTGTCGGGTGCTTCCATGCACCTGATTGGAGTATAAGCCGAGGGTGACTTTTTGAGCACCCAGCCTATACTTGGGTATATAAGGTATTTGGCTTTCTAGGTCTCATTTCTAATAGCATTTTCCTTTGCTATTGGGGTCCCTTAGAACAATTTTCAGAAAGTCTTTCAGAACTTCCATTTGTATTAGTAGATTGGAAAAAGTAACCAGTAAAAAGATTTCTAATCAAATACAGTTCCCACTTTTTCTCTGCAGTGATGGGTGCTGTAAGTGCCGATTTTACCAGAAACTGTAGACGGGTATGGTTTGCATGTCTTGTGTTCAAAGGATTCCTTCCTTCCTGCATTCCTATTGGTAGACTAAAGAAATTGTCAGCAAAAATCGTAATTAAGTAAAATATGGACCAATGTGTTGTAACTGTTCTGTAGGTGAAGTTCCACCTGGGGCACTATATAGACAACATTGTATTTCTTGTGCTCCAATTTCCTTCTTCAGACTCTTTGTAGGTAACTAAAGTGACCACATTTGCTAAAATGTTTGTATGTTCTCATATATTGGGGACATTGGGCCTGAGTTATTAATGCTCTCCAACTGAACACTATGGACTATCGTAAGAGAACCTGGGTGATCCATCAAACCTAGAATGGATTTCCTAAAACATTTGCTATTGATTGGTAAATGTTTTTAATTCTAGACCAGATCCTTTCCAGGTTTGCTGGGTTACACAGGTTCCTGTCATAGTCTCCAGTCTTGGAGAGCTTTAATAAATTCTTTCTATTGAATCCTTTAGAAGCTGGGGATAATGTGAATGTTTCTGTATATAAAAATAAGGGAGATAACATATTCCTATATTCCCATAAGTCTTTTTTGGTAATTGGTTTGTAGTGAACATTTGTCCACCCCTTAGATATAACTGTGTCCAATCATTATTTTTGGAGCCCGGCATGTAAAACCAACTAAACATTCATAAATCTTCCAATCATTGACATACATACATTAGTAGCAGAAAATTTCCCGTGCATGTTTTCTCTCCACACATAATATGGTTTTAATGAAAAGCTAAGCATTTCCGTGGGAACTAATAATATTTGTACATAAGAATCCACAGTTGTAGATGTTCGATGATTTGCTTTACTCCGTTTTACACTTAAAAGGCACAAATTGTTCCAAGCAAAAATGTTCTTCTATCTTGTTACAGTGTTAGGATTTAAGCCATTGGCGGAAGATCAGTTTATGGTTCTGAAACTTCTGCAAGTTTTAAATCAAATACACATTTATTTCTGGTACAGTTATCTAAAATTTTGTCTTAAATATGGGTGATGGTAATATTTTAAAGCTTGTCAGTAGTGAATGGGGCACCCAGGTGGTGAATGGCTCTAGGAATATATTGTCATCAGAGACTGGATGCATGGTTTTCCACAGCTCTATGATGATGCAACACTGTCACCCACGAGAACCAAATTCTGCACTTCTGCAAAAGATCTGACATAAAGCCTTTGCAGCGCTACATCCCAGGTTCATATCTGGGCCAGCACGTGATCCGCATGGAGTTTGAGTGGGTTTCTGCCAGGTACTTAGGTTTCCTCCCACATTCCAAAAACATGCAGTTAAGTTAATTGGCTTCCCCCAAAATTGTCCTAAGACTGTATTGAAGACCTATGACTACGGTAGGGAGATTGTGAGCCCCTTTGATGGACAGTTAGTGACATGACTATGGAATTTGTAAAGCGCTGCGTAATATGTTGGCGCTATATAAATACTGGCTGATAACCTGTTGCCTTCTGGGATATGTAATGTAGGTATGCCAGGAGGCTGCAAGTGGATGTTATGCATCAAAATCCCCTGTACCATCATTGGTATCTATACATAAATATGTTCCCCATACTACACATAATGATTAAAGGAGTTGCCACATCCCTAAAGGTTAATATGGGGAAAAATGACACACAATTCCCTACTTTTGGTCTCTGTTTGGTGAGTAGTTATGAGCCTTATTGCACTTTGGTGCTACAAAAATGAAACGCCCAACACTGACGTTAATTAGTCCCTTGTGAATAGTTAGTGTGAATGTGTGAATTCCCTCTATTCCAAAAAAAGGAAATGCTTTTTAGTGCTTGTAATATGGATCAGCTACAATCTGTACAGTGGAAGCCTTTGTTTTATATCTTGCACTAATAGGCATGAAACAGATGACTGCATCTGTATCCAAGCTTTAAATGGTGTTTCTGCCCATTTTGGAGTCATTTTATTTTTGACTTATGTGTTAGGTATTTTTTTTCTCAAAGCTAAAGTTGAAAAGCTAAAAGCATATGTATATTCTGACTTTCCTACCTTCTGTAAACTTAGAGTTTTGTACAGATAATCACTGGTGTGAGTCACATACTACGCTCCTCCCAGAAAGGTATTTTTTTGCTTTTTAATATTTTCTTATTTCATAATAAAGAATTATCCGCTATGGCCGGTTGCAATTGGTCACAGATCAGATCCGCTTAATGGCTTTTTATGCCGAAAAATGTTTGCTCAAATGTTTATTCTTGGCTTTTAATGGTCTAAAGTTGCATGCAACTCAAATGAAGACGGGCACATTAAAGGGTCCATTCATCAACAATCAAATCTTTGATGTAAAATGTTAAAAGTGGAACTTCAGTCAAGTAGCTAAAGTTGAAAAGCTAAAAGCATATTTATCTGTTGACTCTCCTACCTTCCATAGGCTTAAGGTGCGTACACACTTCCAATTTTTATCGTTCAAAACGAACGACGAACGATCGATTGGGCAAAAAATCGTTCGTAAAAAAGTAACTAACGACGCCGACGAACGAGGAAAGTCGTTGGAAACGAACGACCGGACCGGCGGATCGGATTGGACGACGATCGTTGAACATCGTTCGTGTGTACGGTCGTTCGTTGATCGTCCATGTTCAGAGCATGCGTGATGAACGAACGTCCGTTCACTTTCCTGTCGTGCACATAGTTCCTCTATCGCTCAAACGATCGTATCTATTGTGTGTACAATATCTACGAACGATCGTGTCGTTATCTCTATGTGCAGGATCGGTGCTATACGATCGTTCATAGATATCGTGCAGGATCGTTCGTCGTTCGTTTTCCAACGATAATAATTGGAAGTGTGTACGTAGCTTTAGAGTTTTGCACAGATAGTTTTGTGATATACACATCTGTCACTGCTGAGCCGTGAGGATTTCTGTCCTATTACAAAGCTGGCTGATTGCAGCCTGGTCCATAAATGGGTTAATATTCTAAATGTATTAAGGGTCCCTGCTGTTCTCCAGTTGATTGGGCTAGGGCAAGGTCTATAAACTAAACCTTGCTATGATAGGACTTTTATAGGTTACATAGAAAAAAAATGTAATCTATCCTTTTTAGAACATTACTTACATACATCCTCCTAATGTATAATCCCCCCCCAAAAAAAATTATATATTAACAAATAAATTATTGCCGTTTGTTGCATAAAAAAGCCAAATCCTTGGGATGAAAAGTTATATTATATAAAATGATTATAAATAACATGCATGTATAAAGTGCTATGGTCGTTAATCCTTAAAGTAATCTGAGGCGACACTGAATGGGCTGTAATATTATCTACTGCAACCTTCATATGGTAAAGTGGTTGTCCTTAACCCTAATAAACATTCTTAAATTAATACATGTTGAAAGAGCAGAGCACATGGACTCACACTGCAGTTTGCTATGGGACATGACATTCACTTGCTTTCCCCCTGCTGGGATTTGGCTCTGGTAAGGGACACGTGGAACTCGATCCGAGTTTACTTTTCTTCCTCCAGGGGCCTTGTGGCAGGATACCAATCTCTGCGTCCATTCACATAGGAGAATCTCGCTGTGATGACAGCATGTTCACCCCAGTCAGTCAATAAAGAATTCTGAATCACTTGTTAGCGGACAAGCCTTGATCTCCAAATCCCTGATATAAAAATGTATAGAATATCACTATTTCATCATCAGAGGTGCTTTCAGATACTAAATATTTGTGTTTGGTGAAGGGGGCCATGGAAAATAACATCAGATACTCGTCGATCAGTAGATCCAAAAATTCGGGAAGCTCTGGTTCACCTATGAGGAGCCTTCCTTTGGACATTCCAGTTTAAAATTTGTGTCCTAGTTAGTTGACTCTTCTTCTTGACTATGACTTGGCCTTGACATGTCTGAATCCTTTCTTATCAGATCTTTGTGTTAATGCCTTCGGAACAGTTGCATTGATCTGACGGAACAATCCAATGCAAATGGCTTCCCACCGCTCCATATCTTCCCTCCTATTGTGTGATACTTCCCCTACCTCCTAGATTGTAAGCTCCTCGGGGCAGGGTCATCGCCTCCTCCTTTCTCACTGTCTGTATCTGTCTGCCAATTGCAACCCCCATTTAATGTACAGCGCTGCATAATATGTTGTTGCTATATAATTACTGTTTATTTTTTTTTAATAATATTATGGCTGAGGTAGTCCAGATGGCTTTCAGCAGTGATCACCATGGGTCAGTGGGCAGACCAGGAACAAGGCTTTTGAGTGCTTACAGAGGGAAGGGGCCACAAAGTACTTGGGGCCAGAAGGTTGCGGTACAAGGTCCTGCCTTCTATCAACTTAGACCTTTTTGTTTAGGAATGGGGTTCCATGGACACATTGGTAATTGGGATCGGTGCTAAGATGTGCATATGCAAAATGTGGAGCAACACGCTGTAGCATTTCAGTACATAGCAGAAAGCCTTGTCCTAGAGTGTCATTCCTACATTGAAATTTTGAAG
This sequence comes from Pyxicephalus adspersus, assembly GCF_032062135.1. Classification (NCBI taxonomy): domain Eukaryota; kingdom Metazoa; phylum Chordata; class Amphibia; order Anura; family Pyxicephalidae; genus Pyxicephalus; species Pyxicephalus adspersus. Next base: position 13,121,339 of record NC_092866.1, on the reverse strand, counting down.
GAAGTTGATATAGGATATCCGTTGAGGCGTCCTTTAGCTACACAGACTGTGCAGTTGATGTTTTGTTACCTCTGACCATATTACTGGAAAGAATTGGATAACACACAGGATGTCAGTACAAAGCGATCTATCATAAAGGGGTTCCTTGCTTGTGAAATCTGTGTACTTTTGGAAATTCCACTCTAAATCATTAAACTCCAGAAGTTTAAAAAAAAAAAAAAAAAAACAAAATGCGTTGAGTCAGAATTATTTCAAAACCGTTTTGAAAATTTCCTAGTATTGAGCTAAAATGGCTCGATCAAATGATGATTAATACATTGTGTGGCTTTTTAATCAATGTTTCCCCTGTTTCCCCGATTATAAGGCACTCTCTTATATTTTTTGAAATGCCAAAATATGCCCTGGGTCTTATTTTCAGGGGATGTCTTATTTTTCCATGAAGAAGACTACAGTACACATTTATTGTTGAAAGTCACTCATGATCACTTCCCCTTCTGATCACTCTATGCAATGATTGTCCCCTTCTGATCACTATGAAATGATTGTCCCCTTCTGATCACTATGAAATGATTATCCTCTTCTGATCACTATGAATTGATTGCCCCCTTCTGATCACTTACCCGTAATTAAGTGCAGGGATCTTTGTTAGTGCAGGGATCAGCAGCTTGCTTCCTTGTTCAGAATCGTGTGCAGGCTTTTTACTTTCAGTTTGGCTCAGGAATAGACACGCCCTGCAGCCAGCATCAGAGACACACACGCTGCAGCCAGCATAAAGGACACACACGCAGGATCAGATATCTGGAGCTGTCTTATAAACGGGTAAGTGTCTTATTTTAATTATTTTTTTAAAAATCGGGGGTGGCTTACTTAATGGGGATGTCCTAAAATCGGGGAAACACGGTATGCATGGGATATATATGTAATTAGGTGGTCTTGTACGCATACATTCATGTACAGTATATTTTAGTATATGGTTCAGTATATGGTTATTTGAATAAATGTGATTAGTTTTATTCTTTGTACCGAAAATGCCTTGTGGTTTTTGTAATGTATTATATGTATTTGGGATGTGGTACAATATTGTGTACAATATTATGAATAGTTACATATAGGTCATCTTCTTACAGCGTATAATAAAGGAAATCATCTTGTGTTATCAATTGGCATCCTGCATGACATTCTTGTATATATGGCACAACTAATGTTTTGAACATTGCATGTTATCATATAGGGAAATTGGGGAGAAAAATAATGTTTAGGGTATAAACCTTCTTCCTTATATGGAGCAACTGGTAACCAAAGAGTGCAGTAATGGTAATGAGGGTAAAAAGAGGACCCAAAGCCTGTGAGGTATTCTTCAGTCCTAACTTTGGGCCAATTCTGCCAAGAAAGGTCAGTAGCAGAGTGTTTTAGATAATTGCATAAAACTATGTAATACCACAATACCGTCCATAATGCCGACACCCTTAAAATTTCTTTTCTTTCACAAGCCTTGTAAGCTGCCATTCCCTGGGAAAAGAAAATTCCATTCCAAAATATTTACCATGGCACTGTACAGCTGTCAACACCAGCAAACAAACTACACCACTTCAACATTTAATCCCTGCCTGGGATTTTCAACTTTCCTTATAATATAGCTGTTTGTGCTCCGAGAAACCCTCTGTATAGATACTTCCCAGTGCCAAATCTTTAGACCTCTGTCCTGAAAGTGGGATACAGCAGTAAATCAGGTTTACAAGACACCCATGATTTCACATTACCAGGGTATAGATTACAGTGTCATAACATTTGGAGATTCCATTATTTATAACTGCTCCAGAATGTTACACACTGTCACTGTATATGAAGCCCGGTAAGAGTCAGTGGCAAAAGTTAAACAATATGGGAGCCCTTTGCAGAAGGCTTTTGAACCCGTTTCTATATCGGCATACCTGGTTTTCAGCAAAGATGCATATATTGGTGGAAAATTTTGGGAGCAATGGGGACAGATCTGACATTGATACTAGGATGCTAATCTCTTTCTCTTAGTTGTAATACAGGCATAATAAACAGTCATTTAAAAACTGATTTAGAACCTCATTAGCTTCTTTGTGGGTTTCCTTTTTGGCATTCCCTGGGTTAGTTGCTAAGTGGACTAGGTAGCTGGAATTCCCTATACTTTTGTGATGATTGTGTATGATTCACAGAATTTCCTGTTAAAGTCCTGCAGACAGGTTTGAGAAGAAGACTTTGTGCTACCAACGTTGGCCTCAGATGCTGTAGAGAAATAGAGGGAGCTTGGGGTATCTTTCGGTGATTCCTGGACATACACTTTAACAAGTAACTATTGAATATGATGGGATCAAGCTCATGCTCATTTATTATTATTACACAGCATTTATATAGTGCTGACATATTACGCAGTCATGTCACTAGCTGTCTCTCAAAGAAGCTCACAATCTAATATATCTACCTCAGTCATATTTCTTTATTACAATCTAAGCCAATTTTTTGGGGGGAAGCTAATTAACCTAGCTGCATGTTTTTGGGATGCGGGAGGAAACCAGAGTACCTAGAGGAAACCCACGCAAACACAGGGAGAACCTGCAAACCTCCATACAGATAGTGTCCTGGCCGAGATTTAAACCTAGGACCCAGCGCTGCAAAGGCAAGAGTGCTAACCACTGAGCCACTGTGCTGTTCATGTATAGATAATTATTTTATTGCCTCAAAATTTCATTTTTTTTCCATCCTAAGTTTAGCATCCATACTAGGCCATCTATCTATATATATATATATATATATATATCTGTACATATTTCTATATGGTTGGCAGCTCCAATTGGCCTTTTGTTTGGCGGATTAACTTACGATCCTTGGCTATAGTTTACATAGTAGGTCAGTTTGAAAAAAGTCCATGAAGTCCAAGTCCACTAGGGAAATAAACATATCCCAGATATAAAACCCTATAGTTGGTCAAGCGGAAGGCAAAAAAAAACCCTGGTACAATTTGCTTCAACAGGATAAAAAACTCCTTCCTTATTCCATGAGGCAATAGGATGTTCCCTGCATCAACGGCCACTGTTATTTTTACATTAAAGCCTTATTACCCAGGTATATTCTGTGCTTCTAGAAAAGCATCCAGTTTTTTCCTAAAGCAATCTATAGTAGTTGCTGAAACTACTTCGTGAGGAAGCCGATTCCACACTTTCACAGACCTTACAGTAAAGAATCCCTTCCTTATCCGGAGCTTAAACTTTTTTTCCTCCAGACACAAAGAGTGCCCTCTTGCCCTTTGTAATGATCTCAACGTGAATAATGGGGAAGAGAGTTCTCTATATGGACCATTTATATATTTATACAGGGTGATCATATCCCCCCATATACGTCTCTTCTTAAGGGAGAATAGATTCAGTTCAGCTAATCTCATAGCTGAGCTCCTTCATTCCTTTTAATAATTTAGTTGCCCTTCGCTGCACTCCCTCCAATTCCACAATGTCCTTTTTGTGAACTGGTGCCAAAAACCGGACTGCATATTCCAGATGTGGTTTGACTAATTCTTTGTACAGGGGCAGGATTATGTCTCCATCTATGCAGTCTATTCCTCGTTTAATACAAGAAAGTGCTTTGCTAGCTTTAGATATTGCAGCTTGGCATTGGATGCTGTTATTACGTCTTTGATCTACCAGAACCCCCAGATCCTTTTCCATTTCTGACTCCCCCAAATATATTCCCCCTCGACAGTATAAAGCATGCATGTTGCTAGCCCCCAAGTGCATAACATTATATTTATCCATATTAAATGTCATTTGCCAGTTGGCTGCCCAACCAAACAGTACATCCGGGTCTGCTTGTAGATTATAGACATCCTGTATGGATCTAATTGCATAACATAGTTTGGTGTCATCTGCAAACACAGAAATTGTACTTTTAACCCCAAATTCTATATCATTTATAAATATGTTAAACAGTAAAGGTCCCAACATTGAACCCTGGGGTACACCACTAATAACCTTGGACCATTCAGAGTATGAATCATTAATCACTACTCTCTGGATGCAGTCCTTGACTTTTCTACACCTGTTGACCCTAACTTGCATACTAACCTTCTGTGGGTACGATGTCAAATGCTTTAGCAAAGTCCAAGTACACTATATCAACTGCTACTCCACTGTCTACCAGTTTACTTACTTTCTCAAAAAAAGAGAGTAAATTTGTTTGACAACTTCGGTCTTTCTTGAAGCCATGCTATCACTTAGAGGAGTTTCTGCTAGAGAATATTATATGTGGCTAATTTCTGATAATTATTAATGTGGGTAGGACTTTTAATAACTGACAGCTTTCGGCGAAAATCTGCTGAGCAGATAGTTTTCCAGCACAAATAGATGGAGAGATATCGGTCTATCCATATTGGCAATGAGACCCAGCATTGTTGGTCATGCAGCTCCCAAGGCAAGAAAAGCACAAATAAATTCCTAAAAAGAGGAATAACTCAAGTCTTAAAAACCAGTTGTAAAAATCTATCAGTACAAAAATCCATCAGTAAAAGCAGTCCCTGCTGATGTGTAAAGCATTTCCCCTAGTGCCTTGAGTTTCCTTTTATTATAATTTTCTGTATGGTACCAACCTTTGGGCTTTAGCTTTTTCTAATAAATGTAATTTCTTCCTGATGTTTGAGCCAGTCTCCATGAAGTCTGTAAGCGTCATATATGTTTTAAATGGTGAATAAACTACAGGAAGCAGTATCTCTAATTGACACTGTCAGCTCTGAGTGAGTGTTTTCATGCCTTTACCCCTGAGAAATGCCCTCTCACCTCTGTAATATGCTTATTTGCTAAATATCTGAAAGAAGAATAACCCATTAGGCGTCTGATTCATTCTATAATGCACAATTTGAAGTTTGAAAATGAAAAACAATAGTGATTTAGTCATGGTCTGGTAGACCAAAACTTGGTTAGGACCCAAATTTTGGAATGAACTTGGTTTTTGGTGCTGCCCAATCAGAACAGATGAGATGGCAAAAAGTCCAGGTGATTTTCATTTTTGCCTTATGGTTCCAGGGATGTTGTCTGTGTGCAATTTGTGTATTCTTTCTATGTTAGTATGGGTTTCCTCTCACAACCAAAGCATAGAGAGAGAGTCCAATGTCTATTTTTTGTTTTTATGCCAGTATGATATTAAGGACTTTTTTCGCACCCGTTTCCTCCAATGTGCTGGGAAAATCCATGTCAATTACACCTTTACTCTACGGTATGTTCACATTCACTGAGCACAACTGTTTTTTCACTTCCAGGTCACACTGGGCGGCTATTGAAATCTTTGCTTGCCATCAGCATTATTTTCCTGTGTTCGCACCCCATCTTCCTGCTTTGTCTTCATACAGTGCCTGGACTTGATGACCTGCTGGGCCACAACTGTAAGTACTGCACAGATACTTTTTACAATATGGAATTATTTTAATACATTATTACAAATGTACCAGCCAACAGCTTCCTTCAAAATCCTGGACCTTCAATAATGCAGATCAACTTGGTCAAGAGCAATGCCTGGACAGTTGATTAAGTAATAAAAGAGCAACAGCACAATTGGTAATCTTTGTGTGCTCCTTTGCTATAAGAACGCTCCCTTTGTTAGAATTGTACACTGCAGCAATGCCTGATTGGCCTAGTGTGCTGACTTGGCTCTCTTTGTCTGAATCCTGCTGTGCAGAAGATTATAACATGCTATGAAATCCAGTGCTGGTAATTGCAAAATGATGGTTAAAGAATGCATACCTGCATTAATTGGCTTTTATCATGTTTTTTGCAGAAAGAGAAATTTATATCTCAACACTTCACTTGTATATGTACACTCAACAGATGATTCTCAGCCCATATGAGCTGTTGGCCTTCACTTGGAGGATATTCTGTGTACAGATGTTTTTCATGGATCCGTCCTGGAAAATGAACGGCCACAGTGGAAGTGAAGGGAGAGAGAGAACAGCAGGGTGCTGCTTGCTATTTCTCCACCATCCCCCCTCCATAGAACAGAATGGCGTTGTATGCACAGCACATGTTCATTCATCTTTCAGTCGTTTGAAAGATAGTTTCCAACGACAATTATTGAGCATGTGTATGTAGCCTAGGACAGGGGCCAGCAAACTTTTTTGGCTACTAGGCCATTTTTGGAGGTTAAGAAGGCACACTAGGCCGGACTCTCTTCTCGAGTCCCGTGCTGATGGCTCCACCCCACACCAGGAACACCCCTGAAGGGAAATCCCTCTCCTTCACAATGCATATGGAAGAGAGGAAACGCACCTGAAAGGAAATGCATGCGGAGGAGAGGGAATGTCCCCTTTACCCCGGCGGCGGCAGTATTAACACCGGCCTCGATAAATAGGAAAGGGAGGCATTACAAGAAGGCTTAAGAACCCTGCCAGCCGGGCTTAGGCTCAGTCAACCTGGGGCGTTAGGCCGAAACAGACTACTGGCTAGGCCGTATCTGGCCTAAAGGCCGGAGTTTGCCTACCCCTGGCCTAAGGACTATTTCTCATGTTGTGTGTTACATTGCACCTCACACAGTGATATGAAGGAACATCAGATATTGCATTGAAATAATACGTGGTGATTTCATTGTTTGCTGTTCAGTTCAGCTGTTCAATCCATTGAATAAGATCAGCAATATATCATAAAGCAATATGACATTATAGTTTGAAAGATGCCTAAATGATCTTTTTTCCTGTCCTGATATTAAGCCTCCCTAGTCAGTTGTCACATAAAGTAACTTATGGTGCACAGCATAATGTTAATAGTTTGTCTTTTTGTTTTGCCCTTTAGGTAGTGACTGGGAAGTGCTGGCTCGCCATGTTGGAGTAACTCGGTAAGTTTGTGTTTGGTTGTTCTTACAAAACATGAAATGCAACAGATTTGTAGCAGTCATCGATGTCCTAAAGTAATGCTGTCTTTGCCTTTACAGAGCAAACAACCTGTTCACTTTAAAAGTGGGTCAAACAGCTTACCTATACTTACCATCTCTAAGCTCTACTTAAGTTTTGTTCAATTCCAAAAGCTTTGAAAAATATCTTATATTTCTAATTATGGTGAGAATATTACTCCGTTGTCTCCATCCCATTGTAATGGCAATGATGATTGACTATTGGTCACACCCGGTCACCCGGTGCCTTCAGATGGGGGTGAGGAGAGACTTTGGTTCCACCTAGAAACATCTTAGCGGGTACATTCTGCCTTTTCTCCTCTTCTCTGTTCATAGATGGATCTGGGGATGGCAAAGGTGAGGTTAAGCTGCTCTGGAGACACTTCTAGTATTCCGCGTACCCAATTAAACACTGGTTTAAAAGCGGTATTTAAGGACATTGAAGTACCAAGTGAAAAAATCTCATCTTGTCAACCCTAATTTTACTACTACAGGCTGGTATATTTTTGTCAGGAAAATAGATTTGGTACCAATGTTTTCAACATCCTAGGGATATTGTATTATCACTGTCTACGTGTATAATCTCTGAATGAAACCTCTTTCTGGATTCCCCTCAGGTTAGACATTTACGATATTCCCAACACTGTGCGGCTAGTGTCTCCGGATTGTGGAATGTTCTTGGTATCTACTGTGTGCCTAGTATTGTGCAACCGGCTGGTGTCAAGGCAAACCTCTCCATCGCTCACCCGGAGAGTCCGCAGGTCAACAGATGTGACGGAACAGGTGGGCACTGTGTAACTGGACGGAGGACATGATAAACCCTTGGCACTAACGTTGTTGATTTGTGTCTCTAACGCCTGCTCACTTCCTCTAACCTCACTTCTCTTTTTTTTCTACCAACCTTTCCATACCATATAATTATATACACCCCCAGGTCCTGATTTATTAAACATCTTGTCTAGGCCAAGATCGGATTCTGCGTGGGATTATGCAAAGGGCAGAAGCCGGCCCTACTGACTAAGCGAGCTGTTGAGTTTAGCTGCCCATTTGAAGTACATATTTATTTTCACGTCATTTTTCATTTTCTGCAGCGCTTTTCATATCCCCCTCCTCTCGTTTCCTTCCCTCTCTCTATTTTTTTTTTCCATGCTCCCCACCCACTGAGTGTGCTGAATGTCCGGCAGAGCTCCCAGGCTTGTTTTCTTTGCCCAAACTTTTTATTTACATTCATGCTGGCAGAGCAAGCCAGGCAGGACCAGCTGTGCCAGTCATGTGACCTTTCCAGCTATCATTAACTGTTACTTTGATGGCTCAGTGAATGCAGATATTCCTGAGTTCTTAACCCTTTTCTTTTGTTTTTAGTTGAGGGTGGTGCTGGTTAAACTAATGCAAATTGTGCAATTTTTAACATTTTATATTAGCAGTTTTATTTAAAAAAAGAAAAAAAAAATATTAAAAAGATTGGTGTACCTGTGTAAGAAAAGCGCTGTATGGGTCCCCTCCTCACCCCCTCCTGTTATACCCAATAATTATGCAAAATGATCATGCTCTACCCTGATAGGCCTTCCTGTGCACTTGACAATATTATTATCCATTTTTGCCCTAGTGCCTCTGTCCCAGTTTGCAACCTTAGTCCTTATAGAGATAAATGGGGGAGTCCAATTTATCCCTGGAGTTGTGCCGCTCTCACCTTTCACCAGGTGATAACATTACTATTCATGTAAAAACAGACAGCACTTGCTGTTTCCATATGCAACAATTTTCTCAACTGTGGCATTTGAGTCTTACTTTTGCCGCAGAGCACACATTGCACATTGTCTTTTGTCATGAGCACATACACACTTGTGTTTTGCAATAAAGCCTTTAAATGTGTGTAAAACATAAACCTATTTTTAATATGTTTGCAACATTCTCCACTGTGTGCAAGTTTCTTAAGATAATCATGTCGTATTAAATCTTTAAAAACATTTTTTTGGGATATTCTGCTACGGTATTAGTAGCACTTTTATTGTAAACTGACAACCCTAAGCTACTGTCCTGGAATTGGCAACATTGTCAGCCTGCCATGTGAGCTTCTTAAGCAGGCTGGTGTGCTGCTTATCTGAAAAAGGATGAGGGTGCTCTGTAGTCCATGATGAAAACTAAGAAACTATGATAATGGTCAGCAGTGGCAAAGAGCACAGGAAGTGGAAACATCAGGTTAAGATAGTTGTCAGAATAAATGTGTTTTTTTATTTTTTTTTCTGTATTTACCATACCAAAAGATCAAATAAGTGAAAAATGTTTAGGTCTGCATACACGTTAACAGAATTTTAAATATGGGATAGTGTTTAATGTAACCTTTCTTTTTACAGTTTACCCTTGCAGTACAGAAAAAGCCCCTCTGTAAGGGTAATTCCTATTTACCTGGATATCTTCTTTAATGGGCCTGGAGTTAGGCTACGTACACATGTTAGATGATTCTCATCTGATAATCACCTCAGGGCTGGTATCTGGTGTGTGTACAGCACTAGTCTGACATCGTTTATGTATCCGTCCTGGCGGTCCATGAAAGATCGTAATACAAGTGAGGGGGAGAGAGCACAGCTGGGTGCTGCTCCCTCGCTCCGCTCCCCATGGAACCGAACGGCGCTGTATTTACAGCACTCGTTCATCCTTTTGTCGTTGAAAAGGATCGTAAAAGGTCCTTTCTAACTACAATTATTGAATGTGTGTACGTAGCTTTACTCTTTAATAAATCCGTGTCCAGTACAATAATGTGCTGTAGGCTAAAGGATTTCATGAAAGGGAGAATAAGAGATTTGAACAAGCAGGATACTGAACCCAGTTATTATCCCTTTTATTAAACAAAGGCATATACAACGTTTTCCGTACTCGCAATTTGTAAAATCTGTCTTTACTATTTAGAAGAATGATAAAGTGCTTGGGCAGCGTCTGATCTGAAGCAGAACTTCTAGTTCTGAGGATACGTCAGATTGGAATTAGACCCGTGACCAGCAGATGTGTATTGTGTGACTAAAGGGTGCTGGAAATTCACTTAAGCCTAAAGCGTGCCAAGAAAAGTGTGCAATGTGCTAACCCTTCACCAACCTGCAGAGACTCTGCAAGCTTTTCTGCAAGTACGCCGCAGCCCCTGTGCATAATGGAATGGGACGTGCCACTGTATTTACACTCCTGGAGCTCAAACTTTAAAGCAAACCTGTCATAGGAAAATCATAGAGGCTGTTTCCTTATTGTCTGGAATTTGTTCTATAGGCTGCTGACGGGAAAACAACCTGTAGATAAATAGCTGTGACCTCTGACATTCTTGATCTGTCAGTAAAGTTATTTAAAGTGCAGTTTAGAGCCAATTTTTTAAAGCTTTGGCTAGAGTTGGATGAGGTTGTAACCAATTCTCTCTCCATTATTATTGAACTGTATTTATAAAGCACCAAGATTTTACACAATGCAGTGCATTAAAGGGGTTCCACATGACAGATACAAACAATGACACAGGAGGAGGACAGGACCCTGCCCAAAAGCTTACAATCTTGGGGTGAGATTAGATCCAACCAAAGGGGTGCACACAGTGAAACCTGAATATACATTTTAGCTGGAGTTATGCTTTCATGGTATGAATTGGTTTGATTGATCAACTCCATTAGATTGGACAGAGGCAATCATCCTTCTAGAGTGCTTCATGCCTACGTGTATAAAACTGAAACCAGACATAAAAAGATACCCCCACCCCAACTCTTTTTGCCCTTCTAGTTTTTTCCTGCCTCTTTCCAAAAGTAATACCGTCTGTGTAAGTACCACAAATCCCACTCACAGTACAGTAGTGTTGGTAGCAGCCATTATGCTCAATTAGGTCATAAATTGTTCAGAGGGGAACTACATGTCAGAAATAAGCATTGTGTTGCTTACATCTGTTATTCTTTTGTAGATATTCTTCCTTGTTTGTTTAGTTAACAAATTAGATGCTTATCTCTTTCTCCTGCTACATAAAAGTAGCATGCTGCTGGTTGGTTCAAACTCGCATTCAAGTCATTTTAATCATCTTAGGGTTAAAAAAAAATGCTAAAAATTTAACATGGTGTGGCAAACCTGTGGACCAAAGGGGAGCATTGTTTAGTTCTGCTTAAAATGTATTTTTAATGTTTTTTATTGCAAGCAGCAAAGGTTTACTTGTAAAGCTGACAAGTATAAGTACTTGAATTTGACTTGGTGCCCACTTCCTGCAATCTTTGTAGAACAGAACTCAAATTAAGACCGGAAGTAGCATAAGGAGCTAATTATGCTTAAGTGCTATCTTGTAACATGCTCCTTAAAAGACATATATATATGAGCCTATTGGTCTCCTGCTTCTCTTTTTTTGCTGTCCAGTCACAAGCTGGAAGAAACTACAAGACCTGGAAGTGTTATGTAATAAAAAATCAGGTCTTCTGCCTATCTAATCCAAAAATTTACAGGACCCTGCCACATATAGCAGCCCTGCCTTGTTGGGCATAAGTCTAAATAATTTGTTAGTTAAAACAGCTCCTTTATATGTATTCTATGTGTATTTATCTGTTTGGTTAGCTTTTTTTGCTATCATTATTTACAGCTTATCAGGTCTCCTAGACATTCTTCTAACCTCTTGATGAACCTAAAGTAATTTCAGAAGAAGCCGAGGTATAGCCAGATGGAACCTTCACCCTTGAGATTTCCAGACAGCCCCTTCTTTAAGCTGTTAAGGCCAAGTTAAGGTTTGGACAAGCAGCGGCTTTCCAGCTTCAGCAATAACTTTTTCAGCATGTATTCTAGATGTGTTTGTAGGAATTTCTATTGGAGACCAGAAGTCATGGGGCATGACATTAAAGGCATGAATTGGCTGAATTATATTATAAAAAATACACTTTACAGAGTTTAAGTCCTGCTCTTTATTTCTGTGTAAAGGAAGAAGAAGAGCCAAGGGAGACAGGAGCTGGAAATGAAGACACAGAGGAGGAAGAGGACATTGATGATGTTCATACCTCCCCACATGACCGGGTGCTGGCTTCACGAATTAAGGAGGCTGCTCATAAGCTACTGGAGGCAGTGGGGAAATGTCTGGCTTTGCTTCTGCTTGCACTGGCAGGTAATGAACAGTCGTGTCATCTTGGCTGCCATATTATTTATAGATGGAGTGTCTGTGACATCACTTAGTTTTCTCAGCTGTAGATCTACATTTGTTTTCTGATGTTTCACATGGTCTAGCAATTTATAGAGGGATCTTGTGCTTGTAATTTGTGCTGCTGCACAGGGCCAATAGCTTAAAGGGGGCCCCTTAGAGATGTAGCAAGTCAGCTCCTATGAACATCATGCTGGCCACGGCAGTGGATATGTCTTTTTCTGCTAACTATTTAAATCCTTTTGCTGAGAAATTAAGGCTATCTCTTCATCAGGAATAGGGTCCAATATAGTTTTATTGGTGAACAATGGTTACTGGAAAAGAAAGTGATGGCGCGTCATGCCAACTGGGAGACGGCAATGGGGGGTGGGGGAAATAAGTGTAAGAACCGCTTTGCCTCCAGCAACACCCCACTCCTCTGAGAGATAATACTTGCCTTCCTCCCTGATCCAGCTATCTTTACTCCCAGACAACTCTTCTTGAGAGGCCACTGAGCGCCAGAATACAAGTGGTTTACTCATATGCATGAAATGGGACATTTGCGGTATGGGCTCACTGTAGGTGAAAGTAGGCAGGAGCTGAATGTAGGAAAAATTGCTGGATGGGGAAAGGAAGGTGAAGAGAATTATTAAAGAATTTTTAGATTAAGTTATTCTTTACAAATCCAATATTTTGGTCATGTTGCACTCATCACATCATATTTTTCATTTTCTTTTACACAGGAATCACTGTCCCTTCTGCTTTTTCTGCTGTCTACTACCTGGTGTTCATTTGTTTTTGCACATGGTGGGCTTGCCACTTACCTATCAGCTATGTTGGATTAAACACCCTCAGTGTTATGGTTGGCTTTTTCGCTGGAGGTCATCTAATTTGTCTTTATGGCTACCAAACTCCATTCATCCAAGCCCTCTTCCCTCCTGCAGAGCTGTGGGCAAGGTATGTATTACATTGCTTGTAAAAAAAAACCAAAACACTTAAGCACTTCGTTAGCTCAGTTGCTATTACCCGTTAGATTTTTTGTATTAGGTGGATTTAGGTATATAAAAATACTCGTTCTTGGAATAGGTCCTAAGCCACAGAGGGGAAGTGGTTTCCACCTGTTCTTATTGCTTGCTGAGTATGTTAATGAACTGTCATTCTGATTTATAAGAAATGGGAAGGCTATTTTACCCACTGGTCTTGGGAACAAATTAGGCTTACATATTTTTTTTTTTTTTTTTTTATATTTTTTTTTTTTTTTTTTTAATAAAATAGGGAAGGGTTAGGGCTCTCAGGTTTTCTTGATATCAGTAATCCCTATAGGAGGGATTCCCTGGCCTCAGAATGCGGAAAGTTCTGCCTCTGATAGTGACAGTGACAGTTCAGTGACAAATCTTTTGTAATGGAAGATCTCTCCACTTCACCTGTTTCCAAGGCAGCTGTAAAAATTTTGATTTCTAATTGCTTTATAATCTGATGACAATGCTCCTTATGGCATAAAGTGAGCATATTCAGCTTCCCAGGGACACAGATGACAATATTAAATAAACATATTAAATATTAAAACAAATACTAGTTATACCCTTTTCCTACTCGGTCCAAACACTGTATCAAAGTTTTATCTGGGGCCTTACCCCAGTTGTGATCTCTCACGCATTCTTTTAGCTGGCTTCCTTACCATTCCCATTTTGAATTCTGGTTAAGTGCCTTCCTATTTACATTACTGGAGTAATTAATATATTTTAGGAAAATCACTCTGGGAAATGTATGCAGGAACACTTTTCCAAACCAGACAAGTAAAAGCCAATTAATGGGCATCTAAAGTGTCTGCACATACTTTCCATACCATTGAAAATTGGGCACCATGTAATGCAATTCTTCTGAAATCAAGGCCAGGGCTATCTGTTAGTGACGGGATAGGACTAAATGTAATCACAAGCACTAAAACCCTATGTAATCCTTAACACATTAACCATGCAATTTCCATATTTTGCCGCTTTTTTAAAATTTGTATTTCCTAGTGATTTTGCCATGAAAGTCCTTGCTTGTACACTTTCTATTACAGGTTAAACATTCAGTCCCTGACCTCATATTGTTCTGTATTGTGACCCTGCCACACTGGGCCCTATTTATTAAAGTTCTCCATAACTGGACAAGATAATCTGTCATAGGAGAACCTGAGTGATCCAGCAAACCTGGAAAGGATTTATAAAAATTAAGTGCTTTTAGTTGGCAAATATTTTAACTATAGACCAGATCCATTGCATGGTTGCTAGATCACCCATGTTCTTGCATGGGTGTCTATCTTCCCCGGTCTTGAAGAGCATTCAGCACATTGCTAGGGCTTTAAGTGGCCTTGATAATGTTTATTGGGGTTTACATCAATCTGTAACCTGTAAATGGTATGTATGCTGGCATATGCAAATTTTTGTTTTTTTGTTCCCATCTTTCTGGGTTACCACCACTTCTCTTTTGTGTTCTGTATTGGTTAGGAGCGGAGAACATAGATGTGATAGAACTAGCAATTGCACAAATGGGAGTTATCTGCATACTGAGCACCACAATATCCGGGATTTCCAGAAAATATATATGAAAATCTCTACAACCATCTCTTAGATCCTCCCACTCCCACCTTGATTGTTTTTATTATGACGTGTTTATGTTCATTTTGGCTTTCCATTTAGCTTAACGCATTCTACAAGATGGAGCATGCAATAAAAAGTTCCTAAAATTCTCATGAGAAAACAAAAGCCGTTCTGTTGAACATGTTTGCAGTGCATTCTTTTATCAGCCGGCGCCATATAAATAAACAAGCAGAAACTCTTTTAGAAAATTAATTTATTGTTCTTGTAATAGACAGAAGGATCATACCTAACCGGAATAACAAAATTAACCTATGCAAATTCCTAATTTGCCGATTGTGGTTGTGCAATGACTTCAAAAAGTTAAATCTACTAGTGAGGATGTGAGGTTGTGTGCTTTATCTGCTAATCTGTGACAAATGCTAGAGAATGTAGAGACTATGCATTTATTAGATGAAACCTCGCATTTCTTTATTAGGTCCTTTGTTTTCATTATCCAGGCTGGTAAAAAATCACTAATAAACATTTTTGTATTACAATATTCTTAGCATATGTGCATTACAGTGATCACGAAATGCTGCTGTGGCACGCACACCAGTGTATACGTTCACCATGACGGCTTTAATTGGATGTTAAAGTCTACAAACTTGAGTTTGAATGTGTTTAATAAGCAAGTTCATTATTTTGCAGCCGCTGTCCCGACTCCCACTTGAATGTTCTTTATTAATACATTGTGTTTGTATGACTGCTTTCATATATCTTTCACTACATGCTCCAGCCCTGAAGGATTTGATGCTTCCCTTTTAAAAAGCACTCATTATAATGCTTGATATTTGCACATTTATCTTTCAACAACTTTTTCCCTTAATAGGCCAAATTTACATTGCACATATTAAAGATCCTTTTATTGTGTTAATGGACGTAAAGCCCTGGTCTGTTTGCATTATGCTTTTCAAGGCTAAAAAAATTGAATAATGTTAAAAAAAAAATGAAAGAAAACTTTAAAATTTTTACACATCAGATATGAGATTTTATTATTATTGCTTACTCAGAAAACATTTGTTGCCACATTGTATTGTTGCATAACTTGAAACTAATATGCAAGATACAGTGGTGTATGGGACATTACCAATTCTCTCAGCTTGCTGACAGGTGAAGAAAGCATAATAAGTAATGTCCTGATAAGAGTGGGGATAATCTTTTAATTGCATCAATAAACCCCCCTCAATTGGTGAACATGTCGTATTTCTTACCTACCATTAGGAAAAGTGTAGTCGCCATCCTGGCTGTATTTTTTAGCTCACCAACAAAGCAGAATATCTATTCTTTTACAGGTTAGATCATTCTCCTATATGTACCGGTAATTCAGCTGTGTATTTTGTATCTGTATTAGATATTTTGTCTCTGTTTATTACAGTTCTTCTTTTAGCTAACCTCAGGCACATTGCATTAGGTGCACATTGCATTGGTGCCTGCAGCCTCTGAGTATAGAACATTTTAGAGTAGTGTTTCTCAGCCAGGGTACCAGAGGTTGCTAGAGGTTCTATTTTACTAACCAGCGATCTTTTTGTCTACTGTAAGGGTGACATTCTTCCCACTGACCAGCAATGTAAGAGGCATTCTTTCCATAGAACACCAGGCTAACATACTGTGAGCTGTGGATTTAGAAAGTATAGACGGGGTTTCCTGAAGACCTTAAACTTTTTTCAAGGGTTCCCCCATGCACATACACAAAAATCTGTTAAAACAAGGGTGCCTAAATAAATCAAAAATATTGAAACCTGTAATATAACTGTACAGAAGCATATATAATCTCTCCCTCTCTCTCTCTCTCTCTCTCTCTCTCTCTCTCTCTCTCGGACGCGGCCAGAGTATGGCAGGACGCTGATGGGACCAAATACGTTTTTATTTTTAATTTTTTTTAGTTACCCCGAGTGTGACTCGGGGTTACTGATATCAGCTGTTTTTGTTTACCCCAAGCCACACTCGGGGTTACCGCTCAGGAGGTTTCCGGAGGAGAGATTACCAAATTACCAGGGTCTTCTTATCCCTGAACCCTCAATCCAGTCCTAATCATCCCACCAGAGCCTCCATTCTTATCGCTCCCTTATTTACAGATTCAGCACCAATACATATTTATAGCACAGTCAACACGCGACTGTGGACACAAGTCACCTTCTACTTATTGAAAAATACAGTACGGGCCTGGTGTATGGGCTTTCTGTTGATTTTTATGTGTTTATTCTGACAACGTGTGAAGCCTTGTTACATCTCCTGCTGCTCGGTGAGGTGATTGACTCGGCAGCAAGGCTGTAGATCACAATAACTGCAATCAAGAACTTTTAGAATCAACTTTAGCAAAGTATTATTGGCACACTCAATCCCCAGGTTTCACCTCTTGGTGGCATAAAAACTGTACACAATAAATCTTATTTTGCATTTTTCATGCAGCATTGTGACCTTATATGTGTAGTATGGGAACAATGTTTTATCTCTCAAATTGACTTCAATTTATGAGCTTGTAAGCCGGGCCACAGCACTGAGGTGAAACTGATCCTAATAGTAAAGGTGTACTGCATGTGTATCATTGGAGGATATTTTCACTTTGAAATGAATGTACAGACCACTCCTAGGTATAGCAGGAAGTCCAGGGTGGAGAAAGACTTGTAACTAATCTGAGTCAGTAGATATTTATCTCTTATCATACTGCCATCCATATTAACTCATGAAGGGAGGAATATGGATTAAATTCCAAAGTTTTACACAATATGTCTTGTTGCATTAAGATTCATTAAAAGGCCTTTCTTACCTGTATGTCATTCACATGATTGTTTACAAGTTCTGTTTTATTTAATGAATTTTTGATTTTGTAGATTCTCCCCCTACTAATTTGGCCGGATTTATTAAAGATCTTCAAGGCTGGAGAGGAAACACTTCCATTGGTGAAGCTGGGTGATTCAGCAAACCAGGGCAGGATTTGTTATTTATTAGCAAATGTTTGCAGTCCTGAACCAGATCTATTCTAGGTTTGCTGGATTACCCAGGTTCACTGATGAAAGTGTATCCTCTTCAGTCTTGGAGAGCTTTAATAAATCAGTCCCCTTTTATCTACATTTTTTGAATCCCCTCTGGATACTGCTTACAAAAGTTTCTACAGGATAAGATACACAGGACTTTGGGGTCCTCTAATTACCTGTATCTTTGCTTCCAGCTCTTTCAGCTTCATATGCCCCTCGGCAGTTTTATGGCATTGATTTCTTACATTTTTCTTTCTTTTTCATTCATTTTTCTAATCTAATCAACATTATCCTGATTTCAATGACCTTTTTCGAATTCATGTATGTAAGTCGGCTATTTAATGTATGCTTTGATTAAAAAGAACAACCATGCAAACCAGCTCATTGCTAGGGAATCATGCTAATAGAACATTTCTCTGACTGATTAAAGAAAAGTCTTTATAGATTTAATTTCTTTGCTCATGGTTAATTATATTCACATGCAAACCAAAAGAAGGAAGTCCCCTTTTTAGGACAACAAAGCTCAATTCTGTAAGTTCTATTGAAAAAGTATCTTTGGTCTTTTCTGGATGAGACAAAAATTCAGTTTAAGACTTTAAAGCATGACATTGTTCCTGCCCTCCTCTTGTAAAATTAGAATGGAAAAATGAAGGCTTGCCATACAGAAATGTCAACAAATATGGCATGACGCTCTCCTCGCAGTAACATCACACTTAATAGACTGTAAGAAGATTAGGGCATGTCATCTGCTCACAGGCCCGAGGCCTTGCTTTTATGTAAACGAATACTAATATACGGTCTGGTTTATACAATCACACAAATATGTGGAAATGTTTCCATGCCATGATTGAAGCCTAAATACTTGAAACGGCTTCTGTTGGTTTTCACACTAATTCACAGCAACACTTCCCAGAAGAAATAGGAACATTGAGCAGTGTGACTGACTGTAAGTTAAAACGGGGAGGAGGGTGGCACGTTTGAGTGACAAGTACCCTAAGAATTGGTGTCTTTATGTATATATTATGGTTCACATAGACCTCAGCCTACCATGTTTGGAAGAACATCCTCATTTGGATACAAATGCATTGTTCTTCCACAATTGTCCTATTGCCCTATTATGATACTTGTAGTAAATATATCAACTGCCAAAACTGTCAATAAAATGTATCTAATTAAATGTTTATCTAAAATTTTTAACAGAAAAACAACAAAATGACAAAATTATGACAAACATACTATGACTTAAAGAAAAAACAAAAAAAAACAGGCACTGAAACATCCAGCAAAGAAAATCATAATGCTTTTGAAAATGACATTTAAAAATAATAAACCAATGGCTAGAAGGCAATCATATAAAACATGTGGGGGTTTGAATTATAACGTGTATATCCTAATATTTTATGCAGCAACCAGCTTGTACCTAGTTGACAACAATGTACTATAAGGACTTTAGAAGATATAAGACATGACCTATTTCTGCATCATTGGATGCCAACACCTTCAAATAAGTGACTTAATGACCCCAAATTCACAGTAGCCCCTTTACTTAAGCCATAGGCTCCTGTACATATTGCATTAACTTAAAACTTTACCTTACATGCAGCAAATTGGTGCCAAAATGCCTGCATTGGAATCCATATTGGTAGCCCTGTGCTGTAGTTTTTACTACTTGCTTCACTTGTCTTTCAACATTAAAAACAAATTTCTACACCTAACTATTCCCTAAGCTGGGTTCTTTGTCAGTCCTATAAGGTATCAATATACCTTCAAATGATTGTTGTAATTTGTGTATGTGTGTGTGTGTGTGTGTGTGTGTGTGTGTGTGTGT
>NC_092866.1:13096359-13101651 GCF_032062135.1 Pyxicephalus adspersus | reverse complement strand
AATGTTCATTGTAACCATTATGTAGAATCATGCCTAAAAAATAAATTTTGTTTTTTGTTTTGATGTTGTTTAGTAATAGGGATATGGAATACGTAAATTTTTTTAAACAAATTATGGGGGAATGCAATATGAATTGGTAGAAAATCCATAACCACAAGGAGTGTAATTGCCCTCATTTAAGGTTTCAATAAGTCTAATATATATATAAAAGAAATGATGGAGGAATGAGGAACTCCCTCAATAGGGACGCCCAGTACTTTCCTCCCATTATCCGTTCTAAAAAAGGTGAATGGAACACAAAGAAACTTATGCAAGACTTTGTTGCTGTCTGTACCCCACTGTAGAGCATGTCCTTAACTTTCTGTTCCAGTAGACTGAAAGTTTATCAAATAGTGTTTGTGTCCAATGTGTATATAAAGATTTTTTTTTTTTGTAATGCATGGTGAAGCATTGGAACCTCTTTACTTTTATCATTGTTTATCTTCTGGCAAATCATTAGCACAAATAGTGTTATATCAAAGCACAGTAGGATTGTGGCTGTTTGTTTTGCATTTTTATCATGCAGTAATCTTATATGACCATCTTGGAAAAACTTGTGGTTTGATGGAATTTATGGATATGCATACAGAATATGTTTAAACACACAGACCTCTCATTGCAGACTGTTTGGCCTGAATGACATTGTTAATCACTCCAACTGCACGGGCAGCATTGATGAACTCATTCTGAACAAGAGCCACGACTGGCCAGTTTATGTGAACCCAGGAATTCTGCTGCTGCTCTACTACTCAGTCATCTCACTGTTAAAACTGAAGTATCCCAACACTAAAAGGGTAAGTGTTAATGACTACTTGATAAGGTTTTCTGGGGCACTGCAGTGCTTCCTGGAAAAGGCTTATTGTAGCAAACACCGTTAAATCTGAACTCCAGGCAAGCATCTAAGTGCACAAAATAAATACAACAAAGGATTTGCATATCTGTTCAATTAGTTTTGAGATTCACACCCTGACACAGCAAGCAGGAGGATGACTTTACTTTCTATGGTAAACCAGAGAATATTCCCTAAACTATATCTCCTCACCCATCCTGCTAATTAGACATTGATGAAACCACCATCTTAACAGCTTCATTGATGTTGAAGTTTTCCTGCCAGAAATGTCAGACTCTAACTTCTACTCCCATTATATAGGTAATGTTATTGCAACCTGTTTGGTATACAATTAGGGATCATTCATATTGGAGAAAGACTCCACCAAATTGGCTAGTAGGAAGATCTGGAGATCTAATGGCCTTCGCCACTGGAATCCAAAGATTCAACCAGTGGGTGACTCCAAACATTTTACTATAATAAAATATTAGTCTGTGACAATCTCTGTGCAATCGTTTTATGTTCTGGATTCTTGGTGGTAATTTCCCAGCTGTCTCTTAGAAACAGGAAGATGTTCAGACGGACACCTGGAGGTCCGCGAGAAAAGACCTAGAATTGTCTGAGGTGGAGTCGTGGTCCAAGGAAAGGTACAGATTTGGGGAGGAAACTAAAGTAAGTTTTTATTTTATTTTGCATTAAACCTTAAAACTGTTCAATAAGATTTTTCTATATTGATGATCTTCTACATCTTCTTTATTTCTCAGCCTATGTTGGCTAGTGGCAGTGAAGCAGCCATGGAAGATCCAGAATGTACAGTCCATGTCATCCAGCCAGGTTCCTCCACACACCCTGGTATGAATCTTTAACTACATAGGGGGTTGTATTTAGCTTTTGTTATACCTTAAACCCATATGAGTGATGACTTGAATAAGCTATATATTTTCTGTCACTTTTATTAAATGGAATTATCAAATAGAAGTAAATTTATAATGATGGGGGTGCACAGCAGATTTGCCAATTATGGCATACACCTATTTATAGGTGCCCAGCAGTGATGACAGGTCCAAGATCCTGACACGGCTTCATCCCTTAAAGCTGCTGTCCTCACCGCCAAGTCTTCTGTCTCCACTAGAATCCTCTTCAGTTATTGAGCAACCTCTAATGATGTAACTCCTACATATGTGCACAGGAGTTACATTTTCTCTGATATCTAGGTCTGTTCCTGGTAGTGGCAAGTATAGAGCCTGGCTGTACCGTGCATGCTGCATCTGTTGTGCAACAGGGTATAGGATTTTTTTTTGACAAGACTTCGCATGGCTCCTCTACCAAAAACTTCTACCTTTTGGTATTTTGGGTTTAGTTCTCTTTTAAGGTCTTGTACACATAGGATTAAAGTAATGTTTTTTTTTTTTTAATTATTATTGTACAGAATTTATATAGTGCCAACATATTGCGCAACGCTGTACATAGTCCATAGTCATGTCACTAGCTGTCCCTCAACTAATGTCCCTACCATAGTCATATGTCTTTAATACAGTTTTAAGGTCAATTTTGGGGGGAAGCCAATTAACCTAACTGCATGTTTTTGGGATGTGGGAGGAAACCCATAAAAACAGGGAAACCTGCAAACTCCATGCAGATAGTGTCCTGACCGAGATTAGAACCTGGGACTCGGCACTGCAAAGACCAGAGCAGTAACCTCTGACCCACTGTGCTGCCCAAAAACAAAAACCTTTTGTTTTTATTTCCATGATACCATTGTTGAGACTTTCCATTACTCATTGTTCATGTGACTTATATAACCGTACAAAAAAATTAGGGGAGATCCTATCATCAGAACAAGAAGGCACAAAAAAAAGCAATAAATTAATTGTCAGTTTTCATGTCCTCACCATGATTGAGGGGCAAAATCTTCCTTGCCAAAAACAGACGGTAGGTAAAACCCAAACCTAACCATGCTCTGTTGTATTTAGGATTTAAAACAATATTGGCTAGAATTTGCTTACTTCATAATATTGACTGTTGTTAATTCTTATTTATAGATTGAGCCGTATACAATGGGCCTGATTTATTAAAGATCTCCAGGACTGGAGGGGATACACTTTCATCAGTGAGGCTGGGTGATCCAGCAAACCTGGAATGGATTCCTTAAAAGTCATTTGCTATTTGTTAACAAAGTTCTGGACCAGATCTGTTCCAAGTTTGCGGATCACCCAGCTTCGCTGATGAAAAGAGTATCCTCTCCAGTCTTGAAGAGCTTTAATAAATCAGACCCAATGTCCTGACCAGGGTAGCTTTGTCCCACAAGTGCCCAACTTCAAGTTTTGCAAAGCAGAGCCTTTTAGTTAAAGCCAGTTTGGTCTCTGCCGCTGGAATACAGTGTCTATAAAAAGAATCTTCCAAATAGGTCAGCTTATTTGACATCTGCCCTTGCTGCCCGGGACCTGGTTTGACTTGTTCCGCAAGTCTGTTGTGTCCCAAGCAGACAATCTGGAATAGCAGTTCAAAGAGAATTATTAACCACAAATTGGAGCCTTGTATGCTCATTCACTATTAGCCACCACACTCAGGGTATGTTCTGCATTTGGCATTGAGGATAGCATTGTGCACCTGTTCTCTATAAATAACTGTATGGCCAACTCAACATAAATTCCTGAGACATGGAACAGTTTTTTTTTCCTATTTAAAGAGATGGTGAAAAGAATACTAAACATCAATAACAATGCATTGTTAACTGTTAAATGTTGAAAAGCAAGATGGGCAATATATACCACTTACTTTTTCTTTTTCAATATCGGTTGTTTTTGAGTGGCGATCTGATATTTTGTTGAGGTGGCCTCTGCTGTGTTCTACATACCAGAACCAAGAGCACCAAAGCTAACCTGTTTTTTGCATTTGTTTTTCTAAAGTCATGCAGAAATGCAGTGCAGCACAGGCCTCCTGTATCCATACAGTGCAGATAACAAACATAATATTTAACCCACCTCTCTGTAACCTTACCAGCAACGCTGTGTGTTGATTTAAATAAATTTCTTCCTGTACTTATTATTCTTGGTCAATTTTTAATGGCATTTTCCACATTCCGCCTTTCTGAAAAATTTCCTGACTGCCAAAGCCGAACTGTAAACAGTTTTCATGCACCAGTTCATAGTACTGGCTGCAAATCATGGTTTCTGTACCTAATTCTTGTTCATTTTTTATTAATGTTGTAAGAAAAAAAATGTATTTTTATGTTAGATTTGTGTAGACATAAATGTATATTTTTTTATGTTTGAGTTGTGGACATAAATCTAGAAATTCATTGTTTTCTTGTTGTAAACTGATGAAAACTAAATGAGTAACTGTTCATCATGAACTTGTGCACTGCTAAATTATTGATAAATTCAATAACAACATAATATATTGCAGCATACAAGTCCTTGGATTTGGTGGATGCTTTAGTTTTGTTTATTCGGGCTAAGAACATTTTTAGCGAGTACTAAAAGTTCTTGTTGACCATGCCAGAAATAAAATGTCTCATGAAGGGAACTAGAAGATGAAAATATCTTGGTTTTCTTCTTAAAACTGCTAATCCTATCACCTTTCCTATGAGCAAAGGCAAATGGTTGAAGTTACACAAAGTGACGTGCAGTGAGTGTAGCTGCCCAGGGACCGGAAGTTTTCTTAGTAGGGTGGCCAAGGGACACAAAGCCTTTATATAGGATAACTAATGTAGCAGCACTGCATAATATGTTGGCGCTATATAGGTACTGTTATTATTTTTATTATGAATAATTATAATAATATCCTTGTCCAAGAACTTGTCATTTGTTATATTTTAAATTCTTGTTTTGGAGTTTATATTCTCTTTGGAAAAACAAATAAATACATTTCAGTACAGTTCCATTTATTTTCTATGCATTTTAAAGATTTATTACATGTATTGTTTGTGCTTTTTTGGTACATTTTTATTCTGTTCTGTCATTTCCTAGACCTGTGAACATTAAAAATTCAAGTAAAATGTTTGTACATTTTTATGCATTTTACAAGAATTTTGTTTTTTTTTTTTTGGAAAATGCTATCTCTTTTTTTAATGTGCTTGGGGAGAATGGAAACAGGGCCTGTAGGAAAAATTCCTGTTTCCCCTATCCCTTTTCTTGAAAGACAGTATCTTCACTAAGTCTCTATTAGCTTAATAATCACATAGATCTTAAATGACAAGATATTTATTAACAAAGAACAGAATTAACAAGTAATCAACAATTATTCCAATTAAGCTAAACAATAATCATATAGACAAAGTAAAATGATACATTACGCAAAGAGTCCGTCCTCTGTACCCTGCACCTTTGAGAGAGTAAGAGAAGTCTAAGAGGCAGGCATAGGATGTATATAGGCATATAGGAGATTTGGGAGAAGAGGCATAGGATGTATATAGGCATATA
>NC_092866.1:13093839-13096071 GCF_032062135.1 Pyxicephalus adspersus | reverse complement strand
AGGCATAGGATGTATATAGGCATATAGGAGATTTGGGAGAAGAGGCATAGGATGTATATAGGCATATAAGAGATTTGGGAGAAGAGGCATAGGATGTATAAAGGCATATAAGAGATTTGGGAGAAGAGGCATAGGATGTATATAGGCATATAAGAGATTTGGGAGAAGAGGCATAGGATGTATATAGGCATACAGGAGATTTGGGAGAAGAGGCATAGGATGTATATAGCCATATAAGAGGCTAAGAGAATAAGAGAGCGATTTGTGGCTGTTGTCCTTTCTTATACATCTCCAGGACCCCTGGCCACATCCAGCCACACCCATGCATCCACCCCTTACTCAGGTGTCCTCCCAACTCTGGAAACACCCTGCTCCTAGGTGTCTGCTGATATTCTCCAGTAGGTGGTGCTGTTGTATTGAGGGCAAGTCCTTTGAGTTGGCTCTGGCTTCTTTGATGTCAACACACCTGGTGTGTTTACACACCTGGCAGGATATTCCTGCTCACAGAGATGTTATCTCTTTTGTGATTGCTTGGTATCAACCTCCCATTGTAATCATTCTGTTAGTTTCATTCTCAGAGGCTTTTCATAGTCAACCTCCATCAAGTTCCACCAATAGCCAGTTTGAATATGAGTGCTAATGTCATGCCACCCATGTTGCGCACTCCAACAGGGCCCCACTGTAAATCTGTGGAAGGCATGAATATTCAGATTATATTAATGGAGTGAGTTGACTGAGTGATAGAGTGAGTTAAGTCAAATATACATTAGGCCAGCGGTCACCAACCTTTTGGACCTCACAGATCACTAAATTCATCATTTTTAATCCTACGAACCATTAATATGATTTTTTTTTAAAAAAAGATAAATACATTTGTAAAATAATGATCTTCCTAGTGGTGTCTGAGAAGGACTGTGGAGGCTCTGATTCATTGATCAGATCACGGTTAATATTAATATATGTGTAATAATATTTTTGTTTTATTATTATTAAAACATAAAAGTGCAAATGTCCAATTTTTTCTGTGGACCACCAAAATTTTCTTGTGGATCATCAGTGGCAACCACTGCATTTGCTAGTTGAGAACCCCAGGAAAAAGTAGCTGACCCTTTGGTCCTCTTTAAGACCAGGAATATGGGTACACACAGAAAGAAGTAAGAAAAT
Organism: Pyxicephalus adspersus; assembly: GCF_032062135.1. Taxonomy (NCBI): domain Eukaryota; kingdom Metazoa; phylum Chordata; class Amphibia; order Anura; family Pyxicephalidae; genus Pyxicephalus; species Pyxicephalus adspersus. The sequence continues at coordinate 13,094,907 of NC_092866.1, read as the reverse complement.
ACATTTCAAGCCCATCTTGTATCAAACCTGTGCTTTGCCCATTTTCCAATTGCCTCCCTTTCCAGAAAAACATATTTGCCTTTCCCTCACTCACCTTCTGCCAGAGTTAAAAGAAATATCCAACATTTCCAGTTGTGTATTGATGTATGATGCACTGCTCATACTGGCACACTGGCTTAGCACAAACTCTTGCCAAAGTAAGTTGGAAGGCACAAGGGTGAACCTGTTTTCACAGTGTAACTAAATCCATACCTGAGTATGTTAGAGGAACTGCTGTGTGTGGTACAGTATAAGGTATTCCATGCACCCAGGAATACTTACATTGGCCAAAGAGCAGCATACCAGGGGCAGTTGAAGACACAGATTTCTGAAAAGGTGAGCATATTCCTGATTTCTTTACTGAGTAAGGGTTTTGCTGCATGTGATCCTGGGTCACATTAATGCAAACTGATTGCTTTGCTCCACATCAGCAATGCCCAAGTGTGTGATAGCGCATTTACATTCTTTTTATGTAAAATATATTGGTAGCTGTAAGAAAGACACTACTAAGAATCCAATTTCATTGTTGTTTTATTTGAACAGATAAAAAGCCTGAGGCCTCAAAAGACCAATCACCACTTTACCAGCTGGGCAATGTCATCCTCAACCAAAGCTACATTTGTGCCCTCATCGCAATGATGGTAAGTGATCCATAACTGGGATTTATTTTTTTGCACATCAGTATGTAAATGTAATAACCCCATTTCTAACCTAATTATTACAAACGTATTTACTCAGTGGAGAAAATTGTTGGTGATATAATAATTTCAGTTATCAGCACACATAACTGTAAATACCTGACGAGACTGTCTGACCTGCACACTGCACACTGCACAGCACAGGCAAGTCTTGCTTCATAAATCCTCACCTGGGACTATTAAGGTGCGTACACACTTCCAATTTTTATCGTTCAAAACGAACGATCGATTGGGCAAAAATCGTTCGTTAAAAAAGTAACCAACGACGCCGACGAACGAGGAAAGTCGTTGGAAACGAACGACCGGACCGGCGGATCGGATTGGACGACGA
>NC_092866.1:13068999-13093643 GCF_032062135.1 Pyxicephalus adspersus | reverse complement strand
TACGATCGTTCGTAGATATCGTGCAGGATCGTTCGTCGTTCGTTTTCCAACGATAATAATTGGAAGTGTGTACGTAGCTTTAGTTTCTATGGTCTACAGGATCGTTTGTCTTGTCACTTGAACACGGCAGCTGTTGTGGTTTTTGATGGTAATGAAATTATATACTTACTCAAAACAATGTTGCATTTACCTGACCACTTCTTCATTGCTTAGAAAAAGACAATTGAGAAATTCAGATTAAAAGAATCTGCATTTAAGAGGGAATATAAAGCATTTTTAGCGACCCCTGGATTTAGTTCATACTATTGTTGTACTGTTCATATAACTACCACTGTTACTGTCATACTGCAGGTCTCTAGAAGGATCAAACAATTTGCAAGCACTCCTAACTGCACTCCTAACAGCATTCCTAATAGCTAAACAGTCACAGATGAGGTGCATTGTTTTTAATGAGTAAGAGAATGAGGCATGAGGACAGAGCATATGTAATAAGCAAATATGGTTCCCCCTATTAACATATGTAATTGCAAACAATACACAGAACTACATTGATGACATTATTTACATCATGTGATATTGATATGGTATCTCATTTACTTGTAGATATAGTATACAAGCTGATGTTGTGTGTGTGTGTATATATACTATATCTAGAAATAAATGAGAAAACGATATGGTCCCATTAAGACTTCTGCAGACATGTCCAGAACTAGCCTTACAACCTGTCAGCCTGTCCTAACATTTTTACCCAAGAGTCACCTTTGCAGTAAATATCATATCTTTGGAAAACTCTTTTATACAAATTATTTGAGTTGGTGCAAAAAATTATTATTTTCAGATTGACAACCTAAAAAGATAATTGATATTATGCCAGTGAGTCTGATTAGTGGTGTTGGTCCAGGAACAATGCAAGCACCATTAAAGGAAAGGTTTATCAGTCACCGCTCAAGGAACCTCCAGCAAACTCTGGACAAACTGTAAAGTTATATGGAACCCTGGGGGAGATTGGCTGGTTTAGAAGGCCAGTCCTATATGCTATTTGTGTGTGTGTGTGTATGTGTATGTGTATATATATATATATATATATATGTGAGCTCTGAAGATCTGAATGTAGTTGACATTATCATACCTATAGACTATAGAGAACCCTTGTAAGCTTACTCATTATTTTTTTTTTTTATTATGCCAACAAAATTAAGAAAGGAAATAATCTAATTAGATTTTCCTTATAAATCTGCAGGGAAGGGCAACATGACGACAGTTTCTCTGAAGCATTTCACTTCTAGGTATTTGTCAGGAAATTATGCCAAATGGCGCTAGAAGTATAGAAGAGTGCTTCACATGGGTTTTGTCATGGAAATTATTCTGTAATATTTGGGAAGGAATTGCCATTTACTTACACTGATGTGTTTGGCAGCTTTGATGCAGAGCTGGCCTTTGTTGATACCTGTCTGTTGGAAACTCTGGGTTGCTAGGAAAGTATATTATAACGCCGATGTTTTTGGGGTTATTTGTCCCAGACATTTTTTTTCACTGCCATGAAAATTTATTAGGAAGACTATTAATATAGTGTTCTATCTAAAGATATAGAGATGGTGGATTATGTTAAGACTACATTCTTTTCATCCACAGGGCATGAGTAGATTGATTTTATGAGCATGAGAAAATGTAAACCAACTTCCAGGTCACCAGATCTCAGCCTGAAGAGGTTCTGGAGCAATGCCCAAAACCGCATTATCCACCAACTTTATCAGAAAGTAATCTGATGATGTATTTTGGAATCATACTGTCCCTTTATTTTCATCAGAGCTCTGGTCACTTGTAGAATTTGTGCCAAGGGGTGGTCAAACTCTACCAGTGGTCATTGACAAGGTGAAGCTGTACTCGCCTTGCAGGCAATACTTTTTATTGACTTAATTTATCTATATTTACAGATGCAAGCTTTCAGGGAAGTTAGAATTTTAACTATACTTAAAGCTTGAATCTGTAAATGTAGTTACAGATGTACAGTTGTGCTCGTAAGTTTCCATCCCAATCCAAATTAAAGGATAAAGCATAACAGAATAGCACAACAATTAAACAAAACATGGTCTAAGGAAAATAATGATGGTTCTTGTTAAAGTTTGCATACCCTTAGTTTATAATATATTGTGCACCCCATTATTTATTTTAACAAGGGGAATACAGTCTTTTTTGATAGTTCCGGATAAAGCCCTTGATGTTTTTTAGGTGGTAAAACTGACCCTTTTTGCCAAAAGGCCTCCAGGTCCTATAAAGTCTTGGGTGAATCTTGCATGAATTGCACATTTAAGATCTCCCCAAAGTGGTTCAATGATATTGAAGTCCATAGACGGCTTTTGCAGCTTCAGCACCTTTACTTTTTTCTTCTGTAGCTACCGAAGGGTCAACTTGACTTTGCCTTTTGGATCACTGTGCTGTTGGAAAGTGCATTTCATGTGCAGCTTCCAGGCTGACGAATGTAAGATGTCCTGGTAGTTGTGGTTGCAAACCTCAGTGTTTCCTCCAGTCCTTTTTAGCTGGGTGACCAACCTTAGCACTTTTTAGCCACCCAGCTGTCTTCAGACAACCCCTTAAGCTAGGTACACACTTCCAACAATTATCGTTAGAAAACAAACGAGAACAACCGATCAACGATTATGCACGATTATACTTGAACAATCGTATTGTGCACAATTCTGTACATGCTGTAACTATACAATCGTTCAAATATAATCCACCAATAATGTACACACGCTAGATACAATCATTTGAACGATGCAGGGAGTGACATGTAAAGGAGAAAGTGTATTGCAGAAACATGAATGATCACTGAACACTGGACTGTACACACAATAGATAGTGAACGATCGTCGGCCAAACAGATCAACGACAATCCTCGTTCGTCGGCGTTGTTGGTCACTTTTTTAGAACGATTTTTGGTCAATCGGTCGTTCGGCCTCCATTTCCAACGATAATTTTAGTACGTGTGTACGCAGCTTAAGTGTGTTTTGTGTGGAGGAAGCTGTAAGTGAGTATGGTTAGCTCTGCTGGAAAATGAGGGAATAATAATACTTTGTATCTTTTCCACTCCCCATCTTCTGGTAGCAGAACTGACAAGCTGCCATCTTTCACTGCAAGCTTGCTGGAAAAAAAAATGGTGCATACTAAGGCTGCCTACACACATTCCTTAATTGTTGTTGAAAAGGACTGAAATATGCATGAATGAGCGATGTACATACAGCTTGTATTACGATCGTTCATCGTTTATGAATCTGCCATGATAGATTCATGACGATGTCTGACGAGCGCTGTACACACTCCAGATTCTTGTCTGACTAGCCCTGAAGCCAATTTTGTGTGTATGTAGCCTAAGGGGGTGGACATAACAAATTTGAGTATTGGGGGGCAGTGGAAAATTACTATAATTATAGGTATTACTGGACACCTATGACATAAACAACTTGGGAACACTAAAACATTAAATTTGTTGTGCTTTACCAATTTTTTTACCTCTTAATTTTTTGACAACCTGGTAACGACTTTCCCTGGCTGGAAAAAAGTTTGTGGGAAGAACAATAAACTTGGAAACCCTTAACTTTCCTTTTTCTACAGGTATGTATCTGTGGCAGCATTTTTAGAGACCGCACATAGTGAAATGTTCATGTATATGCAATAGTTTTTATATTGCCCTGCAATCTGTTACAGTATTATAGGAGATAATTTATCTGAATATTCCTAGTGAATACTGGAGCACTGAGCTCACAAAGTCCTTTAATATAAATGTTTACTTATCTCAAGTCCTTATACACACTTCACCATGACTTGTGTATTATAACATTATGTATTGCTTCACTGTAGCCGGTGTCTGCTCTTTGCTTCCATGTGACAGGTGTTAACATTATGAGTGTTTAACTCACCACCAACATTTCACAGATGCATGTCCCAATATCTACTTATTATTCTAGAATGGATTTAAAGCATCAGTCCACCCAAGCGTAATGTTTAAAGGGATATTACGCTGACTATTTCTTCAGGTAATATAAATTTGGTCTGTAATAAATTCCTAATTATTTGTTTACCTGCATATAGGTTCATATACTCCTAGATTGTAAGCTCTTCGGGGCAGGGTCCTCTCCTCCTCCTGTGTCACTGTCTGTATTCGTCTGTCATTTGCAACCCATATTTAATGTATAGTGCTGCGTAATATGTTGGTGCTATATAAATCCCGTTTAATAATGTTACTGATAATATACAGATGATTGTCTCTAGCAGTCATCTACATCCTTCAGTTTTAGTTGGAAATTTTTTTCAGGTGCATTAAAACATAATGTTATAGTTATTTCACTTTTTGTATTTTGTATCCACAGCAGCAATAGTTTGAGTTGAAAAACTTGTCCCCTGCTAGCTAACTACACATTCTTTCTGGGTAAACAGAGGGCTTTCCGCAGTAGTTTGACACGCACCCTGTTGTTCTTTGATGCACTCATGCTACCTGTTTATTGGCGAACTCAGGTGAATCAGCAGTGAGGTTGTCAGACCTCTTTATAGAGATCATTACATCCTCACAGATTGCAAGGGTTGTATTCTTTAGCAGAAGGACTGCTAGAAGGACAAAGCCTATTCTGCTCAGGCTGTGACTGTTCTTTTAAAGAAGATAAACTGTATAATTTTGTACACCTATAACACATTTTAACTATTTGACATTTTTTTTTATTATTACTATTAATAATAATATTAATAATAATAATAAAAAACAATATTTATATAGTGCCAACATAATATGCAGCGCTGTACATTAATTAGGGGTTGCAGATGACTGACAGATACAAACAGTGACACAGGAGGTGGACAGGACCCTGCTCTGAAGAGCTTACAATCTAATAGGTGAGGGAAGTATCACACAATAGGAGTGGAGATGGAATGGTGGGTAAGTAGTGACGGTTTTAGGAGACAAAAAAAGATGGGTAGGCAGTGTTCTCCCCAGAAATTTTTTTCAGCCGGGTGGTAGGAAGCTGTAGCCGGGTGGTAAAAAAGATTTTTAAGGTACACGTGGAGGCATAGGAAACTGAAACTGTAGGTGCAAGTGGGGGACACTTGTGGCTAAACCTTTTTAAAATGTAATTAGTATGGCATTATGAGAACATAAATCTCCTCCTAGCAAAGTTTGCTGCCTGCTCTGTTACACATATCTGTCTGCATCTTACCCCAATCCCCAATTTCTCCAGAATTAAGAGGTGCAGGGAAACAAAAATATAGTTGGAAGTGGGAGACACGTGTGGCGATCACCTTTCATCACCATGGCATCATTACAACATTAAACTGCCCATCACAATGCACTTCCTTGTTACACATGACTGTAACCTTCCTGTACCACAACCTCAATAACATTTAGTGGGCAGAATTCATTTTCTAATGATACCATAGTGATGAAGTTTTAGGGGATGTTAGTCACAGATGTTCCCCACTTGTACCTATATTTTTGGTTTCTTACACCTCCCCATTCCCCAATTGAGGTTCAGAATGTTAGATAAGTGGACAGGAATGTGTAACGGGGCAGAGGATCCCATTTTAATGGGCAGAGTGTTTTATGTTCTAATGATGCTGTAGTAATGAGATGGTAAGAGGAGAATGTGCCCACCACTTGCACCTTTATTTTCAGTTTTGTACCCCCCATCCTCAGAGAAATTGGTGTACAAAGAAGAGAAGCAGACAGTAGTTTCATAGGTATATATTTATGACAGGTAGGTATATATTTAGAATGCTCCTTGCTATGTTAGTGGCTCCGGGGTCCCCAATTTGCACTTTAAATTTAGGATTTCTAGTTGCACTTTCCTCTGAAACAGCAACCCCAAAGTTCAATTTTCATAACTTTTTACATTTGTAACCCCCATATCTTAAAATTCTTTGAAGCTGGGGGGCTGAAATTGTAATAACTAGTATCTATGAGGGTCCCCTGTACACCCTGAAAATTACAGGTCATTGTGACATACAGTTTAGGAGATATGGAGGTTTGTACACAAAGCTGTGAGGATGCGGAATTCACACGCAGAGCTAGAGGTGGATACATCTCACAGGCAGAGCTCATGCTATGAGATGGGGGTGGGGCTGCCTGTGTCTCCTTCACATGAAGGCTGAACTGTGTGTGCTCACCTCTCATCGGCAGCAGCAATCCTCTGAACGGATAACACAGAGCACAGATGGCACAGAGCAGCCTGAGATCTGTGCATGCGAGGATGAGAGCTGCCGAGAGCTGGGCGGGGTATTCAAATCAGCCGGGCGGAGCAACCGGCTAAAAACCTCTGGGGAGAACTATGGGTAGGCAACTTTGAATTAGCTAATTTATTCTGGGAAGAAATCCTTTATATTCAGGTTTATTAAATAGGGCCACTGGACCTGATTTCATAAAGCTCTCCAATGGAAAAGATTTTCATCAGTGATGCTGGTTTATCCAGCAAACCTGGAATGGATTTCTTAAGTCATTTGTTAGCAAACGTTTTCAATCCTGGACTAGATCTAGGTTTCCTGGATCACCTAGATTCACTGATGAAAGTGTATACTCTCCGGCTTTGGAGAGCTCCAATAAATCAGGCTCATTATGTCTTAAGGCAGCGGATAAACGTAACATTAACTTGCACAAGGTTTGCTCTTTGCATTCAGCATTTCACATAAAGGTGAGCAGGAACAGCAACACAAATGCTAAGAAGGAAATCTCGCTACTGGATTCACTAGGACATATTGTCATATGGCATATATAAAGTCAAGTCTGTTTATCATCCCAAAGAAATTACCATAAAGTAATTCTTATTTCTGAATGCAGTTGATCAAAAGTAAAATATATCGAATGCACAAGCAAAAAAAAACTAATCGGTCAAATTAGAAATTTCCTTTCATTGTAAAAGTAACTGATAGTTTTTTGTTTAAACGTTAATTTTATTTCTATTCAATTGATTTTTGGAGTATGAAGTACATGTACCTATCTTGGTGAATAAGTGCAGTTTATACTTTGATTACAAAGTATCAATACTAAAATACTGCCTGTGCATAGATTATGGTGCATGGTAGTACAGTCAGATGGTTTTTAATTGTTCAAACAATCCAATCGAATCGAAGTTGATTCAAGTTGAAGGGTCAGCTCTAGCCCACCAAGCTTTATCCATGACTGAAATGTTGTTTCTGAATGGAATAACCTTTTACATTTCCAGTAATTTAATTATATCTGATCAGTAAAATCATTAGGGGATGCAAGCTTGTAAAACTCCTAAAGTTAACATAATAAAGTGCTTTGAGGCTTCTCCTTCATCCTGTTTACATTTAAATTTAATTGGCCACTTAGCTGAGTTTTCTAAAGGCTCTGATGGAATATAAAATGTAAATTGCCATAACAGCTCTATAAATATATTGTTTCTTGAACATTAAGCACCTGAGGGGCAATTTGTAGAAGCATCATAGAATTGTGTTTCCCCCTCACTCATTCACTGAACAGCAGCTGGTAGATCTATAGGCCAGCTTGTTTGTTTACATTCTGGCAGTGTCCCCAGAGAACCAGAGGCGAGGGGAAGAGGCAGCGCTCATGCTTACAACATGCCATACAGAACCCAATAGTTTCCAGAGTGCCAATTTCTAAAATATTAAGAAGAACATCTGCTCCGTACAGCTGACCAATCAGAAGGGTGGAATGGCTATGACATCACTGCACGCTTGACAGCCCTGTGGAATGTACGTGGTGTAGGAGGAGGTGTGTGTGTGGATAGACTGGACTTCACACAAGCATAGCTCTGTCATAACCTCCACCATGGATAAGAGATGTATTTGGCATAGTCCTCTAAGACAATGGCTCCCCCGTGTGTTTGGAGATGCTTTTTATCATCTTTTTGTATTGCAAAGTTTAATATGGTAATATTATGCCATCACTTCCAACACAAAACTCAAAGCCGTAGACTTCAAAAAAGGTTTGCGCCCCACTGGAACATTGACCGCTACATAAGTTTATTACTTTTTTCAACTTTAAAAAGATTCCTGTGCTTGCATCATCTACTATAACTCTTTCCTCGTTCTCGCTGTTCCTTACTCTCTCTCAATCTTTCTTCTTCTCTCTCTGTTCCTTTCTCTCTCTTTCTTATTTTTTTCTCTGTTCCGTGCGCTCTCTCTCCCCTTCTTTCTCTCTTCCTCACGCTCTCGCTCACTCCTTCATTCTCTATTTCTTGCGCTCCCTCTCTATGTTCCTTGCACGCTCTCTCCTTTTCTCCCTTCTCTCTCTCTGGGCCTTGCGATCTTTCTCGCTCTCTCCTTCTCTCTCTGTTCCTTGCACTCTCTCTCCTTCTCTCTGTCTCTGTTCCCCGTGCTCTTTCCTTTTCTCTGTCTCTGTTCCTTGCGCTCTTTCTTTCTTCCTCACGTTCTCTCCTTCTTGCTCTCTCTCATTCTCTTTCTCTGTTCCTTGCTCTCTCTCCTTCTCTTTCTCTGTTCCTTGCTGTCTCTCCTTCTCTCTCTCTGTACTTTGCGCTCTCTCTCGCTCCCTCCTTCTCTCCTTTCTGTTCTATGCGCTCTCTTTCGCTCTCTTCCTTTTCTTTCTCTGTTCCTCGCACTCTCTCTCTCTGTTCTTTGCGCTCTCTCTCATTTTGTTTTCTCTCTCCATTTCATTTTTGTTTGTTTTTTTTCTGTTTGTATTGTCTGTATTTGTTGCTATTGAACACAATACATTGAAGATGAGGCTAGGGTACCCTTGATGTGAGCTGCCTCAGCAAAGCCTTTGTGCTGTGAAGATTGTATAGTCTACTTTATAGATTTGAGGATTATAGATTTGTGTTTTTTTTAGTTATTTAGTATTGATTTGAATGTTTAGATAAATGATTGTTATTGTTTTAATTTTACAGGTTTGGAGTATCACTTATCACAGCTGGCTGACCTTTGTTCTTCTTCTCTGGGCCTGCCTGATCTGGATGGTTCGAAACCAACGCCAGTTCGCCATGCTGTGCTCCCCTTTCATACTTCTGTACGCCATAACACTCTGCAGTTTACAGTATGTCTGGAGCATGAACCTGGAGAATGAGCTGCCCACACGACTTGGCTTCATGAGGTTGTCCCAACTTGGGCTGGAACGAGCTCCTTACCCCTGCCTTAATCTCGGAGCAATGGTACCTCAGCGTTTCTTACATTCATAGTGGAGCCACAGCCTCAAATCTTTTTGCAACTAATTGGTCCATCTGCAAAAAAGTAGCATTATTCACTGTATTGCCATAGTCTAATGAATTAGGGTTTTTAATATTCCTAAAGCAAAACCATAATGTAAAATATTTATTGCAGAAGGGACAGAAAATGCCCCTCCTGCAATAAAATAATTGTACCTGTCTGTTTCAAAGTTCAAATACACCCACCTTTTTCTGTGTTGTGCTTGACAAGGTTCAGTTATCACTAGACCACGATACAAAAATGCAGTTTAAGCACGTCTAACCACAAACCCCATAAGGTCCATGGTCACCCGTCCACATGTGTTTATGCAGCAGTCTTTCACCTTAAAGTGTAAACGGTCCCTAAAAATGAATTCCTCCAATATGAAAAAGTTTGCACACACCATGTAAATAATTTTCTAGCATGTATGAGCGAACAAACCTTTTTTTTAATAATAGAGGCAGTGGGTTAAGGCTATATTTGCATACATCACATCACTTTTATGTGCTATTAGTTTATTTTCATATTCTAAGTACAGTATAGCAAAATGCAGATTTATTATGAGGAATATAGGAACGTGCATCCTTACATTTACTGCCATATAATCTCTAGTGCTCCAGGGTCTGAGCAGCTTGCAGTCATCAAGGCAACTATGTTTTTTTTATATTATAGTGTGCTACATGTGAATGAGAAAGTTGAATATTAGGTATATATACTGTAGATATTGGAGGCACATTCTGGCTTACAAATATTGTGTATGACCTTTGTCCCTGGACTTGTTCTTGCTCTGTTTTTGCCTTGAGATTTAACCATGGGGGGCAATTGCAATTCTGGAATAACACTACCAGCTTCCAGGTTTTAATCGTAGGCACCACTAATAGTGAAACATTCGATTGAGGGATTAACATCTGATGAAGCACTAACCTTTGATCAGGGCTTTACACTTATACTTTATGGCCAATACTTCGCCCCCCCCCTATTTTTAATACTTTAACAACATTTTGTTAATAAAGTAACATTGGGCCATTTAGGGAGGATTGTCGTTACAACTACTTCAAATATTGTCAATTGAGACCAATTTAATAGGGTGTACATACTTTTTCATATGACTGTGTCTGTTCCCTTGATATGTGTAATATCAGATTTAAATATAGATTCTAAAGAATAGATGTTGGTTCAAACAAGAATCCAGTGAACTTATTTATCCTTGTGCATTGTCTTAAATAGTGGTATTGGCTCTGCCCAAGTCACCTCTGTGTACTACAGAGTATGATATGGAGATGAATGTAGGACTGTGTTCTGTAATCCCAACACACATCTTGCTGTAATGATTTTTCACTTGGTGAGCCTACCAGTACCTGAATTTCTATCCTGCAATTTTATAAAAATCTGATAAATAAAAACAAAATCTGATAAAAAATGTTCTATCCTTGAAGGCAGTGAACTGATGTTGTGCTGGTGGGCTCCTTGTCTTTCTCATACAATTGAAGTTTTGCAAGTTATGCCTTGGCTATTGGGCTAAAATGAAGAATCCTTCATTGCAGTCCATGCCATCCCTCCATAATATAGACTGCTAATCTAATGTGTACATTTGTCCTTTTTTAAATTTAAGTATATAATATGTTTTAATGGCCTTAGCTCCAGCTAAGATATCTGTCCATATTTGTCGTAGTAGACATTGGTGAATCGCAAAATAAAGTAAACACAGTTTTCGGGTCTCCCCTTTTTCTCTTTTAGCTTCTTTACACTCTGACATTTTGGCTACTTCTTCGTCAGTTTGTCACTGAGCAGCTTCAGAAACGTAAGAAGGTGGGCTCTTCTTTGGAGGAGGTGATGGTTCAGGAAACTGGTGAGTTGAAAGATCACATCTATACCCTACGCTATTTAAAGACAGGTGTATTGATATGATGGATATCTTGGTGTGTCATTGCAGGTCAGCCTGCAGAGAAGCATCTGCTGAAGTGCCTGGGGGAGCAGGTGATGGGATTCTATGCCAAATACTGGATATATGTATGCGGTGGAATGTTTATAGTGGTTAGCTTTGCAGGACGGCTGGTGGTATATAAAATCGTATATATGTTCCTCTTCCTCCTTTGCCTGATCATCTTTCAGGTGAGTCAAGATATATTGCATGGGATCTCTATTACAATCAACTCTCTATTATTCTGCAAAAGTAAGAGAGAACTTAATTTAGAGCCGGTCCTCATTTTGTTATAGTTGAAATGGCCTTTGTGTAGTTAAAAGGGGATCACCTTTATTTATGTGCACCAATAGAAAACGGTGTCAGCACACAACAGCTACTAGTGTGTGTGTGTGTGCGTGTGTGTGTGTGCGTGTGTGTGTGTGTGTTCGGGGCAAATCGGCTGCCAACTAGCCAGTAAAATCTGGCCAAATCTTACTTTCTGTCCTGCTGACAACACTATCACCAGACAGGAAGTGAGCAAAAATCTGCAACAGTCAAAAAACCTGAATAAAATATGACCGGGGTTCTAGCCTTATTCTTCTTTTCTTAGCTAAAATGTGGAAGCAGTGCCCAAGAATAAACACATAAGTTTGCTTTAAAAAGAAATAGTGATGGAAATGTTTTTTTCACCTTTGTTTGACCATATGTTTTGTCCTCTTCTTTTTAGGTGTATTATGCACTCTGGCGAAAGCTCCTAAATTTTTTCTGGTGGCTGGTGGTGGCTTACACAATGCTGGTCCTCATTGCCATCTACACCTTCCAGTTTGAAGAGTTTCCCATCTACTGGAAAAATCTGACTTCCCTAACAGATGAGCAGTAAGTGTCCTTGCCATTAATTGACCGAGTACCACATGTTTTCCCCCCCCCCCCTTGGACAAGTCTGTTTTGCTGTTCTTTTTGGTTTATTTGAATTTTTTTAATTTGGGTTATGTCAGGGGTCCCCAAAGCCGGTCCGCAGCCTGTCTAACAGGTGGGCCAGGGGCAGGGTCCTCTCCTCCTGTAACACTGTCTGTATGAGTCTGTCATTTGCAACCCCTATTTAATGTACAGCGCTGTGTAATATGTTGGTGCTATATAAACCCTGTTTAATATTATTAATAATATGGTCAGGTTCAACTCTTTCCTTCTGCTCTGGTGGTTGGTGAATCTCCTATCTTTGTTGTGATACGTTTTGACGTTTTAATCTCAAAACATCAGCCCAGCCCTTTTTATCACATGTATGTGTTCAGAAAAGAAAAGAATTCATAAGGGTCCTGTCAAATTGTTAGATGCTTTAGTGTCCTTAGCTGTTCAATTTATAAGTTTTTCCAACCTATTTTTATGCTTTATTTTCCTTTCTTTAGGTTGGGTGCATTAGGACTAGAGAAGTTCAGTGTGTCAGAGCTGTTCACCAGTATCTTCATCCCTGGCTTCTTTCTCCTGGCCTGTATTCTTCAGCTACACTACTTCCACAAGCCTTTCATGCGCATTACCGATCTGGCAAGGGCATCATCTTTGAGCAGTACTGTACAGTACAGTACTCAGCATACTGGCAGGTAAGTCTATGTACGGTTGGGGTTCCTGTGTTTATTTTGTAGTGTAAACAGTAAATTCGCATAATATAGAGAAGCAGCATACTTACATTTTAAATACAAGCATGATGTTATTGTATATTTTTCTGTGATTAAAAAATACCAAAGATTTTTATTTTATATTGCCTAGAACAATACAGTAATCTTTATATAATTGTATTTAGGACAGATATTCTCAATCAGGCTTCAGTTAAACTCTTGGGTTTTTCAATGGTTTGCAGTTCTATAGTTAGTGGTGGGATGGTTCTCCAGAATACAGTAGCCACCAATGTAGGAGACTATTGCTCAATGACATAAAATCTTGAGGGTCACACAACACTCACCACCAATGTGGGGTTCTTAATTTAGTGAACATTAATGGGGTAAATTCCCACTGATATTCTATTCATTGTAGGAAGCGAGGAAGGTTTTTGTTATTGAGCACTTTCTTAATGACAGATAAAAATCTCTACACCTAAATAATTAGTTTTCCAAAACAGATTTTTTAGTGTACCATCATGTAATAGCTGAACTTTTGCAACAAAATTCTAATCCTAAAAGGGATATAAACCAGTTGGGTTAATACAGACTAAAATGAAATTATGTGGTTGTAAAGCGGGGACAGTGGGACAGATTAGAACTATTACATTCTATGCATGTTCATAATGTCATCTGCTGAAAGCCATGACCATAAAATTAAATTGCGTAAATTATCTGTTAACAATTCACAGAGTATTAGGCTTTGTACACACGCTCAATTAATGAGTTTGGAAGCAATCTTTCACGATCATTTCCAATGACAAATGACTGAAAGATGAACAAACGTGTGCCGTACATACAGTGCCATTCTGTTGCATGTTTAACCTTGGAAAATAAAGTGCTGCAATAGAAAAGGCCAGTTTGTGTTTTTCAGGTGTACTAAATACACTTGATCATATGTGGTCAGATAAGTTTCTCCTGTGTGCTCAAAGAGGTTATCAAATAACTCAGATTTGCAATGATATCCACACAGTGACGGTAGTATGTTAACTGTATTTTGAGCATTTATTTTGTTTCATAGGACATAATTGGCCTATCTGTTGATTTTCTTGCAAATTACAAAATCACCTTGTGTTACACATTAACCACCAAATATAAAAGGTGCTTCATCCATCTCCAGAAGTTTCCCAGAGAACTCATGTTACACTCAGAAACTGGACAATTGCCTGTAATTCTCAGTCTGTTTATATAGACTCCTGGCCTCAATACCTGGCGGGCTGAATATAAGAGCTAGGAACAGGCCTGCTGTCATAAACCTGGAAAGCAGGATAATGCTTTGTACTTTAGGAGGATATTAAAAAATAAAAGGAAATGGGTATTTCTTTTTGGATTCTTGTATGGATTACCTTAGCTGGATAGAACAGTGTGTGCAATCCTCACTTTTTTGTGTATGTGTATTAAAGGATATTTAAAATACAATAAAAAGGCCAACATACCTACCTATGTACCGATGATATCAGCAAATAATATTAGGTTACCATGTAAACCTTATCTCTATATTATCTCTAGCGGTAAAATACATTATTTGTGTTAAGGATCTGGTGTTGGTTGTATGGTGAAGAACTCAATGAATGTATATTGCAATGCTGTGAATGTATATATATATATATATATATATATATATATATAGTACTGTTTTTGTGTTTTTTAGTGAGGAACCAAAAGTAGAAGAGGTGTCTGATCCTGGTGGTAGTGAAGTGGAAAATGAAGAGGAGATTGCTAAAGATGAATCTGTTTATGGAGGTGAGAGCTGACATGTCATTGCTGACCTTCTCCTGAATCTTCTATTTGCCTGTCTTTCTTTGTTTTTAGGTTCTAATAAATGACTTGGAATAAGCCTACACCAAATTAAGTCCATGCTCGTTTCTGGTTTAGTATATGGAATAAGTTTTTTTTATCTTCTTGAAAAGAGATTCTGACAACAGTATCTCCATAATTTCTCCTACACAGATTTTATGTAATTATATTTTATAATTGCTGTGATATTCCCCAGAGTGTTCTGCAACATTCTTTTCATCCTGGGGATTTTTGCATAAGAGTATTTTATCTAATATCTAGAATACAGCTTATTTGCCAAGTAAAATGTACTGTCCTTAACAAATGAGGCTGAAATAATTTATTGGTTGGATCTACTCTATTCTACCTATTATTTTCCTCATATTTAATTTCAGTCTAATTTTAGTCTAAACTACAAGACAATGGCTGAACTGTTTTCAGTTTGGTCTGAAAACTTTGTAATTACAGGATGTAATGTTTCTTCTTTTTTTAAAAGATCTTTTTTTACCACCTTGATATAATTATAAGAATTTGTCATGGCAATTAACCCAAACCCTTGATTTTAAAAACATACTGTTTATTTTCCAATGTAGAATAATGGGAAACAAAATTATAAATAATGGAAATTTGTTGTCATACTTACCTGTATTTTCCTTACCTGTAAACTCCTCCTGAAAGCATGCACACATGGGTAAGCTCTCCACAGGACCACTTTACCAAAGCAATAAAAGTAACCGCCCTCTGCCCTGCAGGTGTTCAGTAACAAGCTCGGGGCAGAATAAGGGAGGTAAACATGCTGTCAGGAAAAGTTTTCAGGAAAGGAAAAAAACAGGTAAGTAGGTATGACAACAGTTTTCCAATTTCCTGATACTCCTCCTGACAGCATGCACACATGGGATGTAGCAAGCAATATAATAAAGGAGCAAAGAAACTAACAAACAATGCCACGGAAACCAAGTTACCCTTTAGAAAGAGCCACCTGCCAAATAGAAGCCCCACGGTGGCTGAAGCTCCAACCTATAAAGCTAAACGAATGTTGGAAGACTTTCAGCTGGTTAGTTACAGATCACTTCAGTAGATACTTCTGTAAATTAAGTCTATAAGGTTGCCCCTTCCCTATTTGAATGTCTGTTGACTTCCTGCAACAGAATCAAGCCCTCATGATGTAAGTATACCACATGGTATTAAAAACCATGCAAAATCTGTAAAAGATACTGCTGTGCTCCATAAAGGACTGCTAGAGAGGCTAACTAGAAGATCCGCAACTATAAATCATTGTTTCTGGGTGGGTAAATGGAGAAAATCTTCTCCATTTCCATGATAACTTTTGCGTTAGAGTGATACACAGGATACCTCTTAAACAAGACATTCAATGATAGATGCATATACATTTCAGGAAGATAAGTGGCTTTGTTCCAAGAGGGTGCATAATTCTGAAACCTTGCTTGTCATGGTCACAGAAAGTCAAGCATTTTACCTTCCAAGTCCATTTTCTTATTGAGCAGACCTAGACTGGATGGAAGGAAACTTCCCTGAGAACTTGTAGGACCAGAGGAAAGTCCTATGCTGAAAATAATTACTTTACTGAAGGTTTCAGTTTCACAACTGCTTTGAAGAACTGTCACCGCAAAAGACTTTCCATTCACTTGGTGGTTCTGGCGGCTGACACCTGGACCTAAGCAAGTTGACCCCGAGTTCCTCTTCCGAAGCTGAATGCAGAACATTCTGGAACTTGTGCTGGTGATGGTTAACCAAGAGAACCTTGATTTCTGCTATACAAATAAAAACATTCTACATATTGTGGCATCTATTTATGAATGTTTTTAAGCTTTGAGCATATCTGCCACCACAGAGAAAAAACAAGTGCTAAGAGCCTCTGCCTTCCAGCAAGTTGGCATTCAGTCCCGGGCACTCAGGGATAGAATGCTGCTAACGGCCTTGGAAAAAAAAAAACTTGCCTTACTGCTCACCTACCCTCAACAAAGAGCTATGTAAGCTCCATATCACCATACCCTCGGCACCAGAGTTCCCAAAACTTGATGGATTTACCATCTGCTTTGGGACTTCCCCTCGGAGAGGCTGAACCGGGGGAGGACGGGGGAAACAAATGCTTGGTCCTGTAGCAAGGACAGAAAAAGAACACCTGCAGGGCAGAGGGAGGTTACTTTTATTGCTTTGGTAATGTGGTCTTGAGGGGAGCAAGGAGCCAACCTATGTGTGCATGCTGTCAGGAGGAGTATCAGGAAAATGGATTAAAGGTGTACATAAACCCTATCACTATATCATTGAAACCTGTTTATGGTTTTTGTTTATTAACCATAAAAAATATCTGTTGATCTTATCATCAGAGGACTCCCAGAGCCATTATTGCTTTTTTTTCCGTTTACTTCCTGTGTGGTTAGCAGGACAATAAGTCAGCAGACATGGTGACAAAAAAGACAGTCCATAAGAAAGAGTTAGAACATGCATAAGAATTTTATTTCTATATATATATATATTTATTTTGGAGGTTCTCCTAACTTTCTTTATTGTTACTGAAAAAATAGTAATTTGAGGAAAAAATATCAATCCTGTTTTGCATAGTTTGCATGTAATCATCAAGTTGAGAAGCCAGAGCTCTATACTTCACTTGATGCTTCTTTTGGCTCTTGATATGTCTCTGATTAAAAAAAGACTCATGCCTAATAACACTGTGATCAGGATTTGGCTCTCTAAACTATCTTTTTTGTTTTCTACCCCAGGAAATCTTAGCAAGTGGGATCTGGTTTCTCAGCGTCTCACCGTCCTCTTCAACAAGTTCTCTGAACTCCTGCTCCGGGTGCAGGGATTCCTGTGGCGGATTTTGGAGCTTCATGTGGTGAAACTGGTGGCCTTGTACAATGTGTGGGTGGCTCTGTTGGAGGTAAGCTGAACAATTAACATTTGAACTGTGCATGATGCACATACTTCTCCAGTAAGCTTTAACAACGTCTGTTTAGAGAAGCCAAGTTGAGCTGCCAATGCAAAAACAGCACCACCTTCATGTTGAAATTAACAGATCTATGTGAAAGTTTATAAGTAGTAGCCCAGATGGTAATTATGTTCAGTAAGTTTATTCTCTTGTAGTTGCGTTTGTCACAATTTCTTCCAGATTGCAAAATTTCCTAAAAAATAAAGCTAGTTCTGTGAAAGAGACATCAGTAAAATATCTGTGGAGTTTTTTACAGTGACCTACAAAATAGCTGAGATGATAAACTTCAGCTAATCCTGTACTTATGTAATGACCAGGCATATTTTCTAATGCTTGATCTACTATTTATTTGGCCATTAGATGCCTACAAAGGTTCTTAGGTTACGTACACATGTCAGATTATTCTCGACTGATAATTGCCTCTGGCATGTGTACAATGCTCGTTGTTCATGAGTCCATCCTGGCAGATCCACGTATGATCGTAATGAAAGTAAGGGGAGAGAATGCAGCAGGGAGCCGTCATTCTTCCCCCTCCTCTCTCCATAGAGCAGAACTATGCTATATGTACAGCGCTCGTTCATGCATCGTGCAGTCTTTTTAATTGTAAAGCATTGTAAAAGATTCTTTCCAATGACAATTATTGCACGTGTGTACGCAGCCTTAGTGTTTAACGTGTGAGTGTATCTGTACAAACTACTATCAATATTAACTACTTTTCCTAGTCCATGCTTTATTAGCTAGATCTGGTAATAGTTGGGTAGACACATATCAGCATGAAAAAGATTTAAACAGAAACCGTATTTTTAAGGTGAATCTGATTCATCAACTAAACAGCCAAAGTCTTTATGTCTTCTTCTGGCTTAGAAAGTTTGCCTTTGCAGACCGGAGGAATTTTCTTTTGAAACTCTTGTGATATGGTTGTGTTTTTTGCATTTGTATTTATATATAGTCAAAGTAGACGGTCTTCTGTATTGCCGTTTCACAACTGAAGTCCATTAAAGACTTTAGAAATTAATTAGTAATAGTTTATTTCAGATATTACATAGTGCTGATAGGAAAATGTGGGTGACAGCACAGTGTAACTTAATGTTTTTAAACCTTACAGGTTTCTGTGATGAATTTCCTCTTTGTTATTCTGTGGGCATTTGCTGTCCCGTTTTCACGCTTCCAACACATGGCATCAAGTCTATGTACAATTTGGACCTCCATTATAATTGTATGTAAGATGTTGTATCAGCTGACTATTGTCAACCCAGAGGACTACTCCATAAACTGTACTCAGGTGAGTCGTTTAATATTTTACTGCACTGCAGAGCTGTGTTTCCAAAAGTAGAGCATGCACATAAATGGGGGAGAGGCACCTAGCCAGCCAAGATTGGGAGGTGAAGGGATACAATTAGTGCTATCTGGAAATTTCTATGACTAAAAAAAAATGTTTTAATGTTATTATTGCTATTGCAGCCTCTTCCAAATGGCACCAACCTCCTGGAGGAAGAGATCCAGAATTCAGCATTGTATCAGTCACCAATTGATCCTGCTAACTGGTTTGGAATACGCAAAGGTTATCCCAACTTGGGTTACATTCAGGTAAACCAAAGCCTCTTCTATATCATGAAACATCTACTGAATGACCATGCTGTCAAATAAACATAAACTACCCCCCCCTACTTTTTACAACCCAATGCTCAGTTTGTTTTTCCCAATGAATGTTGATGTTGGACAGATAAGTATTACATATTTTCTTTAAATAAAGGTATTTGTTTGCACGTGCTTATTTGTCTGATTTATCTCTTTAGAATCACCTGCAGGTCCTTGTTCTGCTCGTATTTGAAGCTATAGTTTACCGGCACCAGACATTCTTTCGCAAACGCTACCAACTGGAGGTGCCTCGCAATCAGACCGTCTTTCCAGAGGTTTGGAGACAACATCTCGATCAGGGTCTTGTAAAATGCATCAAGTATTTCATTAACTACTTCTTTTACAAGTTTGGCCTTGAGGTGAGTCCTGCAGAGAATGTAAATGCTAGCTGTATTTTTAAAAAAATCCAGTTGTATTGCTGTGCAAATTTAATTTGATTTGAAAAAGCTTGTTGTTTACCTGTAAATCATTTTTACATTTTTGATAGTCTTCCCACTGTCTAACCAGTTTCTACATGCTTTTGCACTCTATGTGGTCCTTGTATGGGATAGCATCTACTAAAAGCAGGAAGATGAAGGTAGAATCCGTATTAGGTTGGCTTGTATGCCATCACCCATCTTTGGCTGCATGCAGACATACTTATCAATATTAAGCATAAGACAAACCATACACCAGCCCTTTACTAGCTAGGTAGCATTTAAAAAGTATTTCTGAACCAAAATGCTTTCAGAATAAATCAAATTCACTTACCAATTGAACTTAAGCAATTCTGAATTGAAGAACAAGAAGTTGGCAATAAAAAGTCATTTTCCTCCTTTAAAAGAGAATTGCTCCTTCCATAGCTGGATTTAAAATGACTTACCTGGTATTATGGCCCATGCCTAGAAGTTTAGGATCATGTGTAGTGAGTTGGATATATATGCCCACTCTTCCTTCAGAAGTGGCTGACTACACAAAACGTTCTGTATCTGCTGCTGACCCAAGAAGGCCTCAGGGTGAAGAAACAAATAGAGTGGCTAAGTGGCCTACACTAAAACCTTTTCAGGTCCTTTAGACCAACTTGATGCAATACCAGGATATCACATACATGGTTAATAAAATATTTTTTCAGCATTTTAATAATATTGAATCATACCACTCTTATCTGATTTTAGATTTGCTTCCTATTAACTGTGAATGTGATTGGCCAAAGAATGAACTTCATGGTGATCTTCCACGGATGTTGGCTGATTGTGATTCTGACTCGACGTCAGAGAGAAAAGATTGCCAAGTTGTGGCCCAAATATTGTGTATTCCTGGTGTTTTTCCTCCTGTGGCAGTATCTGCTGTGTTTGGGCATGCCACCTGTGCTCTGTATAGGTAGGACATCCCCATTGCTTTTGAATTTTATGACCATTACAAAGCTTGTAACTTGACATATTACTTTTTTTACTTTACAGAATATCCCTGGAGGTGGGACAAGATTGTTCCCGTGAATTCAGCTCTAATAAAATGGATGTATCTTCCAGACTTCTTCACGCCTCCAAAAGCCAACGTTCTCATATGTAAGTGGCATGGGTCATGTGATGACAAATTCAAATCACAAACTGCTCAGCCACTCCAGTTGGTTTGCTTGCCCTGCCCTACTAAAGTGTTCCTTTACTCATACAAAAAAAGATTTCTTGTACTAGGGGTCATTTATCAATGTAAATGATTTTAAATAGTATACATTTTTGCTCAAACCCTGCACTCAAATGTGAGCTGTGCTTGACATAATCCAGCATTGTATAGGTGACAACTAAGCATTTATTGCTCATTCTCCCTTTTGGAGATTTATCATTATGGTTAAGAATATGCAGCCAATTTAGAAGTTGTTCTTTTTGCTCACAAGAGTTGATGCACTCCTGACCCTTTACTTGGGCCAAAACTGGTTAACTTGCAAAATAATATTATGTAGTCTAACGGAAGGAGCGGCAGGGATCCCTTGCTATTCCTATTGTAATGCATATCTGAAAGTTACTGGGTTCATTAGGCAGTTTTTCTTAAATATTACCACTTCTATTAAGCAATTGCTATACAGTAACTATGACGTTTTTGTCCACTACAGTGCTATTAAGCAACATAGCCTGGTCAAGAACCCTGCTCTTGCCTGTGGTTGGACATAAAGGGGGTATTAGTGAGGTAATCCTTGTGCTCTTTCATTGTGTAAACATTCCACAAGCCATCAAAGCCTTCATTGTCTTAAAGAGCTGGACTACAAACAGAACTTGTACCGTGGACCTGTCCCTTGGTCCCATCTTTTTTTGGTTTCGGATTCCTTTTGTCATGTTCAGGAGTTCTGGCAATATTCAAATAAATACATTCATTTCTTCTTTGTTCATGTATCTTCAGATGACTTCATCCTTCTGCTGTGTGTGTCACAACAGTGGAAGGTGTTTGATAATGAGAAGAAAGAAGAATGGTACACCGTAGCTGGGGAGAACACAGAGCAGATAGAGTTTCCTGGTTCCAGACCTAACCTGGTACCTAACTTCATCAACTGCAGGTAAATCCCTTCTGTTCTAAAATCCTTCTTTGTTGACACTTTAAAAGGTCAGTCCACACAAAAAACTATATGCATGTTGGGGCAGACATATTTGTGTTTCATAGGCAAATGCTGATTTCAGTACAATGCTGCAGTGCTGTACAAAATCATGCTGCTTCCCATAATGCAATCTAAGTCAGCCAACTATTAAGAAGCAATGCAATACTTCTGTAGCTGATACTATATCCTAGCATTTGTTGATAGACTCACTGGGCCACGGATTTGTAGTTCTAGTAATAAAACTACAAATCAATATATAAAGCCAAAAACTACAACGGTTTTTAAAATGCAACATTGTAATAATTAATGCATCCTTATTATATTTTTCAAATCAAAAAGAGTACATGAATTTGGCCTGGTATCAGTCTTACAGTCACTGTACAGCAGAGTTTAGGGAGAGGGAAAGTGAGGCATAACAAAGATCCATCCCATAATGCAATAGGCCAAAATACAAATCTTTTTTGTCAGGAAAAACAAATGCTTAATATGTGTTTTATTTGTGTGTAAATCACGGTTACATTTGACAATAATATTTGCCATTACAGGTCATACTTGGACATGCTTAAGGTGGTGGTCTTCCGGTATTTGTTCTGGTTTGTCCTGGCAATTGTTTTTGTCACAGGTGCCACTAGGATAAGTGTTTTTGGCCTTGGTTACTTGATGGCCTGCTTCTACCTTCTCCTGTTTGGCACAGCCCTCCTCCAGAAACCATTGAAGGCAAGGCTTGTTTTATGGGACTGTCTAATCATCTATAACATCACGGTTATACTCTCCAAGAACCTACTGTCGGTGAGTTATTTTATTGAGGTAACATTTCAGTAATTAAAGTTCTGTGGTTTACATTGACATACCATTATGCAAATGTTATATGTGTTTTTTTATTATTTTCCAAGACTTAGGATAGACTTCCATGGGAGAACCTGGGTGATCTAGCAGACCTGCAATGGAGTTCCTAAAAATCATTTGCTGTTGGCAAATGTTTTTAATCATCTGGAGCAGATTCTTTCCAGGTTTGCTGAATCACCCAGGTTCTCCCATAATAGTCTATATCCTCCAGTCTTGGAGTGCTTTAATGAATCCGGTCCCATATGTAATTTATTTTAAGTGACAAAAGTGGAGAATAAAAAAAGGTGAGATGAGAACTCAAAAACAAAAAAACGTGGATTACCTGGAGGTTCACACACGCCATTTAACCTCCTGAGCGGTTCATTTCTGTCCAGTTTTATATGTCTAAAAGCGGTACATTGTTTTTCATAAAATTGTTTTTTTACAGTATAATATAATAGAATGAGTATAATAAAGTTTGAAAACATAATCATGTCAAAATAATACATTTGAAAAAAAGTATTTTTTTAATTTTTTTTAAATAAATAATATATTCATACTATTATATTATACTGTAAAAAAAATGTTGATAAAAAACAATGAATATAAAGTAGGAATCTTAGTGGTGGTTGAAGTTTACGTATACTGGATGTCCTAAGGGACAATGTGCCAACCCTTAAAAATTATGTAAGATATGTAAATAACAAAGGAGAGGAAGGGTTTTTTGGCAAACAAAAAAGTATTATATTCAATGATCATTGAATACAATACTTTTTTGTTTGCCAAAAAAACGCTTCCTCTTCTTTGTTCTTTATATTTTTTACATTAAAAACAATGTACTGCTTTTACACAAATAAATCCAATGTATTACATTCAATACAGTTATTTTGTAATGAATGCAATACAAATAGATTAGAATTTCCCGCCTGGCCCTGAACGGAACATCTGCACGCACCAACGTCACTGGGAACTCCCATCAGGTGCAGAAGACGCTGGCCGGAGGAAGAGAGAAAACGCGAAGGCTGACGCGGGACGCCAGCGGATCAGGTAAGACTAGATTTACTATCTTTTCCCATAGGTTTACCTACCCCGAGTGTGACTCGGGGTTACCGCTTCCAGCATCTTTTTTCTACCCCGAGTAACACATTCGAGGTTATCACTGGGAGGGGTAAAGAGGAACTAAACCACATTTATACTCCCCCTGTCTCGGTTCCATTTGCGGGGGCCCCAAGCTTCTTCCTCCTAATGATCTTTAGTCATCCAAATTGGCCAGGCTGGGAATGGCATAGCTCTTCTGTCCCGGCAACTGCAGGAGAACGATCTCCGAGCAGGACATTGTCAGGTAGCCATGAGAGCAATCATGCAGGTAAGAAGCTTATTGCAGAATAACTGCCTGTCTTTCTACAATAAATCCTTGCCTGGTCACAAACATTTAAAGTGGAGCTTTAGTTCAACTTTAATTAGTTAAGTTATTTTTCCCACAATGGAATATGTGATCTTAGAAGGTGGCAAGTTACTTTTATACTACACTATCTGTGCTGGTGCAGTTTGTAATGTAAATCTTTGTCTGGATTTTTTTTATCTTCCAGCTTTTGTCTTGTGTATTTGTTCAGCAAATGCAAAACAACTTCTGTTGGGTGATTCAGCTCTTCAGCCTTGTATGCACCGTTAAGGGCTACTACAACCGTGAGTATGGATATTATCAAATAGAGAATTTAATGTGTGCATTTTATTATTTTTTTATTTAAAAAAAACATGGGCTTGGTGTGCAGTTACATTATATCAGCCACTATTCTACTGACAATGATTTCTACAATATTTTCTAGTGTCTATGGGAATGTGTGGCCATAGAGATTAGAATAGTTTGGAAGAGGAAACCTGGCTCAACAAATTCCAATTCTGTCCTAAGGTTTTCCATAAGGTTGAGGTCAGAACTCTCTGCAGGGCTTTTTAGATACTCTTTTCTAAACTGTTCAAACATTGGGTCTGATTTAATAAAGCTCTCTGAGGATGAAGAGGATACACTTTCATCAGTGAAGCTGGGTGACCCAGCAAACCTGGAATGCATCTGGTCCATGACCCAAAACATTTTTTCTTACAAATATCAAATGACTTTTAGGAAATCCATTTCAGGTTTGCTGGATCACCCAGCATTACTGATGAAAATGTATCCCC
>NC_092866.1:13022986-13067803 GCF_032062135.1 Pyxicephalus adspersus | reverse complement strand
CTCTACTGTTTTGTCACCTACACAGGAATTAAGGAATACACAAAGGTGTGAATGACATTCTTACTCTTAACCTCCTTTAAACTGCACAAATATACATTTCATAGCCAAAGTTGGGCTTTAAGTGACCCAAAGTATCCTTTATGTGTAATAACTCCTTATTGTGTGACAATTATATATAACAAAGTTATCTATTTGATGCATCAATCCATGCGTCTGTTTTTATTCCTAGAGTGAGTCTTATGATTTGGGCAGTTAGATAGGGTTCACATCAATTGTATAAATCATACCCTAAGCAATGTAATATGGTATTATTATACTGTATGTGATCTCACTCAACTAAGTTTCATTGCAGGGGTTTTGAGCTGTATATGGCCAGTATACGGAAGAACATGGACTACCACCACGAGACTGAGAGAAAGTCACTTAGCCAGCTGAAGAAGCAGTAAGTATTTTAAGTTTGAAACACCCACATACACATTAAACCCTGGAATAATAAATTAAGCTTACAAAATCGGAATTTCTTGAATTAAATTTGCCACCATTAAACCAAATTTGGGATTTTTAAAGCTCTTCTGCCTGGAAATGTATTCCATTATTAAACAGCCAAAAATTGGT
Organism: Pyxicephalus adspersus; assembly: GCF_032062135.1. Taxonomy (NCBI): domain Eukaryota; kingdom Metazoa; phylum Chordata; class Amphibia; order Anura; family Pyxicephalidae; genus Pyxicephalus; species Pyxicephalus adspersus. Next base: position 13,067,188 of record NC_092866.1, on the reverse strand, counting down.
AGTTTTGGAGGTAGTTGGTGACAATGGGGATTAGCCTTGCACCCCTTCCAGTTTTATTGCCCTGTCTTAAATCTGATCACATCATAGGGTGAAAAAAACACCCTGTGCATTCTCAAAATCTGGTGAATAGTTTGCAATGACAACAAAGCTTAAAGTTTTCTACCTCATTAGATTCCTCATTATATATATATATATATATATATATATATATATATATATATAATCTTTCTCCTCTGCAGTGTAATGAAGTTTGTGATGTTCGGCCAAAGGATGTGTGTGACAGATAACACCCACAAACAAGCTCATTGTTAGCCTAAATACAGCAATCAATCCAAGTGTAAGAGTAAATAAAGATAAATATTACTCGGTTATACATCTATTGTGACAGCAGTAGTTGCCAAATATATATGTATTTGGCAACTACTGCTGTCACAATAGATGTATAGCTGAGTAAAATCTATCTTTATTTACTCTTACACTTGGATTGATTGCCATATTTAGGCATGTAAACCAGCACTGACATTCTGTGGATCTCTATTTACATACTCCAAAATATCTGCTGGATCATCAATGTTCTGTGAAGGGGCAAAAATTACAAGTATAGATTACTAGTAGAACTCAACTTTTGTCTTTTACAGGATGGAAAGAATTCGTGCAAAACAGGAGCGTTACCATCAAGGGAGAAAGCAGAGTGAGAATGACCAGGAGGATATAGGTACAATTTGCAGTCAAATATTGGTGCCACCAAGAGGTGATATTCACTCTCCCACAGACACCACAGTGCAAATGTTTTACCTGCAAGTATTGTGCAAATTTAAACAAATAAAATGACTGATACACTGCAAATACTGCAATGTTCTGTGATCTAGATGCTTTAAGGAAGGCAGCCAGGGTTCGCCATATTTTAAACAGCAGAGGTTTTTGAACTCATAATAAAACCTACCTGTCCACAATTTTCATTAGGCCACAAACATTCTGAAAATACCTGTATGATTAATAGAAATGCACCGACCTGACCTGGTTTTTACAACTCTTATCTATTTCAGAAATAGAGTCAATTTATACTTGATTTTGAAAATATTGAATAGACTGCTCAATTGAACAGAAAAATCACCTGTATATGGCCAGTCATGGTTCCAGATATATTGAAAAAATGTTGTATTTATCTTGATAAAAACACCTGGGTATTCAAATCGGTAGGGTCTGGAATAGGTAAAGAAACCTAGGCAGTACATTCATTTTGAGCACTTGTATTCTTCCAATCCAAGATATAGTCAGCCCTCTCCACATGGTTCTTTTCTAAACAGCATATCAGTTTTGTTTTGTGCCAGAGTATAGCATTTAAATTGTTCTATATATCCTTCCACTGTGATAGTAGTTTCTTGTCCTGTTTCACAGGAGAGGAAGAGGGTGCAAAGAAGCCTAGAAAGAAGATTCATTGGAGCCGCCCATGGTTGGATCATGCTTCAGGTACTTCCCAGGATGCAGGTTCAATAACTGTCACTGTCCATGGCATCTGTGTGCATTCATTTCTGGTGTAGTCTGGTGCAGAAAAAAATTGTGTCTTCAGATATTGGAGAATGTTCAACCAAGTTACTCCCGTTTTCTTCTGTGACCAACCCCTGCATTTCTGCCTGCAATACAAACCATTGTACAACAATCTTTATTGCTTTTTAGTATCATTTAGTATCTGTAGGCAGATTTAGGATTCAACCATTTTTTGTATTGTATATTTTATTTGCTTTATCTCTGCATCACATTTGGGTATGGCAAACTGTATTATGCTACTGCACTACAAAGGTCACTGTAAGGGTGGGGGGTAACCTAAACATTAAGCTGCATCTGTAAAAAAAAAAAAAAAGGATTTTGTCTTTTTTAAAAGATTGCAGCAAACCATTGCTTAGTTTTTGTTTTTTTCTGTTTATGCAGTTTTGCATTCTGGGGATTATTTCTTGTTCGAATCAGATAGTGAGGAAGATGAGGAGTCTGTATTAGAGGAACCAAAGCCACCCAAACAGAGCGCCTTCCAGGTAAGAACTTTATTTAGCTGACCCAGTTGTACTAAATTAATACATTAAAATACTTGCCTATACCTAAAATTATTGAATGTTACTAAAAAAAGTTCATGCCAAGGCTGCGTTTGCTGTTTTTAAAATTGTGTTCCTGTTTATGCAAGACTCCTATGTGGAAGGAATTACAGCCATAACGTTTTTGAGTAAAAGCTAGAAAGGCTTTATTGTTTTATTTCACCCTATGTGGACATTCAGCTTTTCTTCTGCTCTGTCATTGAACAGAATGTGTTAATTTTTTTACCCCAAAAATTATTCTATTTTAATTCCTGGAAGTTTTCAGTTAGTTGCAATTTGCTTCCTGCCCCTGTGACACCTGTACAATGAATGAGAGGTGCAGATGTCACACCTAGAGGAAGGTAAAGACAAATTTTACCTATACTATTTAAGCCTTTTCTGTTCTTGTTTGAGACATTTCATGTCACTTCCAGCCCTGACTTAGAAAAATCCATCAGGAGGGCACAACTGGCAAAAAGAAAACCCCTAAACCAAGGCTCGAACCCCTCCCTTCCTGAACTTTCAAAACATAAGAAATAGTTGCATAGGGCTAATATTATAGTGTTAGTATCTCAATAACTTGGCAGGTTTGACCTTCCGACTTTATACTATAAAAAAACATTCTTCTTGGTCTATTCACATTTAGTCTGGTGCTTCTTTTTTTTCTGTACCTCTGAGAATCTTGGATAGGTGTCTACTTTATCAAATGGTTACAGTGCATCTACAGTTTTTGACCTAGCAGTGCTGTGTCTCTCCATATGAAAATAAATATTCCTAATAAACTTGTATCTCTGTGTTCTATTTTCATGTCTTTCTAGCTGGCATATCAGGCCTGGGTTACTAGTGCCAAATCTGCACTGGATGAGAGGAGGAAGCATCAGAAACGCAGGGCAGAAGCAGAAAGGTCTCAAGATAGATCTAGAAAAAGAGAAGCAAAATCAGAAGAAGGTAACGGAGGATTTTCATTATTTATATACATAACGGTTAATTATATTTCTCATAATCCTGGCTATACAATACGGTTTGATGATTTTAAAGGTTACAGCATCATTTAGAACATACAGATCCTAACCTGTATCCTATTTACCTTCTTGTTCTATGTTTGTATTGAGATAGGCCATTCCAAAACTTTCAGTAGGTAGAGCTGAAGTCTCCTCCATTACTTTAACACATGGTTATTCCTTTAAATCTACAATAAGCAAGAAAACTTGCTCTAAATATAAGGGCATCGCTATAAAAAGCCAATGCCCAGTAATTTGACATCTGATTATGTGTAAACATTTTGGAGTGGTAGTCAGCCCATTGCAGGAAAAGGGAAACATGACAACTAATACTTTTTTCAGTTTAAAAATTAAGTATAGAAAATCGTAGACTTACTATAGATTTACAATATTGACTTTTGTAAAGTTAAATATTAGTTATAATACTGGAATAAGTAAGCATTCCACTGCCTTTGTTAAAGCAATCTAATGTAAGACAGTGCCTAATTCTCAAATCCACTTAATTTATCCATTAACTTACAAATAACTATTTTTTCATTTTTACTTTTTTTTTTTACATATGTAAAACCCCAAAAATATAGCAGAATTGTCTAACTCCATTCCACAAGGTCCACAATCTGTCCACCTTTTTCTTCCAATGTATTTTTCCAACAGACAATATTATATGTAGTAAGTATATTATAAGGAACCATTGTCTATAAGGAAGTCCAAAAATGACAGCCTCTGTGTGGTCCTCAAGGACCAGAGTTGAACATCCATAAAATTTAGTTTCCTTTTACGCATCTAGTAAAATATACAAAACAGCCCCCATAACTATTTTGCAGAAGCAGTGACTGGTCTTTGTTACAGGAAGTTTCTGTTCAGTCCAACAGATCCGACTTCTTCTTAGCAATGCTATAGTACTTTGTTGAATTTTATATATTACATTATTATCAAAAATGTATATTGCTAGCAGGGTCCTCTTCTCCCCCTGTGTCACGGTCTGTATCTGTCTGTCATTTGCTACCCCAATTTAATGTACAGAGCTGCGTAATTTGTTGGCACTATATAAATCTTGTTTAATAATAATAAAGTAGTAAAGATATAAATCTGCTTTAATCATTTATAAACCTCAAGAAACCACTTTAATAAAAAGGACCCCAATTCAATTGTTTTTTTTTTTAATGTTGGCTTTTAGCAGCTGTGCCAGCACCTGACAGCCAAGAACCTCCAGAAGAAGAATCTGAGGAGCAGGAAGCATTGGATGAGACCCCAGGTAAGGAAGTCAGACAAGAGATCTGCAACCTTTCTGTTTTTATTTTGCCAGAGATGTTCTAAAGGGAGGAAGGTATCAACCAAAAGGTAAAGGCTGCCATTTCTGATCTCCATCCACTAGTTTCTTGGCTTCCTTGGTTTCAGTACTTTCTGATTCTTGACCTGGAACAAGCATTAAATTATCAATCAGTAAACATGAAACGGTGGCATCTGAACATCTGCATACTTTATCTGGTTAGTGACTCAATAATGACTGGAGCCTTTGAAGCAGAAATAAACTGCATAGCTCAGTGCAGGATGTCATGATATGCTGGCCATCCAGGCATCTCCCACAGCTGCTGGGACAGAATGAATGTAGTTATGTGATCCTGTCTTGGCCAATTAAGATGACTGAAGATCCAGCATCCCGTAGAGGAGAGGAGGAATATGGTGGTTCCCACGCTGGTGCGAGGACAGGTGAGTGAAAATAAAAAAATGTGAGCAGGTAGGAAAGGTATTTTATTGCAGAATAAGACATCTCCTGGTCCTGTAATAAAGTGCTTGCCTGCTCACAATTTTTTTATTTTTAACATTTTGTTCCACTTTAAGTGTAACAGTCAACAGCATAGCATATTCAGAAAGAAACAGTTGCAATGCCAGCCAACATATTTTCCAGTTATAGGTTTACTTAAAAGCTAACAATAGCTGTATACAATATGAAATACATACTGTATATGAGATAACATTTATGTATATAAGTCAACACATGCATACACTGAAAGCACCTGGGGGCACTTTGATGATCTACATGAGTATGTTTTACGATCAAGCCTACCGTTTGACTGCATTTTTCTAATCCAGTCATGGTGGTTTCACTGACCAATAGCGCATTTTAGTAGTGAGCTGACTCCCAACACTACCAGTAAGTGATAAATCTTACAAATTTAAATGATGCCGGTTTTGGGGTCTCTATACTTGCATGCAGAGGACTGGAGCTACAAAAGGGCACCACTAGTCACCTGCGCTATATGTCTGCATTACAGGTTCTAGTTTGAATCGGTCCTATGAAAATCTTTCTTTCTACTTAGAACCTCATCTTCTGTCCAAGTCATGAGTGCGCATCGCCCTATCCTTGTTCCATGTTATTTTTCCATGTTTGCTCTTCAACTGCCTAATAAGGCACTGGCATTGCAAGCTAAACTGGTGCCTAGCACTGGGAGGAATGCAATTTAAAGTCAACATAGAAAGGGATTCTTCTGAAAACAAATCAATATATTTTATTAATATTTATTATTATCATTATTACACAGTATTTATATAGTATTTATATTAGTATATCATATTACGCAGAGCTGTACAAAGTCCATAGTCGTGTCACTAAATGTCCCTCAAAGGAGCTCACAATCTAATGTCCATACCATAGTCATATGTCATTAATGTAGTCTAAGGTCAATTTTAGGGGAAGCCAATTAACCTCACTGCATGTTTTTGGGATGTGGGAGGGAACCGGAGTACCGGGAGGAAACCCATGCAGACAGGGGGAGAACCTGCAAACTGCAGATCGTGTCCTGGCTGGGATTGGAACCTGGGACCTAGCGCTGCAAAGTGCTAACCCCTGAGCCACCGTGCTGCCAACTAATCTGAAATTGTCTCTCTCCAGCAGGTGGTAGTAATGTGATTCAGCGCATACTTGATATTTTGAAATTTCTCTGGGTCCTCCTGCTTGCCATGTTGGATGGAATGATAGACTGGCTGGGATCACTAACTAAACAATATGTGGATATGAGCACTGTGTTGTGGGTGGAGAGATACATTCTGACACAAAAACTAGCCAAAGTAAGTTGTCACTTTTTTTATGTCTTTGGTTATTAAAACTAAGTTTACATTTCTGTTAAAAAGGACCTGAACTGTGGAAACTGTACACCTAAAAAAGTGTCTCCACTTTTTTACTACGTGTTTGGCAGAATTGACTCTGCTTCTTCAGGAAAATTGGAGATCTACAATTAAAACCTTTATATACATTGAATCATGATTCGGAATATCAAAATCAACTCAGTAAATTGGATTATTGCATCCCAATCACATTGATTGTTTTGAATTACATAGTGTTCCTGAATGAGGACAATCAGACGGAGTCCTTCTCACACAGTATGGTAATGTTAGTGATACATTGAAATAATCCAATTTATTGAGTTGATTTTGATATTCCTATGTATCAATGTATATATAAATGTTTTTTAAATATAGATCTCCTGCTTTCCTGAAGAAGCAAAGTCAATTCCACAAAACGCATAGAAAAAAAAGTGGAGACGCTCATATATTAAAGGGTTGCCCCACTCAGGAGACTTGTATGAACATATATGAAAAACTCATTATGTGTCTACAATTTTTTTTTAGTAAAAGTTTTTTAAATAAAATTTTTTTAATATTATTTGGAAAACCTCATGAATTGTGTGGAAAGAAAAGTCCTATTATTTGATGATTCAATGTGTTTAATGCTTCAAGGTTTAGGGATGTGGCCAGATGGATCTATAATGAATTGGTTATATTAGCATCCACAGTTTGGAATAGATAGGTAAAGGGGGTTTGAACAAATTTGGATTTATATTAAAGAAGTAAATAATACTAGCAGTAGCAAAGGTAGTGTAGTAAAATTTATTTTCAGTAGTAGAGGGGATGCATTGTCTAGCTTCCTAAGCAATTTGACTTTGAGATTTTATAGAAGAAGCCTTGGTATGACAAACTAAAATAAGATAAATATCAGTAATTAGAGAGACATATAGGTAAACAGATGTGTCCCTGTGGTAATATTAGGAAAATTTCAACAGCGTACCAGATCATAGATATTTTTTGAATACCAAAAATGGCTTTACTTTTTTCTGCCATGGACGTAAGGGTTACATCAGATCAGAACCCCCTTTCCCATTCACCATACACCCCATTCACCATCATTGTGTCTCTAGGCCACCACCACTGAGATCTGTAAGTCTTAGATGCTTACTCAAGTCCTAGGTTTACTGATAGGCTGAAAATTGCTTAAGGAAATATGGAACAAGATTAAGTTTGCCATCAACTACTGCACGCATAGATCCCCAAGATAACCTGAATTTAAATGAGATATGAACCCAAGTTGTTTCTAATTACAGTATGGTATGGGGCAGGGGCTGGAACTTCACAAGCAAAGTGAAGGAATGATTCTGCAAAGGATAGTAAATTACATTAGCTGGGCCATAAAAAGCTGATTAAGATTAAAGGAATAGTGGTTTTAAAGGCACATCTTAAGCTACGTACACACTTCCAATTATTATCGTCGGAAAACGAACGACGAACGTTCCTGCACGATATACACGAACGATCGTATAGCACCGATCTTGCACATAGAGGTAACGACACGATCGTTCGTAGATATTGTACACACAATAGATACGATCGTTTAAGCGATAGAGGAACTATGTGCACGACAGGAAAGTGAACGGACGTTCGTTCATCACGCATGCTCTGAACATGGACGATCAACGAACGACCGTACACACGAACGATGTTCAACGATCGTCGTCCAATCCGATCCGTCGGTCCGGTCGTTCGTTTCCAGCGACTTTCCTCGTTCGTCGGCGTCGTTGGTTACTTTTTTACGAACGATTTTTTGCCCAATCGATCGTTCGTCGTTCGATTGGAACGATAAAAATTGGAAGTGTGTACGCACCTTTACTAATTAGGGTAAAAAAAACACAACTAAAAGAGTAATATTCTCCATTTTCTTTGTTTCAATTAAGCATTTAAGTTCAAGCTGAAATGTATACACTCAAGGTAAAAAGAACAATGAACTTTATATGTATATATTTTAACATAAACTATAGTTTTTACCTTTTTAAAAGTTTGTAAGCTTATGAATTTATCACCTTGGGGACAACAACTTTAGCCCCTTCTTGCCTTCAAGAGAACAATTGATGGTAGTTTTAGTAACTAGATTATGTTAAGCCTATTATTGACTATATATTTTTAATATAGGGGGAAGATGTGAATAGAAAAGACATGAATACACTTTATGAAACTCGGCAGGACACTAAAGTAGCAGGTCCATCTATATTACCTGCTGAAGCAACTCTGGACAAAGGCGTGGATTCACAGACCAGCATGGGTTCAAGGTAGGTGATTGGACAACCTTGGAAATTAGGATATTTTGTTCAAAACCTACCTACTAGTTTCATATTCATATTGTGAGAAATTGACTTATGGGAATACTATATTATCTGAATTTAAATATTCATTCCATGTATACCCAATACCACCCATTGGGGGTTCTTACAGCGATGATTACAGTATGGGAGGAAATGGCCTCTCTTGTCTACATGAGATTAATGAAATCAATATACTGGTGCTGTAACAATTTGGGAATTTATTCATGCACACTTGTAGTAACTGAAAGATCCACTTTAAGGTAGTTTCATGTTCACTTTTTTAAAAGAAAGCATTTGCAGGTCACTGATTTGTACCTGTTGGCTGGAATTGTTCTTTGAATAATGTATCAACAACAGATACATGTGAGAGTTCTGTGTCATTCCTCTTGTGTCTTGCAGTGGTTGTGAAGAGGAGGAAGTACCTAGCAGTATGGCGGACTGTACAGACATAATAACTCCGCTCAGCACTGGATACAACACCCGCAGTAACAGCACTGAACAGATTTCTACCACTATGGGCTGGGAGGAGGTGTCCTCAGGAAAAGACTCCATGGAGATTCAGCCAACAAAGCGTTGCCGTACTGCTAGTGAATTATTAATATGCAGGTAAGTAGCAGTGGGGAGAATTCATCTTTTTTATATATAGATTTTTTTTTAATTCATAATTTATTGGGAAGGTTGAATGAAAACGCAGTTTACAGAAACAAACATAATGATTATTCAAGTTGTAGGCAATACAACAATCAAATACAAAAGAAGGAAAGCATCTATTAACAGCATAATCAGTTTTCTGCAGCAGTGAAAACAAAATAGTATCAACACATATCTGTGACCATATCAATCCCATAGAACTCAACACGTAACAATTATTGTTTTAAACTTAATAAATATTACAAAACTATTCTAGGTTGGGAGGTGGGGGGGATACAAAGTTACGGGAACTATGAGGGAAGATTCCTTGATTGGATAAACCTATGCTTTAAATACCAACTAGTAAAAATAATGATATAAAGCTTCTCAAAATATTAGCAATTCAGGTGTTTGCTTGGAGGGTGGTAAAATAATCTGTTGAATCGCATATATATCTAATTTTTAAGTCAACATATGCGTTGTCTGTAGAAAGAAACAGCTGGCCTCTATTTGTTTTTAGGAACCAATTACAATGTTTGTTTCTTGCCTGACGAAATGCATGTACTGTACTGAAAGAAACCCATGGACTTCCATTGCTGAACTAAGTTAGTTCTGACTTGGAATGGACATGCAAATAAGAAAGTCCAAGCTTTTGCATGATTGTTTTAGGTTAGATGCCAATAAGTTACTAAGGCTTTTAGACAGAAGGCAACAATTATTTTCAGATGTGGATTTAGCAAAAGTAGCCCTCCTATTCCTGGGTGCAGGTCTCTTTTTTGGGTGGTTTTATAAAGCTGGTGCAAGAAATGAAGCTCTGTAAATCCTGTGTTTTCACTGCTTTGTTCTCTGTTCTCAAAAGGCCGCTGACCTTCGAGGAACTCACGGAATCAAGTGACTTTTTCCGGTCACAAAACCGCCCATTGAGGCTGCTTTTTGCGTTGTACCACTTCTTGGCTGCTCATTCAGAGCTTTTGTGCTACTTCATCATCATTCTAAACAACATGGTGAGCGCCTCCCTCATCTCCCTCTTCCTTCCCATCCTGGTCTTTCTGTGGGCAATGCTATCGATCCACCGGCCAAGCAAAAAATTCTGGATGACGGCTATTGTGTTTACTGAGGTAAGTCATGAGTGTGCATGAATTGCTTTTAATAGTAAACCCTGGGCTCAATTAACACTGTTTAAATCTGTACGTAACCTATTCACATGGCTCTGGAAATATAGGTTGGGAACATAAACCATAAACAATCTGTCCACAAACCACAATATTTATAAAAAGATTCTGCTTTGCAAGTTCCAAATCTTTGGGTGGGGCTAAGCTCCAGGGAATCAAAATGGCATTACTGCTGTGTTATAAAACCACTTTTGGTATGTATGCAATATTATTTTTTTCTACCTGATTATGGCAGCAAGCTTTCCTAGAGAGTCGTTTAGCTGATGGTGACCCCTTAGGTACTTCTGCCAGGTGTTTCTGTCTGTTACATGGACACCTTGAGGATGCACAGAATGGAGGAAGCAACCTTTTTTTCCCAAGTGACCCAAAATTTACCAGAGGTTCTTTGGGACCTTGAAATAGTTTTAAGGGTTCCTGTGGGGTTAAAAGAGAAAGACTAGGTTGGAATTTCTCTGTGTTTTTCTGTCTGTTCTATGAATGGAGTTTAAGGTACCTAGATAGTGCATAGGTATGTCATAAAGATCACCCCACCTAAAAATCTTTTTTGGTGAAATTACTAGGTGCTTTATAATATCTGTGTCTTCGTCATTGAGATCCCTATGCCAGTGTTCTGGTCTCTGTACTAGCTGCCCAATGAGAAAAAAGGATTTCAGAGACTTGAGAAGTGTACAGTTAGAGAAAGACTAAGAACAAGGTTACAGTCACACTGGTTCATGATGAAAAATTGTCCTGTCTGGCTCCCACTGTATACTGTCCATGGGGATGGAGCATTTTCAGACAGCAAAGGTACTGAGTAGTTTATTTATGTAGCACACACCCACCAAGGTAAATAAACAATGCAGTTGTTGGCAATCCTACAATTAGCCTTATAATTTACAGAATCCAACAAAGTTTTGGGTCAACTTTCTATTATAAGACTTTTTTCTACTAAGCCCCTACGTTCATTCTCAATGTACAACAACCATGCTGACCATATTTTATAGAACTTTTACATGTATGTTCTTTTGTCTTCATACGTTACCACCAGCTCCACAACCCTCACCTTCCCCTCTTTGTATTCTTCAGATAATGGTGGTTATAAAATACCTCTGTCAGTTCAGCTTCTTCCCATGGAACAGCGACACAGTTCTTGTACGTTATGAGGGCAAACCATTCTTTCCTCCACGAATCCTCGGAGTTGAGAAAAGTGACGCTTACATCAAATATGACCTGATCCAGCTACTGGCCCTTTTCTTTCATCGATCTCTGCTAATGGTAAACTACTTTTCTTTTACAGTAAAATATATCTAACAATATAATGTTAGTAACCTAAAGATCTTTAAAATTTTGGGTGTTTTCAACAACTTTTTGCGTATCGTGTATCCCAGCTCCTGCTGTTTAATTCTTCATAAAATGAAATAAATAAAGAACTCATAAAAAAGGGGAAACTCCTCAAGATTCCCACAGAAGATGTGCAGACTGAATACTTAAGCTTGGTGATAAAATTTAACTACCCAAAGCTTTCAGGTCACATAGGTGACAAAAGTTGACATTTTAAATTTGACTGTACTTCCCATTTACATAAGGTGTGTGCGAATGTGGAGCAGGCCCAAAATTTTTTCCATTGTTTTATTTGAGCCTACAACACCATAGCAAAAAGCACACAAGATTAGCTAGCTTTTAAAATAAAATATACTTTTTAATACCTGTTTACTATCTGCACCTTATAAAAAGATGTCATGTAAGAAAAGAAATGTTCTCTGTCTTTGCAGAGTTATGGATTGTGGGACCAGGAAAATATGGATCCTGTTCAAAAACCGCAGAAGGAAAAAAAGCAGAGCCACCAGGAAACAGACATATCCACTGATACAGACCCCAAAGGGAGCCGCAGTTCTCTAATTCGCCGACGCAAGAGGGGAGAGTCGCTGACCAGTGAGACTGACAAATGTAGGAATATGTTTATATATCATTTCAGGCCACTTGAATATCTGTTGATGCTCAGTAATAATTCTTAAAAGAATACTTTATACAAAGCATAATGAGAAAGCTTGAGTAAGTTTAAATCATGCAGACATTAAAAAAAAAAACCTGATATGTTTTACAAATATATTTCCCACCGGTTAATGAACAAAAAATGAAAAAAAAGCATTGTATCCTTTGAAAATTGAGGGGCTTTGGGCGAAGAAACCCTTCACTTTAATAAACAGATGGGTTCCGGACAAATATTTCCAAAAAACAGAGAGGTACTTTAATCTATGCTTATATAAATATAGCTTTGAGCACAAGTGTCTTTTATTGTGCATTTATTGTTCTTTCAGCCCTGAATGCAGGAAAGGATAAACCTCGAGATCCAGAGAAGAAAAAGAGAAAACCAGCAGCTGTCAGAATGAAGATGATGGGGCATAAAGTGGAAACAGTTTTCATTCGCATGTAAGAACAAAGAAAACTGCTATGGGTAGATGTGTGTGCAGTGTATGGCATTCCAGATGATCAGTTTTGCCCAAAGTTCCGTATATTATGGCATGAAGACTGAAGCAGGAAATTTTAATCCTCGCTGCTAGAGAATGAGGCATTATAAGGGGGAGGCTGAGATGGCTAAAAAAGAACTGGCTTTGATGTTTAATAACAATAAAAATTCTACTACAATAGCAAAATGGACAGAAATACATTGAGAGATGTAAACTAAGCACGTGTATGTCAGTTTGTAACCTTATGCTTGGTCCACCAACCAGTTTATGTTTATAAGATTATCAATTTCCTATTTGAAGCTCTCCTTTTGGAAAAGCCAAACTGGTTCCCTTAAAAACCAAAGCAGGGAAGAGAGTGCAATGAACCTTGTGCATTACCAAAAAAAACAAAAACTTTAAATTGAACAAAAAGCAAGTTGCCTGACGGTTTTACTGACCACTTTGCTTCAAAATGTTTAGTTGCTGATCTAGAACAAGTATGTAGCCCTTGAGAGTAGTAACTTCAATTCAACTTTTTTTTACTTAAAAAATCTCTTAAGATTTGAAAATAATTGTCACATAATTATTGGCTAAAAAAAAAAAAAAGATCTCATTCTTGGGTTAAAGCTTTATGAGTTAAGCCCATTGTCTTTCCTTTACAGGGCAAAGGGAGTGTACAAGCCTGTGAAGTCATTCTTCCATGACATCCTACACACTCCATATCGAGCCGCGACAGACGTCTATGCTCTAATGTTCCTTGCCGATGTGGTGGACTTCGTCATCATTGTCTTTGGTTTCTGGGCCTTTGGGGTAAGTGACCTAAGGGCTAGAAAAAGCTATTGCCCAAAGCTACCCAGCATATAGTGCACGAAAAAAATAAGTGCTTATGTATGGTTGGGGTATGTATGGTTGGTTCTTTATTCCCTGTTAAGCTTTACATTTTATGTCAGTACTGGGATAACATAGACATCCCAGATTATTCCTCCTTATATACGATTCTTATATTGGTGTCCCTTGTCCTAGAAACATTCAGCGGCTGCAGACATCACATCATCACTGTCTGATGACCAGGTCCCTGAAGCATTCCTGGTTATGCTCCTCATTCAGTTCTCCACTATGGTGATAGACCGAGCTTTGTACCTCCGAAAAACTGTCCTTGGTAAACTAATTTTTCAAGTGATTCTGGTGATTGGAATTCATGTGTGGATGTTCTTCATCCTTCCAGCTGTGACTGAGAGGTAAGGAAGACCAGAGAACAAAGGACGTTGATACATTTTGACTTTGTTCTATTTAGAAGGATGTAATGTGGTCTGACACGAACACCTTTGCTTTTCTCTTATCTGCAGGATGTTTAGCCAAAACATGGTGGCTCAGCTGTGGTATTTTGTGAAGTGTATCTACTTTGCTCTATCTGCGTATCAGATCCGCTGTGGCTACCCAACCCGCATTCTAGGCAACTTCCTGACCAAGAAGTACAACCATGTTAACCTCTTCCTCTTCCAAGGGTGAGAAGATAGTGATGTCTGAGATAGCGGTTATGGAGATTTTAGCTGTTGTGTTTATTACCTCTGGAATGATTTGTTATTAGCCTTGTCATGAATTAGATTTGATTGTTCTAGATCAGAGGTTGATAAAGTATTGTAGCAGTGGGGTAGCTTGCAGGAGAATCAGAGGGCACTTTTCTTGGAAAGGGAAAAAAAAACAAAAAATATTTATTAGCAACTTATAGTACTGCCTCTTTATGTACAGTGAATGAAACTAAAAATATTTACCAGCACCTTATGCTACTGCCTCTAATGTACAAGTGTTGGTTTATAGGCAAGGGATTTGAGTTCAATGCATCCCCAAAAGGCCCAGCTATAAAACCTTTATCCTCTTGTTAATGGTGGGTGGATATGCCAATAAAGGCAATGCAAGTAGGATCATTCTATGTGTATATTGTAATCCTCTGTAATGTGAATAATGGGGCAGTGGAGCAAAGTGGCTGCCTTGCCTAGGGCTCCATTCTAGTTTGAGTACAGGGGTACACTAAATCTCTGGAAAACTCCTGTAATGAGATTGCTTTTTAAAGTGTCAGGTTTTTCGTCTTCCTGACTATAGTCTGTTCTGTTGTACCTGACCATAGTCTGTTTAGTTGTAGCATCAACAGGAGTCACTTTTGTAATAAAAATAAAATAGTAATAGGTATACTTTGGAGAAGTGAGCTATAATTCAACATCTCACTTTAGGATCTGAGATATTACCAACATAGTCTCCAAAAAGCCAGTGAGTGAGTCAATCATCTGGCATACACAGAAAACTGAATAATGAAAGGCATGTGGGGTGGGCCTTTAATTTTTTTTTAAATTTAAAAAGTTATAAATGACTAATAAACAACTAATTGCTTCTATTTTTATCCTAGTGTGTCGGTTTCTTTGAAAGTTCTGATCTGAATACTATCTTTGTATTTATAGTTTCCGTCTGGTCCCTTTTCTGGTGGAGCTGAGAGCTGTCATGGACTGGGTATGGACAGATACCACCCTCTCCTTGTCCAACTGGATGTGCGTGGAGGACATATACGCCAACATCTTCATCATTAAGTGTAGCCGGGAGACGGAGAAGGTAGGAAGTTAGGAACAATCTACATGAAACGCCATTTAAAATAAAATTCTGATCTGTTCTACGCAGACTTGATATGTATCATTAGGAAAAATCCTTTCCCCAATATTAAGGGCATGCACAAACTTTAATGGTGTTTACTATATACAGATATTCAGAATAGTGAAAGATGTTGCTAGTTAATATTACAAAATGTGCATCTTAGCTGTTCCTGCATACATCGAGCCTACTGTGATTTACATTCACTGCATGGAGTTGTCACTTGATGATCTCTCTTTTATTTAAAACACTAAAATTAATTTAGGAAAAATGAGTTTGTTTTTAGTAAGCATATCATTTGGGTCATTGCATTTACCTGAAAGTTATTTTTTGTGCCACTTTTTCAAGCTTTCCCTTTCATATTTTTTTAAATCAAGAATTTTGACAAATATACACTAGAGGGCTATTGCAATATAAACTTTGCTTTTTAAATTAATACTAAAGCCATCCTTACTCCTTAAAACTGTACTAAACCTTCAATACTCGCCTGTCCCTGTTTCATTGCAATGCACCACCAACTTTTTTTTTTTTCTTTCTGAATGCGATCTTGCTGGGATGCCATAACTCCCATGCAGGCACATAGGAGTTCATCCATTTCCTTCATGTGCAGGGGAAGCTGGGATTTCCTGGAATCTGGCTCTTTGACAGTTTCCTGGCGTTATCAGAAAGGTAAGAGGGGTTATTGCAGAAGGGACATCACCTGTCCCTTTCTGCAGTAGTTACCTGCCTGATTTTAAATTAATAATTTAAATGTATTTGTTAAACATACTTTGCTCAGCAGGATTCAGTTCATACCCGGGCTCATTCTTAGCATGCTGAAAATAGAGTAGGGATGAAGCAACTCCTGTGCACATGTGCAGGAGTTACATCGTCAGGGCCCCTACAATGGGAGGAGAAAAATGCTTCAGGACACCTAAAAAACTGGAAGGTGGCTATAACCTTGGACTGAGACCACAGCTTTGACCTTCCTGCCAGAGGAAAGGAATCCTGATGGGGAAGTATGCCATAAAGTGTAAGTGTGTGGTGCATGCTTACACATTATAGCAAAAGCCTATACATAAAAACAATAATAAAATGCCTTAGCAAGCTGAAATTGTTTTACTCCAAAGGAACCCTTCGGTTTATCACACTTTTTTTTCTTGTACAGAAATATCCTCAGCCCAAAGGTCAGAAGAAAAAGAAGATGGTGAAATACGGGATGGGTGGTCTGATTATCTTCTTCCTCATCTGCATCATTTGGTTCCCTTTGCTCTTTATGTCCTTGGTACGCTCCGTGGTGGGAGTAGTCAACCATCCTATTGATGTGACTGTGACTTTTAAGCTGGGAGGATATGAGGTAGGTAGAAGAAGAGCCGGGACATTTTTTGATACCTGGCAGCCAATCTTCAGCATCCATATCAACTTGGAGTGTGTTTTCTTTCTAGCCTCTGTTTACCATGAGTGCCCAGCAACATTCCATCCAGCCTTTCACCCCACAACAATATGAGGACCTGACCTATGAATTTGAGAGACAGCCAGTAAGTACATGAATGAGAGAGGAGGCAAATGGGCAGATTTGTAATCACAGCTTTAACCACTTTAATGCTATCCCTCTTCATAATCTATATGCTGTCCCAAACTGTAACCCCAATGATATGCCTTCCAGTAACCTTTGCACTCCACACCCCACCATAACTCTAACCCTATCCATACTTATAACCTAATGTTAATCCCATTGGTAAACATTCGTATAATCCCAGCTCTGACACTAAATTCTTACCTTTTTTTTCCTACTCCCCTCTTAACCCTTAAGTCCTAGCACCAGAATCTATTGTTCTGCTTATCAAGCACTTTAAAGTTTAGCAATTTTAGTGAAACAGCTACAATATCCTTTTCCATGCACATCAGCTTAGTCTATACATTATGTGGCCATATTATTCCAAACACCCTTCCAAATGTTTGATTCAGGAGTTTGCAATGAAGGGTAATGGTAATACTTTTGCATACAAATACATTTTAGACAATTGTGTGCTCCCATCCCTGTGGAAATAGAATGAAAAAGGTTGGTAAAGTTACAAAGTAAAGTGCAAATTCACAATAACGCCCATGAATTTCGAATGTCTGATAAGCTAGGTGTGATGGTCAACAAAGATTGTGCATACAGTGTATTTGAGTAGGTATTTTCCTACTCGTGTCATGTTTACAGACAAACAATAGAAACAAATATACTACTAATACTATATGTAGTGTTTTTGGAAGTGAATTTCTTCCCAGAGCACTTGTGATTGAAGACAGTGATCATTTTATATCTATAATTAGTCAGGTAAGTATAATTAATGCAGAATTCATCCAAAAAGAAGCATTTGAAGACATTTAGAGATCTCGCTAAAAAGCAGCTTGTATACTGTTATGCTTTGTTTGAACCAGATTTAGAAATGTGTGATATATTTGTCATATGTTGTAACCTTAAGAATGCACATTACATATCACATTGTCTCTTTTTAGGTAGCTATGCAGTTTATCACTCTGTACAGTTATGAAGACATTGTGACAGCGAGAATAGAGGGCAATTCTGGATCTATATGGGGGATTAGTCCTCCCAGTCGAGACCAGATGAGGGATGAGCTAAGGAATGGATCTTCAGATATTACCCTTAGATTGACCTGGAACTTTCAAAGGTGAGAAATGTCTGGTAAATTGTCTGCTTGGTTTAATGACATTGTACCTTCTCTAATGCAGTACGCAGTGCATATAGTGCAGGACACATTTGCATTTAATATTATTTAACTTCTATGTATAATAAGGCAAATAAATTAAACTCAGCAGTTTGTTTTTTCCAGGGACTTGTCCAAAGGGGGCACCGTTGAAAACACATTTGAGAAGCACACGAAGGACCTGGAGCCGGGAAGTGAGGTGCGGATGCAGCTGGCAGATCTCCTGGAAGGAAAGCGTACAGCCCCAGTGTGAGTGAATTTTGTGGTTTTCTATTTATTGTCTCATCTTTCTTGTAAATATCTGACTATACTACATGGTCTGAGTCTAATGGACAAGTCTATGAATTATTACAAATTCTACAAGAATGTGGAATGCATTCATATTTACCGTCCTAAGAAATGGCAACTGTATTTCCTCAAAATCAAACTAATCCTAGACCTATGGAGAATCTACATCTAGAATAGACCAGGTGACTGCTATGGTACCCAGTTACAATAAAAACAATTCCACTCTTTTTATATGTACATAACATTTAATATTTTGCCACAATAATCCCAATAATGGTTATTGCACATTAGTCTTAAAAATATTTACCTAGATATCCTTTAGTTCCTATTTATTCAGGCAGGGTTATTGCAGCTAAAACCAGATATCCATTACTAGGCTTTGACATGAGATAATTTTCAAAAAACAGTTATAAGATGTGATCATATTAGGATTTAGTTTACAAAGTAGTGAATGCTTTGTAGATCTAAAAAGAACAAAAATAGTACTAGTGTGCTCCAAAACACAACCTTTACCTATTATAAGTACCATACAACCCCTAGTTGCCCCTCATGTTTCCATCAAGGTATTGCATTTATTTATAAAGTACTTTCAGATCTTAAGGACGCAGTTTATTATCGGTATAGCAGTGCTGGTCATGTGATTCTGTTTGTTTTACAGTTGTGTCTCACACTTGTTTCCAAAATACATTCGTGCCCCCAACGGCCCAGAAGCCAACCCTGTGAAACAGTTACAGCCAGGTACGAATATAATCTTTGAGATCATTTAATTTTTTCTCCCAAAATATTTGACTGTTTTTGTCTTTGTTATATTGGTTTGTGACTTAAAATGTTGTGTAGGCATCATCGGTTAATAGAACCACAAAATATTCCAAATTGACAGAGCTGTTACAGATTATTTATTATAACAATACTTTAATTTGCCCTTTTAGTGGGACAACAATAACTGTACACTTTAGGCATAACACCCTAAAGGCATTGGTTTCAACTGGGTATTCCAATTTTCTTCCACATTCCAAAAACATGCAGTTAGGTTAGTTGGTTTCCCCAAAAAAGCCTTAAGTACCTAAGGTTAGGTGACCTTAGGTAAGGAACTATGACTTTGGTAGGGACATTAGATTGTGAGCCCCTTTAAGGGACAGCTAGTGACATGACTATGGACTTTGTAAAGAGCTGCGTAATCTGTTGGCAGTAAAAAAACTTGATCATAATAATAAAAGATGTCTAAACAACCCATTTCTAAAATATTATGCTTGTTAATAAAGCAACATTGAAAATATATATATTTTTGTTTTAGATTGGTTTACCTACCATAGCAAAGAGGCAAAAGTAATAAGGGTTCTGTAGAAGAGTTCAGCTTCCCGCTCTCCAATTTATAATGTGCAATGCAGTGTAGCCACCCCTATAGGACTTATATACAAGTATTCAAGAAGAAAAGAAGAGGGGCCTCAAGCCTGTTTTTCAAGTATTATATTTTTCAAAGTTGGTTACAAGTGATAATATACATCAAGGCATATTTGTATATATCCATCTCCCATTTTATAATCATGCGATGAATGCTGCTGGACTAAACATGGATTACATATCCTAGGTAATAGTAATAATGTATAGTGTAAATAGCCGAAAAAGAATGTCTCGTTACTCTATGCGTTTCGCCTAATAAGAATTTCTTAGGGGTATGTAACAGACGTGTACGCTTGTAACCAACTTTGTAAAATATAATACTTGAAAAACAGAAGCAGATAGTGAGGTGTGGTTCAAAAGCTTTAATATTTACTTTGTTTTATTATGATTTGTACACAAAAAACACTTAGAAGGGGTACAAGGTGAGGCAGGCAAACGTAGAAGTGGGAAAAAAACTTTACACTAGACTTTTTTTGACATTTATTTATGCTGCTGAAGCTGAGAAGCTGAAAATAAAATATGGAGGGGGAGGACACCTGAGACAAAAGAAAGGTAAAAGTACAGATAAACAAAATGATAAGCAGAAGCACTGCAGGTTCTTGGGTACATTTTCCTCCTTAGAAATAGCAGCAGTGCCTTAGATCTTGCACTATGGATACACATGGTAATGGGGCTCAGGGAACTGGAGGGTGCACTGCTATTTCTCTGGAAGGTATTCCATACAAAATGGAGATTTTTCTGCCACCTATTACCTATATTATGGCAAATATTGGCTGGACTAAACATGGATTACCTATCCCAGGTAATAGTAATAATGTATAGCGTAAATAGTCGGAAAAGAGTGTCTTGTTACATGACGCGTTTTGCCTAATAAGGCTTTCTCAGGGGTATGTAACGGACGTGTACTCTTGTAACCAAGTTTGTAAAATATAACACTTGAAAAACAGCCTTGAAGCCCCTTTCTCTCCTTTTCTTCTTGAATACAAATAATGGTTCCACTAAAAATGCACTGCACTATGGATGCTGTCACTGAATAAAGGCAAATTAAGGGTCTAGTACCCAGTATTGCCTCTGATTTCCCACCGCTGATCTTTCCTCTATTACTATCTAACCGTGCCCGGTTCTGCGCTGTGTCTGTGTGGAGGCGCCAATCATGGTAGAGATCTGATAGCTGGCATTGTAATATTAAAGAAGCAGATAGTGAGGTGTGGTTCAAAAGCTAAATTATTGACTTTTTTTTTTATTATGATTGGCTTACAAAAAACACTTTTAGAAGGGGAACAAGGTGAGGCAGGCAAAGGTATATAAGTGGGCAAAAAAACTTACACTAGACTTTTTCGTGACATGCTGCTGAGAAGCTGAAAGTAAAATATGGTGGAGACTGATAGCAGTCAGCCTCCTGGAGGGGGAGGACACCTGAGCGAAAAGAGAGGTAAAAGTACAGATAAATAAAATGATAAAGCAGAAGCACTGCAGGTTCTCAGGTACATTTTCCTCCTTAGAAAGAGCAGCAGTGCCTTAGATCTTGCACTCTGGATATGCATGGCTATGGGACCCACGGAACTGGAGGTGCACTGCTATTTCTTTAGGAGGTATTCCATACAAAATGTAGATTTTTCTGCCACTTCAAATACCACTTTTAGGTATTCCCTATAATATGGCAAATCTCTTTAAATACAGGTTCACTGTAACAAGGAAATTAAATTTGCAGGATTATCTTAAACAGCAATTCTGCCTTTAGTGACATGTCTTTAAAGCTCCCCCCTTAGTGTAACCCACATAGTAAAATATACTCTACTTTGGTCTTTGTTGTGCAGCGCTGCCCAGTTTCACAAAACCTTGGTACAAAGTCTTAGTTGTACCATGAGCCTGCACTTACAGCCTATAGAATTATTAAGGCCTTCACATATTCACATTAGGCACCAGGACTTTGCTATACAAAGGCTTTGGCAGCAGGCAGGGCTACATGGGGAAGATCTGCAAAGTGTTGCTGTAGAGAAATCTTTTACTCTGTGGGTTACACAGAGGTGACATTTAAAGGGGAACATTATGTTTATTGTATGTTTAGGATTGTTGTTATTATAAATGGTGTAATTGTTTTTGGCAGATGAAGAAGAGAGTTATCTCAATGTGACGGTTCAGCTGAATCGTAAGAAAATAGGGGATGGAAGTGACAACAGCAGCTTCTTAGAGTGGTGGGTGATCAACCTGGAAGGCTGCAAGAATGATTGTGATATCCTTCCTATGGTCATATTTAATGACAAAGTCAGTCCTCCAAGCCTAGGCTTCCTGGCAGGATATGGGTGAGTATCCCAAATGTATTAAAAGAATTAAACTATTGCCTTCAGAAAAACTTAGGCCAAGTGCAAATGGACCAGTACTCATCTCCAATGTCTCTGGTCCAACACAATTATTTGATTGGCACAAACAACTTATACAGCAACCACCACACAATATTTTTTTATACAAATCTGCTATTATTTTAATCATATGTTTTCGGTCTTTAATCGGTTGAGGCATTTAACCATGGATAGAATTTGCTTTGATAAGAAAACAATGCACCTTGTGTTTTCACTTCGTGTGATCACATAAGTAAAAAATGCAAAAAGACTAACTTGGGCATTTCCTAATATGGGGAATATTAAAAACCATTTTTCCCACTATTGTGGTTTGCAGTCCTGTTCACATTGTTACCTAGAGAGGATGTCAAGGGAATTCTTCTAAGCAAGGGACACAGACATCTGTAATAAACTCAGAGGTTTCCCATCCTTCTCTGCTGTATACAAATCTTGGGCAGAACCAAAAAAAAAATAAAACAAATGCACAGTTGGCCTGATCGAGGCTCTCTGCTGAACCAATGTTGTTTATTGTATTAGGTAGTAATCAATGGCAGCTCATTATAAGACAGATTACATAGATCCTTGGTAAAATACTTAATTTGTAACCATTCTCTTTGATACAGGATTATGGGACTGTACGTTTCAATTGTCCTCGTCATCGGGAAGTTTGTGCGTGGCTTCTTCAGTGAGATCTCCCACTCCATCATGTTTGAGGAGCTCCCGTGCGTTGACAACATTCTTAAGCTGTGCCAGGACATCTATGTGGTGCGTGAGCGCGGTGAGCTGGAGTTGGAGGAAGAGCTTTATGCCAAACTTATCTTCTTGTATCGATCACCAGAGACTATGATTAAATGGACCGTGGAGAAGGACTAAGACGGTGATGATTACCAAGTACCAAAGCAATAATTGTGTTGGATATGAAATGCTGGGGCTGCCTGAAAGCCAGAGTAAGTGACATGAAGTAGAGGATTACACATCCTCCGGGCCTAAACTTATTTATGTGATGTCTGCGGAATGAACCCAGTCTCAGAAAAAGAGAAAAGTACTGGAGAAAACTAGAGACCTTTTCTTAAAGATCTCCCAGAATCCTTCTCTCTACGATGCTGCTCAACCAACATTTGGACAAGTTTTAAACTTGTCAATGAGAATCTTGCTGAGGTGAAGACATATGTGCACATTTTTTATTTTAATGGAAAGTCAAAGCATAGAACTTCTGACCAAAGTTCTAGCAAGAGAGGAGATCAAAAAGCTTTTATTTATATACTGGTATAAAAAAGACTGTGGAAGATGCCGTGGTGTGCAAACTGCTGTGCACCATCTAGAGACAGCGGCTGACCAATCAGATGGCAGCGACTGCCTCTTACTGACTGTGCTTATCTAATACTGTACCAGAGACCTTCTTCTGATGTGCAATAATGCAGTGCCGGAAATCCGCCTGCCAAGATTTCTGCCTCCATTTTTTGCTTTCTGAACAAAACTGAAAAAATACATTTTCACAAGAAGTTGTTTTTTTTACTGTTAAAATGGCATCTGTGAAAGAAAACCTTTTGTTGTATGTTTATTTTCAGTTGATTGTATTGTTTTACTATCTATGAATTAAAAAAAGAACCTTGTATAGTTTCATAAGTATTTTCTTTGCCATTGCTTTCCTCTCCTGAACAAACCTGCACCTGCATTGAATAACAATGAGTAATCTATCCAAGTCTATTCTCAAGCCTGAAATAGGAAACATCCCTCTGGGATCATGCCACGGCATCGTTATGGGTTCATACACCCGGCCTGCCTCTCTGGGATACAGTCTGGAGGTTTAATAAAAGCATTGTACAAGTTACTGTAGTTCTATTAGATCTCTCTGCAGTAAGAATGATTTTTTTGCTCCGAATTCTACCTTTGCGATCCACCCGTCAACAGTCTGGGCTGCACATAAGTGAGCAGTTTGTGCCTCTCAATGATACACCAATGATCTTTTTGGCTATCTATAAGAGTGACATTCTTCTCACTGACCACCACACTAATATACTGTGATCCATGGATATGGTAATTATAGCCGGGAGTTTCCCAAAGTTATTTCTGGGGTTCCCTGTGTTCCAAAGGTCAAGTAGTAGATCATTCCATCACTATTCATCCCTGATATTCATGACTGTACAGAAGGAGTTTGTCAATCTCCCAAAACATTTCTAACTCATTGGGTTTGATTTAATAAAGATCTCCAAGGCCGGAGAATAGCCTTTCTTTAGTTTAGCTAGGTGTCTTTCTTCTTTAGTGTAGCTGGGTGATACAGCAAACCTGAAATGCATCTGGTCCAGGATTCAAAGCAAATGACTTTTAAAGAAATTCATTTCAGGTTTGCTGGATCACCCAACTTTAATGCTGAAAGTGCATCCTCTCCAGCCTTGGAGAGCTTTAATAAATCAGGCCGATTATCTGCGAACTGTTCCTCCTTATACAATATTTCAGTTGGTACTCAATGACCCCAATCCCCTCCAAACTGGATAAAATCCATTCATATCTTGTCTCATCAGGTATGCCTAAGTTGTCCTCTTTACACAATGAGCGTTTAAAGACCTAAATTTCTATGGTAGGACTTCAATGGGTTAACAATTAAAAATAGGCAAAGCACCTAGCTGTGATGGCCTCATCTTATTGTATTATAATTGCAGTGTTCAGAATGGTAATGTATCATCTTTATTGCAGTGTGGCCACAGACAACAGCGAGCCCCTGTGAAAAAATTGACTAACCCCCACTCGCCCTCATCTATGTCTTTATCGTTTTTTGTTTTTTTTTGTCTTCCTGGATGATCCAGCAAACATAGAATTCCTATTAAATAGCATGTTTTCAATCCTGGACCAGACCATTTCCTGGTTTGCTGAATCACTCAGATTCACTGTTGAAAATGTAACTTCTCCAGCCTTGGAGAGCTTTAATAATTCAGGCCCAATGTCTTGAAGAAGAGACACATGCAGTATCGGGTATCGGGGTGAGTATATTATTTTAATTATTTTATAACACATTTGTCGTATAGGACGCACTAACTTTTCCCCCCAGTTTTGGGGAAGAAAAAGTGCGTCTTATACGGCAAAAAATACGGTATTTCATTTTTAAGAAAAACAACAAAAAAGTGCGCAGAAGAAGGAGCAGCCAAAGTCTCCGGTATCACCAAAGGCTCTGCGCTCCAATTCACTATTGAATGGTGATCAAGAAGGAAAGAGGCAGAGCTGCACCTTTTTTTTTTTTTTTTTTTTGTGTGTTACACCTAAATAAAAACAAAAAAACATGCGGAGAACTTGCAAACTCCATGCAGATAATGTCCTGACTGAGATTAGAACTTGGGACCGAGCTGTAAACAGTTTTCATGCACCAGTTCATAGTACTGGCTGCAAATCATGGTTTCTGTGCGTAATTCTTGTCTGTTTTGTATTAATGTTGAAAAAAAAGAGTATTTTATATCAGATTTGTAGACATAAAGTTTATGTTTTTTATTTTAGATTTGTGGACATAAATTTAAGGCCTTTGTTAGAAAAGCCAGATTTCACTTCCATTGATGAAAACTAAATGGGTAAACATATTACATTGTTATTGATAAACTCAACAACAATGTAATATATTGCAGCGTACCAGTCCTTTGATATAGTGGCTGCTTTTGTTTTATTTCTTCTGACATTTTGAGTACAGAAAAATCCTGTGGACCATGCCAGAAATAAAAAAATGTCTTGTGAAGAGAATTAGAAGATGTAATCTTAATAAGATAAGATAAAATAATCTTGTTTTTTTTTTTCCTGAAAACTGCTAATCCTATCACCGTTCCTCCTTGTATAAGCAAAGGCAAATATGGTTGAAGTTTACCAAAGTAACATCCAATGCAGTGAGTGTAGCCACAAAGGGACGTTTTATTAGCAGGGTGGCCAGGGGACACACAGCCTTTATATAGGATATATAACAGCGCTGCATAATATGTTGGCGCTACATAAATACTGTTTAAATTTTTAATAATAATAATCACCTTATCCAAGAAATTATCATTTTGATATATATTAAATTCTTGTTTTGGGGTTTAGTTTTACTTTAAATACACAATAAATGCATTTCAGTACAGTTCCATGCATTTTAAAGATGCAATACTTGTATTGGGTGTGTACATTTTATGGCATTATTTTTTTCTGTTCCTTCATTTCCTAGACTTGTGAACCCTAAAAAATAAAATATTTTTATGCATTTGTTTAATTTTTGCAGAGCACGTTTGTAAACTGCATGCTATCTCTTTTTTTTTTGTGCTTGGTGAGAAGGGAAACAGTTAAAAAATTACATTTTTGTTTGTCACTGTATTTTATTTATGTTGTGAAATGTAACATGTGATTAGAAACCAGGAAAGTATGAAGGGCCCCACTGTAAATCTGTGTAAGGCATGAATATAGGGTATATAATATTGAAGTGAGTTGACGGAGCGAGTTAGGTAAAATACATTAGCCCAGCAGTCGCCAACCTTTCGGACCTCACGGACCACTAAATTCATTAAATTTTAAATCCTGCGGACCACTATTATCAATTTTTTAAAAAAGATAAATACATTTGTACAATAATGATCTTCCTAATGGTGCTGACAAGGACTGTGGAGGCTCTGATTCATTGATCAGCTCACGGTTAAGTGAAGTATTACTATTGTTACTATTATCATTAGTTGTATTATCTTTGGTATTACTAAGGAAATGTAAAATATTAGTTTGCTTTTTCTTATTATGGGTTTATTTCATTCAAATCTTAGCCCAAACAAGAAATGAGAGTTATCAAAATCAAACTATTTGATGCCATTAACCTCCCTAGTGGTTCATTTCTTTCCTGTTTTATATGTCTATAAGCAGTACATTGTTTTTCATGAAAATTTATTTTACAGTATAATATAATAGTATGAGTATAATAAAGTTTGAAACACAAAATCATGTAAAAACAATAAATTGAATAATTGTAAAAAATCTTTATATTTAAAAAAAAAAATTTAAATAAAAAAAAATATATACATTATACTCATAATATTATATATATTGTAAAATAAATGTTCTTGAAAACAATGTACTGCTTTTACACATATAAATCTGCTGTATTGCATTCTATACAGTTATTTTGTATTGAATGCAATACAAATGGATTTTGAATTTTCCGCCCCGCCGGCAACGTACACACACACACCGACGTCACCGGGAAGAAGAAAGAAGACAGAGATCACGGCGATGGATGGCGCGGGATGTCGGCAGATCAGGTAAGCGCTCTATTTACTAACCTTCCCATAGGTTTACCTACCCCGAGTGTGACTTAGGGTTACCACTTTTAGCAACTTTTTTCTACCCCGAGTCACACTCGGGGTTACTGCTAGGGAGGTTAAATATAAAAAGTAAAGAAAACACACAGTTAGGTCATACTTACCTAAAAGAGCATCTAAGAAATAAAAAAATAAAGTAAAACAATCAGATGCGAATCGGTATTGGCGGAGCGGGGTGACTGTTGTAATGGTGGAAACAATACTGAAGTGTACGGCTCGGCAACGGTTGCCTCATACAACTTAACACTACACTGACCTCACCCATGTTTCTAGTACAGTTTGTGAATTTAGTGCAATATAAAGGTGAAGATTCCTTTTTAAGACCAGGATTAAGGGTACACACAGTAAGTAAGAAAATACCTGGAGTTTCAAGCTCATCTTGTATCAAACCTGTGCTTTGCCCATTTTCCAATTGCCTCCCTTTCCGGCAAAACATATTTACCTTTCACACACTCACCTTATGCCAGAGTTAAAGAAAATACCCAACATTTCCAGAGGTGTAGGAGCATATGATGCACTGCTCATTCTTGCAAACTGGCTTAGCACAAACTTCTGCCAAAGTACACTGGAAGGCACAGGGGTGAACCTGTTTGCACAGTGTAACCACAACTATACCTGAGTATGTTAGAGGAACTGCTGTGTGTGGTACAATTACCAGCTGGGCAATGTCGTCAACCAAAGCTACATTTGTGCCCTCATCGCCATCATGGTAAGTGATACATAACTGGGGAATATTTTTTTGCACATCAGTATGTATATGTAATAACCCTATTTCCATCTTAACTATTGCAAACATATTTACTCAGTAGAGAAATTGTTGGTGATATATTAGTTATTTACAGTTACCAGCACACATAACTGTAAATACCTGGCGAGAGTCTGCACAGGCAAGTCTTGCTTCATAAACTCTGCACATGGGACTGGTAATTTTTATGGACTACAATAAATATATACTTTCTCAAACAAATGTTGCATTTACCTAACTAATTCTTCATTTCTTAGAAAAAGACAATTGAGAAATTCAGCTATAAAAAATTTGAATTTTAGATGGAATATAAAGTATTTTTAGCGTCCCCTGGTTTTAAGTTCATATCACTCTTCTTATTATTAAAGCAATTTTTTGGAAATTTTATTAATTACCTAAAGACATTTATAGACTGGCCACTAGAAGGATTTCACACAAATTGCAAGTGCTCCTAACCACACTTATAACACCATTCCTATTTGCTAACCAGCCACAGGTGAGGTGCATTCATTTCAATAAAGCAGACTTGCATTAAGAGGACAGAGCATTAAAGCACAACCAATGTGTATCTTTGCAAAGCAGGAATCAGTCTGCATATGTAATAAGCAAATATGGTTGCCCCAATAACCTATGCAAAACACATTGATAACATTGTTTGGATCAAGTGAAATAGATATAGTGTACTACATGATGTAAATGATTTTATTACAGTGTTCTATCTAAAGAGAGAGAGAGATAGAGATGGTGGATTATGTTAAGACTACATACTTTTCATCCACAGGGCATGAGTAGATTGATTTTATGAGCATGAGAAAATGTAAACCAACTTCCAGGTCACCAGATCTCAGCCTGAAGAGGTTCTGGAGCAATGCCCAAAACCGCATTATCCACCAACTTTATCAGAAAGTAATCTGATTATATGGAATCACATTGTCCCTTTTTTTTTCATCAGACCTCATGTCACTTGTAGAATTTGTGCAAAGGGGTGGTCAAACTGTACTAGCGGTCATTTACAAAGTGAAGCTGTACTCGCCTTGCAGGCAATACTTTTTGTTATTATTACACAGTATTTATAAGGGATTCTCTTGAAAACAAATGTATTTGATTATTACTTATTAATATTATTACACAGTATTTATATAGCACTGTACAAAGTATATAGTCATGTCACTTACTATCCCTCAAAGGAGCTCACAATCTAATGTCCCTACCATAGTCATAAGTCATTAATGTAGTCTAAGATCAATTTTAGGGGGAAGCCTATTAACCCAACTGCATGTTTTTGGGATGTGGGAGGAAACTGGAGTACCCGGAGGAAACCCACACAAACACAGGGAGAACCTGCAAACTCCATGCAGATATGTGTCCTTGCCAAGATTCGAACCTGGGACCTAGCGCTGCTTTGTATACCCAAAACAAACATCCTCATATATTGAATGTAGATAAAAAAGAGGGACCTGACTAGGAGGGGAAACAAAAGATAAGAAAAATAGGGGAAGAGAGAATAGAGGTGAAAGGAGGGCCGGGAACAGTGACGGACGGGGAAAGAGTGGACCCATAGTTAACTATCCATAGGGTCAAACACAGCATGAGAATCTCTCAAAGTGAGAGTAGATTCTTATCGAAATCAGCAGCCAAATAATTATTTATCCAAACCACTTGGAAGATACCCATGGTATGATATAATTTAGCTGCCAATAATTAATTGAGAAAATACCAGTTAAGCTTGTGTTTTACTTGGTTCACTGTAGGTTTACTTGAAGGCCAGGCCATTGCAAGTGTTTGCTTGGCCGAGGTAAAAACGAAATTCAGAATCTTGAATTGGTGCTTAGTCCGATTTGGTTTGAAGAGTAGTAATGCCTCATATGGGTCTTTGCGCATAGAATGTCCCAATACTGTGTACACCAGTTGATAGACTCCTATCCAGAAACATTTTATTTTTGGGCAGGTCCACCATACATGATAAAGCATTCCCTCTTCACCGCATTGTCTGAAGCACAGGTTGGACAGTTTGATTAAATTTTGCAAGTCTAGCTGGGACCAAATACCATTGCATAAGCAATTTCTAATTAGCCTTATGATAGCCTGCAAGGACTATGCCATGTGCCACCGTGTCCCAAATCTGTGCCCATTGTGTATCATCTAATGGTGTACCAATATCCTCTTCCGTCCTGGCTGCATACCCTGGTTTACTGGACACTTCTGCTGTTAGCAGGGAATTAGAGATTAGAGAAATAATTCCCTTGTGTGCGACAAGGGATTGTGGGTGTGCTTAAAGCACGTTTATTTTTTTGGTATCCAAATTAAAGGATAGCATGAAATGAATCATAACAGAATAGCAAAACCATTAAACAAAACATGGTACTAAGGTAAATGTTGAGGTGGTCCCTGTTCAAGTTTGCATTCCTTTAGTTCATAATACTGTGTATACCCCTCGTTAACAGAATTGTTGGTGTGCATTTTTTTTGACAGTTCTGGATAAAGCCCTCAATGTTCTTAGGTGGTAAAGCTGACCCTTTGTTTTGCCAAAAGGCCTCCAGGTCCTATAAAGTCTTAGGTGAACCTTGCATGAACTGCACATTTGACATCTCACCAAAGTTGTTCAATGATATTAAAGTCAGTAGACTGCTATGGCAGCTTCAGCATTTTCTTTTTTTTTTCTTCTCCAAGGATCAACTTAGCCTTGTGTTTGAGATCATTGTGATGTTGGAAATTCTAAGTACATCCCCTGTATAGCTTCAAGGCTGATGAATGTAAGATGTCCTGGTAGTTACAGAGTAGGTTAGGATGGAAAAAAGTCCATAAAGTTCAACCACCAAGGAAATAAACATATCCCTGGTATAAAACCCTATAAGACATATTTGGTCCAGAGGAAGGCAAAAAAACCCTGGTACAATTTGCTTCAGCGCAAAAAAAATTCCTTCCTGATTCCATGAGGCAATCGGATGTTCCCTGGATCAGCAGTCACTGGGCTTATTTTCTGTGCTCCTAGAAAAATATACAGCTTTTTCTTAAAGCAATCTATATTAGTTGCTGAAACTCCTTCCTGAGGGAGCCGATTCCACATTTTCACAGACCTTACAGTGAAGAATCCTTTCCTTATCCGGAGCTTTCCTCCAGACACAAAGAGTGCCCTCTTGTTCTATGTAATGATAAAGTGAATATTTGGGAAGAGAGTTCTCTATATGGACCATTTATATATTTATACAGGGTGATCATATCCCCCTTATACGTCTCTTCTCAAGGGAGAACAGATTCAGTTCAGCTAATCTCTCCTCATAGCTGAGCTCCTCCATTCCTTTTATTAATTTAGTTGCCCTTCACTGCACTCCCTCCAATTCCACAATGTCCTTTTTGTGAACTGGTGCCAAAAACTGCACTGCATATTCCAGATGTGGTCTGACCAATGCTTTGTACAGGGGCAGGATTATGTCTCCATCTCTGCACTCTATTCCTCTTTTTATACAAGAAAGTACTTTGCTAGCTTTAGATATTGCAGCTTGGCATTGCATGCTGTTATTAGGTCTATGATCTACCAGAACCCCCAGATCCTTTTCCATTTCTAACTCCCCCAAATGTATTCCCCCTGGACAGTATGAAGCATGCAGGGGAGAACCTGGCAAACTCCATGCAGACAGTGCCCTGGTGGAGATTCAAATCTGGGCCCCAGCGCTGCAAAGGCCAGAGTGCTAACCACTGAGCCACCATGCTGCCCATTCCAATAACCTAAGCAATGGACACACAAACTTTATACAAATATCTGACACTCCTACATGTGTCTGGGTGCTTGTTCCCCATTGTTATTCCTCAGTATGTGGCCTGGGGCTGTGATATTCTTTGATTCCTTGCATAAATTGTGTTGTCATAAAACACTTTCTTGTACATTGAAATGCAATGCTGCACAATAGCTTTATAGTCTTCCAATGCAAGTCACAGCAAGGGGTGATTGTGCTGCTTCATCTGCAAGTCATTGGCTTTATGTAAAGCAAGTCACAGGCAGACTCGCAGCTTGGATTCATGTTGCAGGCAATAGGGAAGGAAATGGGAATATATTGAATGTATAAATGCGCATTTTATGGTAAACGTAAAAATAAAATGGCTGCACAGGTGAGAATATCAACTGACAGAATTAGCAGACCTTTTATAGTGTTTCCTGGAGGGGCAACAGCTGCAGGTTACATGATTCCATTTAATGCAACCCATCTATGCTCAAACCAATGATATCACCCTGATTTCTGAGTATTTAGATTGTAAGCTCTTTGGGGCAGGTCCTCCCCTCCTCCTGTATCACTCTCTGTATCTGTCAATTGCAACCCCTATTTAATGTACAGCACTACGTAATATGATGGCGCTATATAAATCCTGTTTAATAATAATATTATATATCATTAGATTTTTGCACTGCTTACTAATCTATATATTGATAACTAACTAGTATGTGAATGCTCATCCTTTTTTCAGAACTGTCCTCTCACTTCCTATTGCATTTCTGAAACAGGAAGTGAAGGAAACTTCCTAAACCAGCTGATGTTTTATTCCATTAAAACATAAATTAAACATGGTTTGTTTTATAGTATATGTTTTTTTTTCCTTACATCATATTATTATTATTATTTGATCTTCACTCTAAAACAATAACCTTTTGAAACGTTTATCTGCAAACTAAACAGCTTGCAGATAAGTCACTCTCAGTACTCCCCCGCAATAATGGAACATTCTGTTTGCTAGTCACGTGGCTGCTTTTGCCCGGGAAATCTGAGTTACCAAGCGAGCTGTACCCACGGAAGCGACCAATAGCAGAGGTTTCAGGGTGTGACGTCAGTGTTCTGAGGGGTGTGACCCCGGGTCGGATTCGCGGTCTTTTCTCAGTCTTTGGATCAGCTGGCGGTGTGAGTAGTGCAGCATGGAGCAGACTCGAGTGACTGATTACTTCGGGCAGCGGAAGCGGGCGGCGGGGCCCCTGGAGAGCAAGCGGAGGAAAGTTCAGGTGGCTGCCGAAGGACCACGCACGGTGACCCGCAGCCAGAAGTTACAGGAGCTGCTGAAGCCACCCACTACCCCGGAGCGAGCCGCGAGCATCGAGCCGCCCTCATCGGCCTCACTGAGACCGAGCAGCAAGAAAAGGAGCCGAGCGGACAGCGAGACCTCCGACCTATTCCGACCCGATGTGGTCATCAAGAGGTCCGCCCGAAAGAAGCTCCGACTGCCGGAGGAGGAAGATCAGGTAACCCCGGAGTGTACAGCTTCTACCGAGGCCTCTGCACACCACTGCCCCCTGCTACTACTACCACCACCATCAGCCACTGCCTCCTGCTACACGACCCTCTACTACTCCCAATATTAACCTGCACTGTACTACTACTACTACTCCTATCAGCCACTGCACTCTGCTACACAATCCACTACTACTCCCATCAATAATCTTCACTGTACTACTACTTACCTTATCTTCCACTGCCCCCCACCTACACAATCCACTACTATGCCCATCATTAATCTGCACTGTACTATTACCCCTATCATCCACTGCACCATGCTACACAATCCACTACTACTACCCCTATCATCCGCTGGTCCCTGCTATGCAACCCGCTACTATTCCCATCATTAACCTGCACTGTACTAAACACTCAACTACTTCTCCTATCATTAACC
Organism: Pyxicephalus adspersus; assembly: GCF_032062135.1. Classification (NCBI taxonomy): domain Eukaryota; kingdom Metazoa; phylum Chordata; class Amphibia; order Anura; family Pyxicephalidae; genus Pyxicephalus; species Pyxicephalus adspersus. The sequence continues at coordinate 13,033,412 of NC_092866.1, read as the reverse complement.
TGCACTGCCCCCCTGTTACACAACCCACTACTACTCCCATCATTAACATGCACTGTACTACTACCCCTATCATCTACTGCACTCTGCTACACGATCCACTATTAATCTGCACTGTACTACTACCCCTATCATCCACTACCCTCTTCTATGCAACCCACTGCTATTCCCATCATTAACCTGCACTGTACTACTACCCTATAATCCACTGCCCTATTCTACACAATCTACTACTTCTCCCATCATTAACCTGCACATTAATACTACCCCTATCATCCACTGCACTCTGCTACACGATCCATGTCTACTCCCATCATTAACCTGCACAGTACTACTATGCCCCCTGCTACTACTACCACCACCACTATCAGCCACTGCCCCCTGCTACTACTACCACCACCACTATCAGCCACTGCCCCCTGCTACTACTACTACCACCACTATCAGCCACTGCCTCCTGCTACACGACCCTCTACTACTCCCAATATTAACCTGCACTGTACTACTACTCCTATCAGCCACTGCACTCTGCTACACAATCCACTACTACTCCCATCAATAATCTTCACTGTACTACTACTACTACTACTTACCCTATCTTCCACTGCCCCCCACCTACACAATCCACTACTACTCCCATCATTAATCTGCACTGTACTATTACCCCTATCATCCACTGCACCATGCTACACAATCCACTACTACTAACCCTATCATCCACTGATCCCTGCTATGCAACCCGCTACTATTCCCATCATTAACCTGCACTGTACTAAACACTCAACTACTTCTCCTATCATTAACCTGCACTGTACTACTACCCCTATCATCTACTGCACTCTGCTATACGATCCACTATTAATCTGCACTGCACTACTACCCCTATCATCCACTACCCTCTGCTATTCCCATCATTAACCTGCACTGTACTACTACCCTATAATCCACTGCCCTGTTCTACACAATCTACTACTTCTCCCATCATTAACCTGCACATAAATACTACCCCTATCATCCACTGCACTCTGCTACGCGATCCATGTCTACTCCCATCATTAACCTGCACAGTACTACTACCCCTATTATCCACTGCCCCCCTGCTACACAATCCACTACTACTCCCATCATTATTCTGCACTGTACTATTACTACCCATATCATCCACTGCACAATGCTACACAATCCACTACTACTCCCATCATTAACCTGTACTGTACTACTGTACTCTCAATGTATTGCACACCTCCTCTACTGCTACCCCCACCTGTAGGGGGGGGGGGTAAATGCCCCATTGTGCTACTGATATCCTTTATCATTCTATCAGATCTTTCTCTGGTGTACTACTACTCCCACCCAACTAATTACCTACTCCTATCTTGCACTGTGTGGCTCTTCTGTTACCATTCCTAACAAAAGTTTTTTTACTTACATTCTGTACTGTGTGTTTTCTGTGCATATGCTCCCGGGAGCCGAGTCTTGCCTCCCGGGAGCCGAGTCTTGCCTCCCGGGAGCCGAGTCTTGCCTCCCGGGAGCCGAGTCTTGCCTCCCGGGAGCCGAGTCTTGCCTGGACTTCTAATGTGCTCTGTGTGTAAGCAATACATAAAGTTTAACATGAGCTATATAAAGATCATTGTGTTTTTCTTTTAGTGCGCCACCCCATGCTCCAAACCAGATATCGATTGTGTGACTCCATCACTTGGCAAGAAGATCAAGGATTTGGTTAATGTGACCCTCTCTCCAAAAAATGTCTTGAAAAGTAGCCCTGTTGCGGCTGATGCCAAGGTAAGTAATTGTCATGGGACTTTGTTTGGTTTTAGAGTGTTTAATCACAAAAGGGGGGGGGCGGAGATGCCTTACAGCAAGATCAATCTCTAACTTTTGTAAATGCAACTGCTTGTTCTATATAGGAACATCTTTGTTCCTATAGAGCAGTTTCCCAACCTTCTTGACATGGGGAACCCTTGAAATGTTTAATTTTTGAGAAACCCCTTTAAAAATAAAATGTATCCACAGATCACAATACATTATTGTGATGGTCAGTAGGAAGAATGTCGCCCTTACATAGCCAATAAGATGGTTGGTGTCATGACCTAAGCGGGCCCAAATTGTTCATTGCTCAAGGAACCACCTATCAACTCTTTGGAGAAGCTGGTTGTGGAAATGCAGGATTCTTTGTATAGTTGCAATGAAAATGTGAAATAATTAAGCAGGCTTATGGATATGAAGTTCAAGCTGCCAGATGGCACTTCCCAGGAGTGTTTCTAAAATTTACTATTCGGTTGCCTTAAACTTTAGTTGCCAATTAAAACTGTTTCCAATTTCTTGTAGCCTCGGCCAGAAAACCTTTCAGATCTCAAATCTCGGCTGCAGAGGATTCAGGAAATTTCTCAGAAACTCAAGCTTCCAGCCGCACCTGTAGAAAGCAAAGTTACTGTCACCGACCTGAAAGCAAGGATTAAACAAGCTCAAGAACTTGGAACCAAGATCAGAGAGAAGAAAGCTGCAGAGAAGCCAGCAATCCAGGCTCCTGAGCCAGTGGAAGAGACAACAAATGAGAGGTAAGTTATTAAATTGCAGTAGTAAGTTGATGCCAAATGAAACTGACAAATGAAGTGTCGAAGTTACAAGCAGAGTGTTAAAAAGCAACAAATGTTTAACTAAAACCTACTGGCATGTTGGAAAATCACCAGGCTGGTAAATTGCAGCTTTATAGCAGACCATTCCTTCAAGCAAAACTAAAATCAAAATAAAAAACAATCACCCTTACCTTTTAATCCCGAAGATCAGTCGGGAGGTTTCTTGGTTTGGGTCCTGGTATCCTTCTTTGGCTGGTGCCGCCATCCTTTTCACGTCACCCGATATCACACTGAGCAGGCGCGAGATTAGGTGGCGTAGATGGGGGGGGGGGAGATTGCCGATCTCGGTGCGCATGCTATACTTGCCTGCCTGTTCACAATCATCCTTGCTGAGAACACTTAGCTGCACTTGTGCACGGCACCCCAATAACTGTGCATGAGTGGAAGGGGATTTTTTTCCACTAAGGCTGTGCATGGGGCAGAGTAACATGCTTACACTGCTGGTAAAGTTATTCTCTGCTTTGTGCACTAACTAAATAGGATTGCTGCCTTTGTGACATGTAAAACCTAATATTGTTGGTTGGTATTACATTTAAAAAATGTTCATTGTGCTACTTTTTTTTTTTTTTTTCCCTTGTTTCAGTGAGAAAGCACCAGCCTATCAACGCTTCCACACTCTTGCTCAGGATGTTCCCCCTGGACTTTCACTGCCATTCAAGTACAAAATTCTGTCTGAAATGTTCCGCAGTATGGACACAATTGTTGGCATGCTCTTCAACCGCTCTGAAACGGTCACCTTTTCCAAAGTGAAACAAGGGGTCCAAGATATGATGAGAAAGTAAGTTGTATTTTTCCTTTTTCTTCGCTAGGGTGTCTTTGTCTTAATTGGAGGGTATATGGTCTAATCTGAAAATTTGTTTTTCAGGCAATTTGAGGTGCGTAATGTGGGGCAAATAAAAACAGTGTATCCAAAAGCCTACAAGTTTAGACAGGAAAAGAACATCCCAACCTTTAAAGATGGTGTGAAGAAGACAGACTACCAACTTACTGTGGATCCAATCATACCTGATGGTGAGGAGCCCGGATTTCTATATAAATCATTTCCTCATTTAAACCTTTTTTATTCCGGTGATGTCACAATTGCATTGGGGGTATTTTGGCTTATGAACACACTTTCGCATGTCAATCATACCCTCTTGGGTCTTCAAGATGTCATTGTCCCAGTTCCTTTAGCATAACTGAGGTGGTTTAACTACATTATGTTCGCTATTTTCAAATACATTCTCGGCATGCTAAATGTGGTCTGGATGGACTTCACAATATCTGTCATTGCAATCATTCACCAGGAAGACTTTTATGCTGCTTTGAACACCAAATATGTTTGTCTACATATCCCCATCTTTACAGTGCAACAGCAATTTTAACTTTGTACCATGGGGCTTCTAAACGAACTAGTTTGTGTCCCTGTTCATTGACCCTTTGTCTGCACCCTGAGTATTTTGCCAAGATAATGCCCCCGGTATGCTCTTGTGGCATCACTATTGTGGTGATATTTGTACTACATACATCTGCATTGCACCATGATCGGTTTACCATATTCATAGTCTTCAAGTACTCTTTTCATAGACTTGAGAAACACTATGTGGTTAATGTGTAGTGTTGTAGGTTCTCAATGGCTTACAATGTATGTCCCTTCCACATAAAACTATATGCAGAGTGACTGCAGCTTTGCTGCTATGGTTCTTTGGCCATTTGGTCATTTTACCATATCTTCATGCTTAATGTTTAAACATAACTAAATGTGACAAACATGTTATTTATTTCTTTTACAGAGGACAAGTTGGATGGGCGTCTTCAGCTGACAGCAACTCGCCTGTTGGAACGCAGGCGGATATTTCATTGCAGCCTGACAAATATTGTGAAGCAACACCACAAGGTTGGTTTGCCAGTTCCGACTTGATTTAAGTGCCCGAGCCCTTAACATAACACTTCAGTTGTGTGGTATAGTTACATTACATATCTTCAATTGTTTTAGGCTTTCCTGGCAACATTGAATCCTCCTTTGGAGGTTCCTGATGATCAGATCACTCGCTGGCATCCACGGTTTAATGTTGATGAAGTTCCAGATGTGATTCCAGCAGAACTCCCACAGCCTCCACAAGTGGAGAAACTGACTACAGCTCAGGAGGTGTTGAATAAGGCGAGGGGCATGATGACTCCCAAGGTGCGTTCAGGGTTCCGGAGTATACCATGTTAATGGGTTTAAGTACTAATTTGTGTTCATTTACATTATAAATTGCTTCATGATTTATCAATGTGTTTTTCTTTCAGATGGAAAAGGCTCTAGCAAACCTGGCCTTGAAGACTGCCGAGAGCAGTGTCGCAGAGGCGCAACAAACTCCGAAAGAGGAGCCTAAGCCGGCACCAGCCCCTCCAAGTGCCCTAAAAGGAGTTTCCCAGTCACTGCTGGAGAGGGTGAGTAAACTAAAATTGTGCCTCTGTTCAGCTCTGCTTTAAAGAAAAGTGCACTTTTAAAAACTTTCACTTACCCCAATCCTAGAATGACCTAAACCACTCTCTGCGAACCAAGATTTAAAGCTCCACAGTACCTATTTATGTTCACCCAAGTCTCTTCTGTGTAGTATTACTTCAAAGACTTATAGGTTGTTTCCCTGAGAGGGAACAGGAAGATAGACAAGTCTTATTGAAGTATATAGGGCTGTACTACCCATGTGCAGGTAGGATTGGAGGGCAATGTGAGGAAGTACTTAACCACAATGCTTTGGATTCTGGAATAGGTTAGGTTAGGTAAAGTTAGTAAAAGTTCACTTATCTTTTAAGCTTCACTCTGGCAAATATTTCTCCTTGGCTTAGATACATTTTACGCTTCAAAATATTACATTTCTGTTATTGGGTTTAGATACAAGTCTACATCCTGGTTCTCATGTCAATTACAAGTCTTTAGTACTTAAGTGTTTGACCCATAGTAAGCATGGTCGGGAATTTTTTGTTCTTTTTACCAACTATTTTCCCTCAATCTTTCAGATTCGAGCAAAAGAAGCACAAAAGCTTCAAGCCATGATGACCCGTAAGCCTCAGCATGAAGAGCGGATCCTCATGATGTCCAGGCTGCCGGAGTTGGCACGAATCCTTCGTAATGTGTTTGTGGCAGAAAAGAAACCGGCATTAACTGTGGAAGTTGTGTGCAACAGGGTCATCTCCAGTTTTCGCTCCTCTATGTCTACAGGTGAGACAAGGTTCCAATCTGCACACAGGAACAGCTGTAATATAACAGTTAAACTATAGATCAGACATGTTTGGGATAGGAAACTGGTGGAAGGAAATATAGCACAATGACATAATCATAAACATCACAGACATTTATTGGTTAACTGGAACGTGTATGAGCTGGCAGTGAGCTACTCCGACCAGATCTAAATTCTGCTGTACGGGGCATGCAGGCAACTGACAGTCAGCTGTTTTCTAGTGTCCCCCCCCCTATATAGTTACATAGTAAGTCAGGTTAAAAAAAGGGATAAGTCCACCACCAAGTTCAACCACTAGAGAAATAAACATACCAGATATAAAACCTTATGGACATAGTTGACCAGAGGATGGCAAAAACCCTGGTACAATTTGCTCCAACAGGGGCAAAAAAAAAAATTAATTCCTTCTCGATTCCATGAGACAATCGAATGTTCCCTGGATCAACAGTCTGTTATCTTTACTTTAAAGCTTTTATCCCGTCATATTTTGTGCTTCTAGAAACCATCCAGCATTTTCTTAAAGCAATCATTAGAACTTGCTGAAACTACTTCCTGAGGGAGCCGATTCCACATTTTCAGACCTTAATGCTGCAATAATCTCTGCTCCTGTTTATGCCATTTAAAGATGACTAATTTCATCTACCTACTTGTGGTCTTAAGTCGATCTTGAATTGTTGTAATTGCATTGAACATATGGAGTCTATATTTTGGGGTATGGGTACTCTCCAACCTAAGGCTGTATAGGTCCTCTGTATTTTCTGACTGCTGGAGCCTAAAGATTCCATTACTAAATCGGTTTGTTTCTGCAGGAGAGATGGAGAAGCATTTATCACTGATGACAGAGCTCCTACCAGAGTGGCTTTCAATTCATCCCATCAGGAAGGATACTTACTACAAACTGAACAAGACTATGGACTTGAATGTAATACTGGAGAGACTTGCCAAGAAACTGAAGGAAGAGGAGTCTCAGTGACTGTTTTAATCACTGATATCATTTGGGACTTTTATAAATGATTATGCAATCATTTTAAGTTAAAGGAATGGACCTAATATATGTGAATTACCTTTTGTCCATCTGGATGTCCTTTCTACAAGTGTCAGTTTCCTAAATTCTAGCAGCATCAAAGGACATTGAACCTATAATGGTATTTTAATGGATATTTTGCTAATCGTAACTATTTTCAGTTTTCTAAGGAAGTGTTATTTTTTTAAACACCAAATTTTAAAATGTTTGCTAAAAGAACTGATCACCAAATGTAAATCTTAGCTCCTTTTGTTTATTTGACTGGGGATAGCTATGTGCAGGTTTGTTCTCCCAAAGACCAGAGAGTGACTGCTGTGCCTCCAGCCTAAGCTAAGTGCCAAAAACCTGACTTTTTGGGCTGCTAAGCTGAGGCAGGAGATTGGGCAGCAGTCCTTTTGGGCTCTAAAGGGGGGGGGGGGGACACCTAAATGCACATTAAACGGTCTCTTAAGGTTATTTAACTTCCAGTTATAAATGTTACTGCCATTTTTATAAGTTTTCTTTATGATCAGCGTGTAAATGGGTCCAGTAAATTTGTCCGATTTAGGGGCTGCCATAGCTGACCTTGTACTAAGGTACCTGATGCTGAACCTTTGCTATTCAGTAACATCACAATTATGCTAAGCAGGAAAGTACAAAAATTTGGACATCTCTATGTGTAGCATCAGATCTTTGATGGAACTCATTGTCATATTGACCTTCTCACTACAGCCAGGTAGCAAACATTTTTAGTACAGCTCAACAATGGCAGCCCGTAAACAGGTTAGTAGGATCAGTGTGCAATGGCATTTTTTTACTTGAATATTAGGAGGGACTGGTTTCTTTGTTTTATACTGGTAAAAAGCAAATGTTTCCATTTACAATTTTGGATTAAATTAATTTGCATTACATTTAATTTTTTGTTCTTGTTTCTTACTTTGACGGATACTGAACTCGGGTATAAAATAGCCCTAATGGGTTTTATGCAGGAGTGTGGATAATTACATGTGAGCCATTGCATTGGAAATCTCATGCAAATAAGTGATTGATCCATTTCATGTGATTGCCCAGCAAAAACAATTTGCAATGTTCTCTGATCAGATTCAGACCACATTGGCATCAAGTAATCCTGCACGGCTTCCAATGGTTGGCACTTTGCCAGCTGTTCCATAACTCCCAGAACATGGGGCTGCTATGGGTGCATATTACTTGTAGCAGGGGAAAGCAGTAACCACACCACCCTCCATTCCATTCTGAACATGGTGCGACATGCTTTACGCATGCTTTTGTGCAGCCAGTTGCTTGTGCTTATGTGCCAACAACAAATAACTAAACAAAGCATCAGAAGCAGACATTTAAGAGACCAAAAAAAAACTTTATTAATTCATACTACAATCACATAAAACATCCAACACATTTTGTGGTCAAAACCCTCTCCCCTTCATCAGCAATATGAAACAAAGAAAAAAAAAAAAAACTAAAAATGTGATAATACATGCATCCTTTCATCTAGTACCCCACCATCATGCTGAAACCTCCTGTTACCCCATGACACTGCACTCTGTTACTCATGTACCCCCATCAACCAAATTACTGACACTGAGCCTTCTGTTATCCTTTATTTACCCCCAAAACCCTGACACTGCACGGTCACCCTGTGCCTGTTGCACTTTAACCCCTTGTATGCATCAGAATTCTGATGGCATCCTTGTGTGCCATCAGAATTTTTAACTTACATTAAGGGGTAGACAACCCTTTTAATTAAAGTAAAACTTGTGTGTTAGTGTTTTAAGTGCAACACTTTTTTATTAAAAGTTGGGTTGCGCCCAACCTCCTATGATACCTATGTCACACATCCCAAGAGGCTCTTGGCGCAGAAGGAGCCCTTTCATCAATAGGGATTAAACTGCCGATACATGCGCAGTGAGATCGTCAAGTTTTTTTTCCCAGAGAGGATGTTATTTTCACCAAAGGTGGTAACCCAAGAGCTTTTAGAAGGGATAGTTTCCCCTTACCCCTGAGGAAGCCCAGTTTGGGAGAAATGCATCAGATTGGACACCTTACCGCCGTTGCTAACCTAGCATGATACTAAACCATATTGCTATTTTTTGCGAAACTAGGGGTTATATGTTATAGCCTAGGATTCATTTATAGAGACACAGCTCCTAATCTTTTAAATTGTGTTGTTGGAACAATAAAATTTTGTGTTTATAAATTTAACTCTGGTTGCCCTTCAAAAGCCTGGCTTTCCCTCCCTCCTCTTCTCTTCCGCCCAAAGATACACGATCCAATATTATATATACATGTCCACGATGATCCATAAACCCCTATACCACCCTGCAATAATACCGGTTCACACAATCACCTGTCTCACCCTTCCCTGTATTGCCATATCACCGGACACCGGTCTCTCTACCTAAACTCCTATATTACCCCACAATATTACCAGTGCACCCCATTACCTTTCCAATACCCCCATATTACCCTGCACAACAGCAGAGCTCCTCGTCACCTGTCTTCTCTTTCTGTACCCCCATATCACCCGGCTATAATCCCGGTGCACCTATTACCTGTCTACCCCTTCCTATACCCCCTTATCATACTGCAACAATGGCTGTGTGGTAATGGTACACCCCAACCCCTCTCTTCAGTATAGTGACACCCCCCTCCAGTCATCCTGGAATAATACCAGTGCACCCCATCACCTGCCCTCCTTCCTGTACCCCATCATCTGTGTTACCTTTATCAGCTACAGAAAAAATGAGTTCACCCTATCACCCCCCCCTTATCACCCAGCTAAAATACCGGAGCACCCACTCACCTGCTATCACCCCCAATTCCCCTAAAGCTTCTTGAAACACCTCTCTCTTCTTCCTGAACCCCCAATATCACCCCAGAATATTAGCAGTGCACCCCATTACCTGTCTCCCCCTCCCATACCCCTATATCACCCTGCACCCCAATACCTTCCCCCCCCGTTCTGAAATAATGCACCCCATCTCCTGCCCCCCTTCCTGTACCCCCATATCACCCAGCAAAACCACTGCACCCCCTACCTGTCACCCCACAAATATAGCCATGTACCCCATCACGTATTTACCTTCTTGAACCCCCATATAATGCACAATCACACAGTGCAATAATGTTACCACCCTGCACTAATAGCAATGCACCCCAATACCTCCCCCAACCCTTGCTTCACCCCCCTATCACCCTGCAATATTACAAGTGCACCCCAACACCCCATCCCCCTACAAAGAGAGGACACGCCCACTCTCGGTGCTGTGCCCGACGTCCCTGTCAAGCTATTCTATTGGCTGGGATTGATGCTCTGACACTGAGCTCTGTTACCTAGTGACCGATCTAAACACTTCCGGGCTGTTCGAAGCACGCATACCACATCCACTTCCTGTTCTGTGTTGACATGACTTCCGGGTTGCTGTAGTGAGGAGATCTCTGTGACCATGTGCGATCAGGAGAAGGAAGCTTTGCTGTACCGGTCGGTGAGGGAGTTTCCTGACTTCCCTGCCCCCGGGGTATTGTTCAGGTGAGCGGAGGGCTGACGTGCACAAAGTTGCTTACCA